>NC_136057.1:108829912-109147412 GCF_964261635.1 Lissotriton helveticus | reverse complement strand
ACAACTACAAGGGCAGCGACACAGCTAAACTAGCGACATTAAGAGACACTCTGCATCAGCACCATAGACACACAACTACAAGGGTATTGACACAGCTAAACTAGCGACATTAAGAGACACTCTGCATCAGCACCATAGACACACAACTACAAGGGCAGTGACACAGCTAAACTAGCGACATTAAGAGACACTCTGCATCAGCACCATAGACACACAACTGCAAGGGCAGCGACACAGCTAAACTAGCAACATTAAGAGATACTCTGCATCAGCACCATAGACACACAACTTCAAGGACAGCGACACAGCTAAACTAAACATTAAGAGACAATCTGCATCAGCACCATAGACACAACTACAAGGGCAGCGACACAGCTAAACTAGCAACATTAAGAGACACTCTGCATCAGCACCATAGACACACAACTACAAGGGTATTGACACAGCTAAACTAGCAACATTAAGAGACACTCTGCATCAGCACCATAGACACACAACTACAAGGGCAGCGACACAGCTAAACTAGCAACATTAAGAGACACTCTGCATCAGCACCATAGACACACAACTTCAAGGGCCGCGACACAGCTAAACTAAACATTAAGAGACAATCTGCATCAGCACCATAGACACACAACTACAAGGGCAGCGACACAGCTAAACTAGCAACATTAAGAGACACTCTGCATCAGCACCATAGACACACAACTACAAGGGTATTGACACAGCTAAACTAGCAACATTAAGAGACACTCTGCATCAGCACCATAGACACACAACTACAAGGGCAGCGACACAGCTAAACTAGCAACATTAAGAGACACTCTGCATCAGCACCATAGACACACAACTACAAGGGCAGTGACACAGCTCAACTAGCGACATTAAGAGACACTCTGCATCAGCACCATAGACACACAACTACAAGGGCAGCGACACAGCTAAACTAGCAACATTAAGAGACACTCTGCATCAGCACCATAGACACACAACTACAAGGGTATTGACACAGCTAAACTAGCAACATTAAGAGACACTCTGCATCAGCACCATAGACACACAACTACAAGGGTATTGACACAGCTAAACTAGCGACATTAAGAGACACTCTGCATCAGCACCATAGACACACAACTACAAGGGCAGCGACACAGCTAAACTAGCGACATTAAGAGACACTCTGCATCAGCACCATAGACACAACTACAAGGGTATTGACACAGCTAAACTAGCGACATTAAGAGACACTCTGCATCAGCACCATAGACACACAACTACAAGGGCAGTGACACAGCTAAACTAGCGACATTAAGAGACACTCTGCATCAGCACCATAGACACACAACTACAAGGGCAGCGACACAGCTAAACTAGGGACATTAAGAGACACTCTGCATCAGCACCATAGACACACAACTACAAGGGCAGCGACACAGCTAAACTAGCAACATTAAGACAGACACTCAGTGCATCACCACCATAGATATACAACTACAAGGGCAGCGAGACAGCTAAACTAGCAACATTAAGAGACACTCTGCATCAGCATCATAGACACACAACTACAAGGGCAGCGACACAGCTAAACTAGCAACATTAAGAGACACTCTGCATCAGCACCATAGACACACAACTACAAGGGCAGCGACACAGCTAAACTAGCAACATTAAGAGACACTCTGCAACAGCACCATAGACACACAACTACAAGGGCAGCGACACAGCTAAACTAGCAACATTAAGAGACACTCTGCATCAGCACCATAGACACACAACTTCAAGGGCCGCGACACAGCTAAACTAAACATTAAGAGACAATCTGCATCAGCACCATAGACACACAACTACAAGGGCAGCGACACAGCTAAACTAGCAACATTAAGAGACACTCTGCATCAGCACCATAGACACACAACTACAAGGGTAGTGACACAGCTAAACTAGCAACATTAAGAGACACTCTGCATCAGCACCATAGACACACAACTACAAGGGCAGCGACACAGCTAAACTAGCAACATTAAGAGACACTCTGCATCAGCACCATAGACACACAACTACAAGGGCAGTGACACAGCTCAACTAGCGACATTAAGAGACACTCTGCATCAGCACTATAGACACACAACTACAAGGGCAGCGACACAGCTAAACTAGCAACATTAAGAGACACTCTGCATCAGCACCATAGACACACAACTACAAGGGTATTGACACAGCTAAACTAGCAACATTAAGAGACACTCTGCATCAGCACCATAGACACACAACTACAAGGGTATTGACACAGCTAAACTAGCGACATTAAGAGACACTCTGCATCAGCACCATAGACACACAACTACAAGGGCAGCGACACAGCTAAACTAGCGACATTAAGAGACACTCTGCATCAGCACCATAGACACAACTACAAGGGTATTGACACAGCTAAACTAGCGACATTAAGAGACACTCTGCATCAGCACCATAGACACACAACTACAAGGGCAGTGACACAGCTAAACTAGCGACATTAAGAGACACTCTGCATCAGCACCATAGACACACAACTACAAGGGCAGCGACACAGCTAAACTAGCAACATTAAGACAGACACTCAGTGCATCACCACCATAGATATACAACTACAAGGGCAGCGAGACAGCTAAACTAGCGACATTAAGAGACACTCTGCATCAGCACCATAGACACACAACTACAAGGGCAGCGACACAGCTAAACTAGCAACATTAAGAGACATCCTGCATCAGCACCATAGACACACAACTACAAGGGCAGCGACACAGCTAAACTAGCAACATTAAGAGACACTCTGCATCAGCACCATAGACACACAACTACAAGGGCAGTGACACAGCTCAACTAGCGACATTAAGAGACACTCTGCATCAGCACCATAGACACACAACTACAAGGGCAGCGACACAGCTAAACTAGCAACATTAAGAGACACTCTGCATCAGCACCATAGACACACAACTACAAGGGTATTGACACAGCTAAACTAGCAACATTAAGAGACACTCTGCATCAGCACCATAGACACACAACTACAAGGGTATTGACACAGCTAAACTAGCGACATTAAGAGACACTCTGCATCAGCACCATAGACACACAACTACAAGGGCAGCGACACAGCTAAACTAGCAACATTAAGAGACACTCTGCATCAGCACCATAGACACACAACTACAAGGGTATTGACACAGCTAAACTAGCAACATTAAGAGACACTCTGCATCAGCACCATAGACACACAACTACAAGGGTATTGACACAGCTAAACTAGCGACATTAAGAGACACTCTGCATCAGCACCATAGACACACAACTACAAGGGCAGCGACACAGCTAAACTAGCGACATTAAGAGACACTCTGCATCAGCACCATAGACACAACTACAAGGGTATTGACACAGTTAAACTAGCGACATTAAGAGACACTCTGCATCAGCACCATAGACACACAACTACAAGGGCAGTGACACAGCTAAACTAGCGACATTAAGAGACACTCTGCATCAGCACCATAGACACACAACTACAAGGGCAGCGACACAGCTAAACTAGGGACATTAAGAGACACTCTGCATCAGCACCATAGACACACAACTACAAGGGCAGCGACACAGCTAAACTAGCAACATTAAGACAGACACTCAGTGCATCACCACCATAGATATACAACTACAAGGGCAGCGAGACAGCTAAACTAGCAACATTAAGAGACACTCTGCATCAGCACCATAGACACACAACTACAAGGGCAGCGACACAGCTAAACTAGCAACATTAAGAGACACTCTGCATCAGCACCATAGACACACAACTACAAGGGCAGCGACACAGCTAAACTAGCAACATTAAGAGACACTCTGCATCAGCACCATAGACACACAACTACAAGGGCAGTGACACAGCTCAACTAGCGACATTAAGAGACACTCTGCATCAGCACCATAGACACACAACTACAAGGGCAGCGACACAGCTAAACTAGCAACATTAAGAGACACTCTGCATCAGCACCATAGACACACAACTACAAGGGTATTGACACAGCTAAACTAGCAACATTAAGAGACACTCTGCATCAGCACCATAGACACACAACTACAAGGGTATTGACACAGCTAAACTAGCGACATTAAGAGACACTCTGCATCAGCACCATAGACACACAACTACAAGGGCAGCGACACAGCTAAACTAGCGACATTAAGAGACACTCTGCATCAGCACCATAGACACAACTACAAGGGTATTGACACAGCTAAACTAGCGACATTAAGAGACACTCTGCATCAGCACCATAGACACACAACTACAAGGGCAGTGACACAGCTAAACTAGCGACATTAAGAGACACTCTGCATCAGCACCATAGACACACAACTACAAGGGCAGCGACACAGCTAAACTAGGGACATTAAGAGACACTCTGCATCAGCACCATAGACACACAACTACAAGGGCAGCGACACAGCTAAACTAGCAACATTAAGACAGACACTCAGTGCATCACCACCATAGACACACAACTACAAGGGCAGCGAGACAGCTAAACTAGCAACATTAAGAGACACTCTGCATCAGCACCATAGACACACAACTACAAGGGCAGCGACACAGCTAAACTAGGGACATTAAGAGACACTCTGCATCAGCACCATAGACACACAACTACAAGGGCAGCGACACAGCTAAACTAGCAACATTAAGACAGACACTCAGTGCATCACCACCATAGATATACAACTACAAGGGCAGCGAGACAGCTAAACTAGCAACATTAAGAGACACTCTGCATCAGCACCATAGACACACAACTACAAGGGCAGCGACACAGCTAAACTAGCAACATTAAGAGACACTCTGCATCAGCACCATAGACACACAACTGCAAGGGCAGCGACACAGCTAAACTAGCAACATTAAGATACACTCTGCATCAGCACCATAGACACACAACTTCAAGGGCAGTGACACAGCTAAACTAAACATTAAGAGACAATCTGCATCAGCACCATAGACACACAACTACAAGGGCAGCGACACAGCTAAACTAGCAACATTAAGAGACACTCTGCATCAGCACCATAGACACACAACTTCAAGGGCCGCGACACAGCTAAACTAAACATTAAGAGACAATCTGCATCAGCACCATAGACACACAACTACAAGGGCAGCGACACAGCTAAACTAGCAACATTAAGAGACACTCTGCATCAGCACCATAGACACACAACTACAAGGGCAGCGACACAGCTAAACTAGCAACATTAAGAGACACTCTGCATCAGCACCATAGACACACAACTACAAGGGTATTGACACAGCTAAACTAGCAACATTAAGAGACACTCTGCATCAGCACCATAGACACAACTACAAGGGTATTGACACAGCTAAACTAGCGACATTAAGAGACACTCTGCATCAGCACCATAGACACACAACTACAAGGGCAGTGACACAGCTAAACTAGCGACATTAAGAGACACTCTGCATCAGCACCATAGACACACAACTACAAGGGCAGCGACACAGCTAAACTAGGGACATTAAGAGACACTCTGCATCAGCACCATAGACACACAACTACAAGGGCAGCGACACAGCTAAACTAGCAACATTAAGACAGACACTCAGTGCATCACCACCATAGACACACAACTACAAGGGCAGCGAGACAGCTAAACTAGCAACATTAAGAGACACTCTGCATCAGCACCATAGACACACAACTACAAGGGCAGCGACACAGCTAAACTAGGGACATTAAGAGACACTCTGCATCAGCACCATAGACACACAACTACAAGGGCAGCGACACAGCTAAACTAGCAACATTAAGACAGACACTCAGTGCATCACCACCATAGATATACAACTACAAGGGCAGCGAGACAGCTAAACTAGCAACATTAAGAGACACTCTGCATCAGCACCATAGACACACAACTACAAGGGCAGCGACACAGCTAAACTAGCAACATTAAGAGACACTCTGCATCAGCACCATAGACACACAACTGCAAGGGCAGCGACACAGCTAAACTAGCAACATTAAGATACACTCTGCATCAGCACCATAGACACACAACTTCAAGGGCAGTGACACAGCTAAACTAAACATTAAGAGACAATCTGCATCAGCACCATAGACACACAACTACAAGGGCAGCGACACAGCTAAACTAGCAACATTAAGAGACACTCTGCATCAGCACCATAGACACACAACTTCAAGGGCCGCGACACAGCTAAACTAAACATTAAGAGACAATCTGCATCAGCACCATAGACACACAACTACAAGGGCAGCGACACAGCTAAACTAGCAACATTAAGAGACACTCTGCATCAGCACCATAGACACACAACTACAAGGGCAGCGACACAGCTAAACTAGCAACATTAAGAGACACTCTGCATCAGCACCATAGACACACAACTACAAGGGTATTGACACAGCTAAACTAGCAACATTAAGAGACACTCTGCATCAGCACCATAGACACACAACTACAAGGGCAGCGACACAGCTAAACTAGCAACATTAAGAGACACTCTGCATCAGCACCATAGACACACAACTACAAGGGCAGCGACACAGCTAAACTAGCAACATTAAGAGACAATCTGCATCAGCACCATAGACACACAACTACAAGGGCAGTGACACAGCTAAACTAGCAACATTAAGAGACACTCTGCATCAGCACCATAGACACACAACTACAAGGGTAGCGACACAGCTAAACTAGCAACATTAGGAGACACTCTGCATCAGCACCATAGACACACAACTACAAGGGCAGCGACACAGCTAAACTAGCAACATTAAGAGACACTCTGCATCAGCACCATAGACACACAACTACAAGGGCAGTGACACAGCTCAACTAGCGACATTAAGAGACACTCTGCATCAGCACCATAGACACACAACTACAAGGGCAGTGACACAGCTAAACTAGCGACATTAAGAGACACTCTGCATCAGCACCATAGACACACAACTACAAGGGTATTGACACAGCTAAACTAGCAACATTAAGAGACACTCTGCATCAGCACCATAGACACACAACTACAAGGGCAGCGACACAGCTGAACTAGCAACATTAAGAGACACTCTGCATCAGCACCATAGACACACAACTACAAGGGCAGTGACACAGCTCAACTAGCGACATTAAGAGACACTCTGCATCAGCACCATAGACACACAACTACAAGGGCAGCGACACAGCTAAACTAGCGACATTAAGAGACACTCTGCATCAGCACCATAGACACACAACTACAAGGGTATTGACACAGCTAAACTAGCGACATTAAGAGACACTCTGCATCAGCACCATAGACACACAACTACAAGGGCAGTGACACAGCTGAACTAGCGACATTAAGAGACACTCTGCATCAGCACCATAGACACACAACTACAAGGGCAGCGACACAGCTAAACTAGGGACATTAAGACACACTCTGCATCAGCACCATAGACACACAACTACAAGGGCAGCGACACAGCTAAACTAGCAACATTAAGACAGACACTCAGTGCATCACCACCATAGATATACAACTACAAGGGCAGCGACACAGCTAAACTAGCAACATTAAGACAGACACTCAGTGCATCACCACCATAGATATACAACTACAAGGGCAGCGAGACAGCTAAACTAGCAACAATAAGAGACACTCTGCATCAGCACCATAGACACACAACTACAAGGGCAGTGACACAGCTAAACTAGCAACATTAAGAGACACTCTGCATCAGCACCATAGACACACAACTACAAGGGCAGCGACACAGCTAAACTAGCAACATTAAGAGACACTCTGCATCAGCACCATAGACACACAACTACAAGGGCAGCGACACAGCTAAACTAAACATTAAGAGACACTCTGCATCAGCACCATAGACACACAACTACAAGGGTATTGACACAGCTAAACTAGCGACATTAAGAGACACTCTGCATCAGCACCATAGACACACAACTACAAGGGCAGCGACACAGCTAAACTAGCGACATTAAGAGACACTCTGCATCAGCACCATAGACACACAACTACAAGGGTATTGACACAGCTAAACTAGCGACATTAAGAGACACTCTGCATCAGCACCATAGACACACAACTACAAGGGCAGTGACACAGCTAAACTAGCGACATTAAGAGACACTCTGCATCAGCACCATAGACACACAACTACAAGGGCAGCGACACAGCTAAACTAGAGACATTAAGAGACACTCTGCATCAGCACCATAGACACACAACTACAAGGGCAGCGACACAGCTAAACTAGCAACATTAAGACAGACATTCAGTGCATCACCACCATAGATATACAACTACAAGGGCAGCAAGACAGCTAAACTAGCAACATTAAGAGACACTCTGCATCAGCACCATAGACACACAACTACAAGGGCAGCGACACAGCTAAACTAGCAACATTAAGAGACACTCTGCATCAGCACCATAGACACACAACTGCAAGGGCAGCGACACAGCTAAACTAGCAACATTAAGAGACACTCTGCATCAGCACCATAGACACACAACTTCAAGGGCAGCGACACAGCTAAACTAAACATTAAGAGACAATCTGCATCAGCACCATAGACACACAACTACAAGGGCAGCGACACAGCTAAACTAGCAACATTAAGAGACACTCTGCATCAGCACCATAGACACACAACTACAAGGGTATTGACACAGCTAAACTAGCAACATTAAGAGACACTCTGCATCAGCACCATAGACACACAACTACAAGTGTATTGACACAGCTAAACTAGCGACATTAAGAGACACTCTGCATCAGCACCATAGACACACAACTACAAGGGCAGCGACACAGCTAAACTAGCGACATTAAGAGACACTCTGCATCAGCACCATAGACACACAACTACAAGGGCAGTGACACAGCTAAACTAGCGACATTAAGAGACACTCTGCATCAGCACCATAGACACACAACTACAAGGGCAGCGACACAGCTAAACTAGGGACATTAAGAGACACTCTGCATCAGCACCATAAACACACAACTACAAGGGCAGCGACACAGCTAAACTAGCAACATTAAGACAGACACTCAGTGCATCACCACCATAGATATACAACTACAAGGGCAGCGAGACAGCTAAACTAGCAACATTAAGAGACACTCTGCATCAGCACCATAGACACACAACTACAAGGGCAGCGAAACAGCTAAACTAGCAACATTAAGAGACACTCTGCATCAGCACCATAGACACACAACTGCAAGGGCAGCGACACAGCTAAACTAGCAACATTAAGAGACACTCTGCATCAGCACCATAGACACACAACTTCAAGGGCAGTGACACAGCTAAACTAAACATTAAGAGACAATCTGCATCAGCACCATAGACACACAACTACAAGGGCAGCGACACAGCTAAACTAGCAACATTAAGAGACACTCTGCATCAGCACCATAGACACACAACTTCAAGGGCCGCGACACAGCTAAACTAAACATTAAGAGACAATCTGCATCCGCACCATAGACACACAACTACAAGGGCAGCGACACAGCTAAACTAGCAACATTAAGAGACACTCTGCATCAGCACCATAGACACACAACTACAAGGGTATTGACACAGCTAAACTAGCAACATTAAGAGACACTCTGCATCAGCACCATAGACACACAACTACAAGGGCAGCGACACAGCTAAACTAGCAACATTAAGAGACACTCTGCATCAGCACCATAGACACACAACTACAAGGGCAGTGACACAGCTCAACTAGCGACATTAAGAGACACTCTGCATCAGCACCATAGACACACAACTACAAGGGCAGTGACACAGCTAAACTAGCGACATTAAGAGACACTTTGCATCAGCACCATAGACACACAACTACAAGGGCAGTGACACAGCTAAACTAGCGACATTAAGAGACACTCTGCATCAGCACCATAGACACACAACTACAAGGGCAGCGACACAGCTAAACTAGGGACATTAAGAGACACTCTGCATCAGCACCATAGACACACAACTACAAGGGTATTGACACAGCTAAACTAGCAACATTAAGAGACACTCTGCATCAGCACCATAGACAAACAACTACAAGGGCAGCGAGACAGCTAAACTAACAACATTAAGAGACACTCTGCATCAGAACCATAGACACACATCTGCATCAGCACCATAGACACACAACTACAAGGGCAATGACACAGCTAAACCAGCAACATTAAGAGACACTCTGCATCAGCACCATAGACACACAAGGGCAGCGACTTTTGAGAACATGTTTAGAATGCCAAAGCCTGCACCAGGGGGTCAGGGACACGGACAACACCAAAGGCAACAGAAGCACAGAGATGGGTCGCCGCAACACATACAACTACAAGGGCAGCGACACAGCTAAACTAGCAACATTAAGACAGACACTCAGTGCATCACCACCATAGATATACAACTACATGGGCAGCGAGACAGCTAAACTAGCAACATTAAGAGACACTCTGCATCAGCACCATAGACACACAACTACAAGGGCAGCGACACAGCTAAACTGGCAACATAAAGAGACACTCTGCATCCGCACCATAGACACACGACTACAAGGGCAGTGACACAGCTAAACTAGCAACATTAAGAGACACTCTGCATCAGCACCATAGACACACAACTACAAGGGCAGTGACACAGCTAAACTAGCGACATTAAGAGACACTCTGCATCAGCACCATAGACACACAACTACAAGGGCAGCGACACAGCTAAACTAGGGACATTAAGAGACACTCTGCATCAGCACCATAGACACACAACTACAAGGGCAGCGACACAGCTAAACTAGCAACATTAAGAGACACTCTGCATCAGCACCATAGACACACAACTACAAGGGCAGCGACACAGCTAAACTAGCAACATTAAGAGACACTCTGCATCAGCACCATAGACACACAACTACAAGGGCAGCGACACAGCTAAACTAGCAACATTAAGAGACACTCTGCATCAGCACCATAGACACACAACTACAAGGGCAGTGACACAGCTCAACTAGCGACATTAAGAGACACTCTGCATCAGCACCATAGACACACAACTACAAGGGCAGTGACACAGCTAAACTAGCGACATTAAGAGACACTCTGCATCAGCACCATAGACACACAACTACAAGGGTATTGACACAGCTAAACTAGCAACATTAAGAGACACTCTGCATCAGCACCATAGACACACAACTACAAGGGCAGCGACACAGCTAAACTAGCAACATTAAGAGACACTCTGCATCAGCACCATAGACACACAACTACAAGGGTATTGACACAGCTAAACTAGCAACATTAAGAGACACTCTGCATCAGCACCATAGACACACAACTACAAGGGCATTGACACAGCTAAACTAGCGACATTAAGAGACACTCTGCATCAGCACCATAGACACACAACTACAAGGGCAGCGACACAGCTAAACTAGCGACATTAAGAGACACTCTACATCAACACCATAGACACAACTACAAGGGTATTGACACAGCTAAACTAGCGACATTAAGAGACACTCTGCATCAGCATCATAGACACACAACTCCAAGGGCAGTGACACAGCTAAACTAGCGACATTAAGAGACACTCTGCATCAGCACCATAGACACACAACTACAAGGGCAGCGACACAGCTAAACTAGGGACATTAAGAGACACTCTGCATCAGCACCATAGACACACAACTACAAGGGCAGCGACACAGCTAAACTAGCAACATTAAGAGACACTCTGCATCAGCACCATAGACACACAACTACAAGGGCAGCGACACAGCTAAACTAGCAACATTAAGACAGACACTCAGTGCATCACCACCATAGATATACAACTACAAGGGCAGCGAGACAGCTAAACTAGCAACATTAAGAGACACTCTGCATCAACACTATAGACACACAACTTCAAGGGCAGCGACACAGCTAAACTAAACATTAAGAGACAATCTGCATCAGCACCATAGACACACAACTACAAGGGCAGCGACACAGCTAAACTAGCAACATTAAGAGACACTCTGCATCAGCACCATAGACACACAACTACAAGGGCAGCGACACAGCTAAACTAGCAACATTAAGAGACACTCTGCATCAGCACCATAGACACACAACTACAAGGGCAGCGATACAGCTAAACTAGCAACATTAAGAGACACTCTGCATCAGCACCATAGACACACAACTACAAGGGCAGCGACACAGCTAAACTAGCAACATTAAGAGACGATCTGCATCAGCACCATAGACACACAACTACAAGGGCAGCGACACAGCTAAACTAGCAACATTAAGAGACACTCTGCATCAGCACCATAGACACACAACTACAAGGGTAGCGACACAGCTAAACTAGCAACATTAAGAGACACTCTGCATCAGCACCATAGACACACAACTACAAGGGTAGCGACACAGCTAAACTAGCAACATTAAGAGACACTCTGCATCAGCACCATAGACACACAACTACAAGGGCAGTGACACAGCTCAACTAGCGACATTAAGAGACACTCTGCATCAGCACCATAGACACACAACTACAAGGGTAGCGACACAGCTAAACTAGCAACATTAAGAGACACTCTGCATCAGCACCATAGACACACAACTACAAGGGCAGCGACACATTGCTAAACTAGCAACATTAAGAGACACTCTGCATCAGCACCATAGACACACAACTACAAGGGCAGTGACACAGCTCAACTAGCGACATTAAGAGACACTCTGCATCAGCACCATAGACACACAACTACAAGGGCAGTGACACAGCTAAACTAGCGACATTAAGAGACACTCTGCATCAGCACCATAGACACACAACTACAAGGGTATTGACACAGCTAAACTAGCGACATTAAGAGACACTCTTCATCAGCACCATAGACACACAACTACAAGGGCAGCGACACAGCTAAACTAGCGACATTAAGAGACACTCTGCATCAGCACCATAGACACACAACTACAAGGGTATTGACACAGCTAAACTAGCGACATTAAGAGACACTCTGCATCAGCACCATAGACACACAACTACAAGGGCAGTGACACAGCTAAACTAGCGACATTAAGAGACACTCTGCATCAGCACCATAGACACACAACTACAAGGGCAGCGACACAGCTAAACTAGGGACATTAAGAGACACTCTGCATCAGCACCATAGACACACAACTACAAGGGCAGCGACACAGCTAAACTAGCAACATTAAGACAGACACTCAGTGCATCACCACCATAGATATACAACTACAAGGGCAGCGACACAGCTAAACTAGCAACATTAAGACAGACACTCAGTGCATCACCACCATAGATATACAACTACAAGGGCAGCGAGACAGCTAAACTAGCAACAATAAGAGACACTCTGCATCAGCACCATAGACACACAACTACAAGGGCAGTGACATAGCTAAACTAGCAACATTAAGAGACACTCTGCATCAGCACCATAGACACACAACTGCAAGGGCAGCGACACAGCTAAACTAGCAACATTAAGAGACACTCTGCATCAGCACCATAGACACACAACTTCAAGGGCAGCGACACAGCTAAACTAAACATTAAGAGACAATCTGCATCAGCACCATAGACACACAACTACAAGGGCAGCGACACAGCTAAACTAGCAAGATTAAGAGACACTCTGCATCAGCACCATAGACACACAACTACAAGGGCAGCGACACAGCTAAACTAGCAACATTAAGAGACACTCTGCATCAGCACCATAGACACACAACTACAAGGGTATTGACACAGCTAAACTAGCAACATTAAGAGACACTCTGCATCAGCACCATAGACACACAACTACAAGGGCAGCGACACAGCTAAACTAGCAACATTAAGAGACACTCTGCATCAGCACCATAGACAAACAACTACAAGGGCAGCGACACAGCTAAACTAGCAACATTAAGAGACAATCTGCATCAGCACCATAGACACACAACTACAAGGGCAGCGACACAGCTAAACTAGCAACATTAAGAGACACTCTGCATCAGCACCATAGACACACAACTACAAGGGTATTGACACAGCTAAACTAGCAACATTAAGAGACACTCTGCATCAGCACCATAGACACACAACTACAAGGGCAGCGACACAGCTAAACTAGCAACATTAAGAGACACTCTGCATCAGCACCATAGACACACACCTACAAGGGTATTGACACAGCTAAACTAGCAACATTAAGAGACACTCTGCATCAGCACCATAGACACACAACTACAAGGGCAGTGACACAGCTAAACTAGCAACATTAAGAGACACTCTGCATCAGCACCATAGACACACAACTACAAGGGTATTGACACAGCTAAACTAGCAACATTAAGAGACACTCTGCATCAGCACCATAGACACACAACTACAAGGGCAGCGACACAGCTAAACTAGCAACATTAAGAGACACTCTGCATCAGCACCATAGACACACAACTACAAGGGTATTGACACAGCTAAACTAGCAACATTAAGAGACACTCTGCATCAGCACCATAGACACACAACTACAAGGGTATTGACACAGCTAAACTAGCGACATTAAGAGACACTCTGCATCAGCACCATAGACACACAACTACAAGGGCAGCGACACAGCTAAACTAGCGACATTAAGAGACACTCTGCATCAGCACCATAGACACACAACTACAAGGGTATTGACACAGCTAAACTAGCGACATTAAGAGACACTCTGCATCAGCACCATAGACACACAACTACAAGGGCAGTGACACAGCTAAACTAGCGACATTAAGAGACACTCTGCATCAGCACCATAGACACACAACTACAAGGGCAGCGACACAGCTAAACGAGGGACATTAAGAGACACTCTGCATCAGCACCATAGACACACAACTACAAGGGCAGCGACACAGCTAAACTAGCAACATTAAGACAGACACTCAGTGCATCACCACCATAGATATACAACTACAATGGCAGCGAGACAGCTAAACTAGCAACATTAAGAGACACTCTGCATCAGCACCATAGACACACAACTACAAGGGCAGCGACACAGCTAAACTAGCGACATTAAGAGACACTCTGCATCAGCACCATAGACACACAACTACAAGGGTATTGACACAGCTAAACTAGCGACATTAAGAGACACTCTGCATCAGCACCATAGACACACAACTACAAGGGCAGTGACACAGCTAAACTAGCGACATTAAGAGACACTCTGCATCAGCACCATAGACACACAACTACCAGGGCAGCGACACAGCTAAACTAGGGACATTAAGACAGACACTCAGTGCATCACCACCATAGATATACAACTACAAGGGCAGCGAGACAGCTAAACTAGCAACATTAAGAGAGACTCTGCATCAGCACCATAGACACACAACTACAAGGGCAGCGACACAGCTAAACTAGCAACATTAAGAGACACTCTGCATCAGCACCATAGACACACAACTGCAAGGGCAGCGACACAGCTAAACTAGCAACATTAAGAGACACTCTGCATCAGCACCATAGACACACAACTTCAAGGGCAGTGACACAGCTAAACTAAACATTAAGAGACAATCTGCATCAGCACCATAGACACACAACTACAAGGGCAGCGACACAGCTAAACTAGCAACATTAAGAGACACTCTGCATCAGCACCATAGACACACAACTTCAAGGGCCGCGACACAGCTAAACTAAACATTAAGAGACAATCTGCATCAGCACCATAGACACACAACTACAAGGGCAGCGGCACAGCTAAACTAGCAACATTAAGAGACACTCTGCATCAGCACCATAGACACACAACTACAAGGGTATTGACACAGCTAAACTAGCAACATTAAGAGACACTCTGCATCAGCACCATAGACACACAACTACAAGGGCAGCGACACAGCTAAACTAGCAACATTAAGAGACACTCTGCATCAGCACCATAGACACACAACTACAAGGGCAGTGACACAGCTCAACTAGCGATATTAAGAGACACTCTGCATCAGCACCATAGACACACAACTACAAGGGCAGCGACACAGCTAAACTAGCGACATTAAGAGACACTTTGCATCAGCACCATAGACACACAACTACAAGGGCAGTGACACAGCTAAACTAGCGACATTAAGAGACACTCTGCATCAGCACCATAGACACACAACTACAAGGGCAGCGACACAGCTAAACTAGGGACATTAAGAGACACTCTGCATCAGCACCATAGACACACAACTACAAGGGTATTGACACAGCTAAACTAGCAACATTAAGAGACACTCTGCATCAGCACCATAGACAAACAACTACAAGGGCAGCGACACAGCTAAACTAGCGACATTAAGAGACACTCTGCATCAGCACCATAGACACACAACTACAAGGGCAGCGAGACAGCTAAACTAACAACATTAAGAGACACTCTGCATCAGAACCATAGACACACATCTGCATCAGCACCATAGACACACAACTACAAGGGCAATGACACAGCTAAACCAGCAACATTAAGAGACACTCTGCATCAGCACCATAGACACACAAGGGCAGCGACTTTTGAGAACATGTTTAGAATGCCAAAGCCTGCACCAGGGGGTCAGGGAAACGGACAACACCAAAGGCAACAGAAGCACAGAGATGGGTCGCCGCAACACATACAACTACAAGGGCAGCGACACAGCTAAACTAGCAACATTAAGACAGACACTCAGTGCATCACCACCATAGATATACAACTACATGGGCAGCGAGACAGCTAAACTAGCAACATTAAGAGACACTCTGCATCAGCACCATAGACACACAACTACAAGGGCAGCGACACAGCTAAACTGGCAACATAAAGAGACACTCTGCATCCGCACCATAGACACACGACTACAAGGGCAGTGACACAGCTAAACTAGCAACATTAAGAGACACTCTGCATCAGCACCATAGACACACAACTACAAGGGCAGCGACACAGCTAAACTAGCGACATTAAGAGACACTCTGCATCAGCACCATAGACACACAACTACAAGGGCAGCGACACAGCTAAACTAGCGACATTAAGAGACACTCTGCATCAGCACCATAGACACACAACTACAAGGGCAGCGAGACAGCTAAACTAACAACATTAAGAGACACTCTGCATCAGCACCATAGACACACAACTACAAGGGCAATGACACAGCTAAACCAGCAACATTAAGAGACACTCTGCATCAGCACCATAGACACACAAGGGCAGTGACACAGCTAAACTAACAACATTAAGAGACACTCTGCATCAGCACCATAGACACACAACTACAAGGGCAGTGAGACAGCTAAACTAGCGACATTAAGAGACACTCTGCATCAGCACCATAGACACACAACTACAAGGGCAGCGACACAGCTAAACTAGCAACATTAAGAGACAATCTGCATCAGCACCATAGACACACAACTACAAGGGCAGCGACACAGCTAAACTAGCAACATTAAGAGACACTCTGCATCAGCACCATAGACACACAACTACAAGGGTATTGACACAGCTAAACTAGCAACATTAAGAGACACTCTGCATCAGCACCATAGACACACAACTACAAGGGCAGCGACACAGCTAAACTAGCAACATTAAGAGACACTCTGCATCAGCACCATAGACACACAACTACAAGGGTATTGACACAGCTAAACTAGCAAGATTAAGAGACACTCTGCATCAGCACCATAGACACACAAGGGCAGCGACTTTTGAGAACATGTTTAGAATGCCAAAGCCTGCACCAGGGGGTCAGGGACACGGACAACACCAAAGGCAACAGAAGCACAGAGATGGGTCGGCGCAACACATACAACTACAAGGGCAGCGACACAGCTAAACTAGCAACATTAAGAGACACTCTGCATCAGCACCATAGACACACAACTACAAGGGCAGCGACACAGCTAAAGTAGCAACATTAAGAGACACTCTGCATCAGCGCCATAGACACACAACTACAAGGGCAGCGACACAGCTAAACTAGCGACATTAAGAGACACTCTGCATCAGCACCATAGACACACAACTACAAGGGCAGCGACACAGCTAAACTAGCAACATTAAGAGACACTCTGCATCAGCACCATAGACACACAACTACAAGGGCAGCGACACAGCTAAACTAACAACATTAAGAGACACTCTGCATCAGCACCATAGACACACAACTACAAGGGTAGCGACACAGCTAAACTAGCAACATTAAGAGACACTCTGCATCAGCACCATAGACACACAACTACAAGGGCAGCGACACAGCTAAACTAGCAACACTAAGAGACACTCTGCATCAGCGCCATAGACACACAACTACAAGGGCAGCGACAAAGACACAGTGCTGACGATGCAGGCTGAAAAACAAGACAGCAAATCAACACACTTGATGTGAGATAAACACAGATGCAAAGCCTATTCCTTTAACACAAAGGAATAGAGCGATGGTTCTTAATCTGGGGCCTTAAACAACAATTTATGGGATCCTTGACAGGTGAGTAATGAAATAATATTAGAAACATTGTAAAATTGAAAAACATAAAACTGTGTACAAATGTGAGGGAACATGAAATGGGAGAGTAAAATGGAAGTTGGTCTCCTTAGCCTGATTAGTGGGAGCAGCACAAGGACATCAAGCAAAATCCTGCTGATATGGGTGATCTCAACAAGCATTGGCAGCGTCAACAAAAGGACAACATGTATTATAAGCAAGAAAACAAAGTTGGATGCTAGTCTAGCATATAGCTTTGCCTTTTAGAAATAAAAACAGATTTTGTAAAAGTTCCAATCTTCCCATTAAAATGTGATTTTTATATATTTTTTGGTGTGTTTATTAAGTCAGACATTTCATAATTTTGCATTGTTTTTTGTAGATTTCTTTCTGTATTTTGCGCATAGTTTTGAGGTTCAAAGCATAGAAATTGCTTCGGTTGGGGCCTCTGGTTTTCAGTGGGGACCCGCAGAAGTCACAGGGTTAAGAATTGAGCCCTGAGAATAAGACTGAAACAAAGAGACAAAGTGTGTGGCAGTGCCAGGAAGGATTGCAATGCAGGGAGTGAGCAGCAACAGATATGCCCCCAAATGTGGCGGGTCACTCTAGAAACGTGTCATTAAGTGAGAGACACAAGGGTTGAACTAATGCCCACACACAGGAACAAAGGTGAGGGACAAAGTGCCAAGGAGAGCCCCAGAGGTGGAAAGACAATGGAGTCAAGTGAGCATGGAAATAAGACTCAACATTAACAAATGGAGCACAATTGTGCCAAAGACACAAGAGCAGCAAGTAATGGGTGTGTGCGAGGATGCCAGACTTAGAACAAGTGGCCAGAGTGATAACAATCAACTAACCCCGCCCCATCCTCAGCAATCAGACTCGAAGGCCCCAAATCTGAAGAGAGGCGTGTTTGTAAAGCCTGCCTGTGAGCGCCCCTCAAACTCCTTTTGTGTTAGTGGGGGCACTTTTTAAGTGTGAAAGAGTCCCTCATACATTGAAATGAAAATACTGAATGATGGGTCTGGAAGGGTGATAGAAGGCGGTGGCACTGCCATGCTCGAGTGCACACAGCTTGTATACTTTATCCACTTAGTGCCCATGGATGCTCACGTCCCTTGTGCTCTCATGCTAGGCCAATTTATTTATGGGTTTGTACCGCGCTGGAATCGACTCCCGAAGGAGTATCTCCGCGCCAAGGCAAGAAAACAGCTCACAAGATGGAAAGAACTTAACGAGCTAGAGGAGGGACTACGGTAAGAATAACAATGTTTTAACAGTTTCCTGAATGTCAGATGATTGTTACACTGCGTAAGGGAATCAGGGAGTTTGTTCCAAAGGCATGGGCCCAGATAGGAAAGTGCTTTTCCACCCTGTCTGGCCCGTCTGATGGTTGGGTTTTGAAGAAGGGACTGGTTGCTGAAAACAAACTTTTCTGCCAGATATGCAGGGCCCAAGCCGTGTAAGCCCTTATGGACAACACAACAGGTCTTAAACTTAATCCATTGACGGATCGGCATCCAATGTAGTTTTTCTAGCAACGAGAGTGAAGGAGACCTGGGTGGGGCATTTCAAACCAGCCTAGCGGCAGTATTTTGTACCACCTGAAGTTTACAAAGAAGGCTATCATTTGCTGCAAGCAACAGTCCGTTGCAATAATCCAGGAGGCTAAGTACCAGGGCCTGAACAAGGGTCTTTCTAACCGAATCCAGTAAAAGAGGGAACACTCTACGAAGAAGTCCCATTACATGAAAACAGGACCCGATTGTTTGATTTATGTGTTCCTTTAATGAAAGCCCCTGATCTATCCGTACACCAAGGTTCTTCACAACCTGCTTAGGGATGGCGATGGAGCCTAAGTCTGCAGGACACCAATCCGGAGTCCACAGCAATGTGGCTTCCCCAAAGAGCATCACCTCGGTCTTCCCCACATTGCACTGCAGGAAGTTAGAGGCCATCCATATGGCCACGGCCTTCATACCTTCAGCGAAGGACTGTTTGACCGTGGCGCCAAGTGCCTTAAAAGGAAAAAGAAGCTGAGTATCATCAGCGTAAGACACTGGGATGAATCTGTGTGATCTCATAAGGCCTGCTAGGGGGGCCACGTAGATGTTAAAAAGAGTTGGGCTCAAACAAGAGCCCTGTGGCCCCCCTTGGTGAGCTCAACAGAGGCAGATCGAAATGAACCCATGCTGACACACTGTGTACGACCTGATAGAAAACTCCTCATCCAGGCCAGAGCCTGGCCTTCCAGCCCCAACTCTTCCAAGCGACTGAGCAGAATGTCATGAGATATAGTATTGAACACTGCTGACAGGTCCAATAGCACCAGAATCATCGAGTTCCCCTTATCCAAGGACATTCGGATGTCATCTGTCACTGAAAGGAGAGCTGATTTGGTGCTATGATTTGGCCTGAAGCCGGACTGGGAATAATCCAGGCCTCCAGTATGTTCGATAAAGCTCGACAGAGTTGACGTGCTTTTCCTTTAATTTGCTCAAGAACAGGAGGAAAGTAATGGGAAGGAGGTTAGATAATTCTGTCCAGGGAATGGCTGAATTTTTGCGGATAGGTCTAACCTGAGCCATCTTCCACTCTTGAGGTACTTTACCCTCAGAGAGAGAGAGAGGTTGACCAAAGACTGAACAATCGGGCCAAGCAGTTTGCCTAACAATGGCATGATTCTAGCTGGAATAAGATCTAGGGGGGATCCACTCTTAATTTGGCTCATGAAAGCTTCTACCTCGCTCTGAGAGACCACTGGGAACTCAGAGAGCGAGAGGAAGTTAGGGAGCCAACTCTTATGAGAAGATGATGAAGGGCAGATCGAAGAGAGGCTAGAGGTAATGATTTTGTCATAGATCATCTCTATTTTATTGGTAAAATATAGGGAGATATCAGCACATAATTGTTGTGAAGATAAATCTAGACTCTCACAGGCAATGGGTTTAGTAAAGGATTGAAGAATCTGATACAACACCTTGGGAGCATTGCCCGCCTCAGTAAGTTGCGAGGCAATATGGTTCTTTCTGGCCAATCTGATATTCTTGTGGTATATGGCCAGAGCGGTGTAATAGCAATTTTCGTCAACCTCAGAGAGGGATGATCTCCAGGTCTTTTCTATCTTTCTGCAAGCCTTTTTTTGTAAGCGCAGTTGGTCAGAAATCCAGACTTCCTACCGTTGGGCGGGGCGCAGTTTACATAGTTTTATGGGGGCTATGGCGTCCACTGCAGTTAGAATGGCATGACTGTATTTAAACATTGCCATCTCTATGTTATCTGAGGCTATAATTGAGGGTTCAATCAGAGTCTCTTGAAGAGCTTCATATGATATTTTGTGCCACTGCCTGCGCAATAAAGGAGGTGGGGCAGAAACATTTCTAGATTTAACTACATTGAGCATGGCAAATTCAATAACAAAATGGTCAGTCCAGTTGACCTGCGTGGGGGGATTGCACACAATCTTAGGGAAATTGGACAGAACCATGTCTCATGTGTGGCCTAGTGGGTGGGACCCTTATTAAGCTGTGTCAGTCCTAATGAGGATAGATCAGCCAGGAGGGACTGAGCTCAGTGTTGTCCGCTAACTCACTATGTACATTAAAATCCCCCAACACTAGGAAATCGTTGCCGGATTTAATATGTGGGGCCAATGCTTCTACTAGAGATATGGCAAACGTCGTCGCCAATGAAGGGGGGGGGCGTGCTCTCATGCCAGACCATTGAGGGGGGGGCGTGCTCTCATGCCAGACCATTGAAGGGGGGGCGTGCTCTCATGCCAGACCATTGAAGGGGGGCGTGCTCTCATGCCAGACCATTGAAGGGGGGCGTGCTCTCATGCCAGACCATTGAAGGGGGGGCGTGCTCTCATGCCAGACCAATGAAGGGGGAGGAGCGTGAATAGGACGTGATGCCGCTCACTGGAAAGAAAGCGGACTGGCCAAACTGAAGGAGCCCTCTGACTCGAGGACACATGGAGAGCAGAATCAACAAATGTGGCTCGGGGGCATCAGCTGTAAGCAGAGGTCAGCAGCAGGGGTCAAACTGTCAGATTAAATGCAAGAGAGAGTCCGAAGAGTGAACTAAGACCTTGACCCTGGCGCGCATGTGAGAGGGAGGGGGGCACAGGCCTGTGAGAGGGGGCCGTGGTAACCCAGTGCCCACATCTATAAATTAAAACATTACACTTCGGCATGGAACACGCAGCTGAAAATGGCACGAATTACAAACACAGCACCCCCGGGTGAAAGTAATGAAAGTGTCAGTGTCTGCAGCAAATTACACAGCGTGCTCACCTCACAACCTGCAGCAGATCACACGGCGTGCTCACCTCACAGCACCACAACTCACCTGCAGCAGATCACACTGCCCGCTCACCTCACACAGCACCTTCAGATTAAAATAATCCGAGTGTGTGTGTCTGCCATCCCCACAACTCACCTGCAGCAGATCACACGGCACGCTCACTTCACACAGTACCACAACTCACCTGCCGCAGATCACACGGTGCGCTCACCTCACACAGCACCACAACTCACCTGCAGCAGATCACACGGCGCGCTCACCTCACACAGCACCACATCTCACCTGCAGCAGATCACACGGCGCGCTCACCTCACACAGCACCACAACTCACCTGCAGCTGATTACACGGCGCACTCACTTCATACAGCACCACATTCTGCACTCGCACTCACTCTGCACTCGCACTCACTCTGCACTCACTCTGCACTCACTCTGCACTCACTCTGCACTCACTCTGCACTCACTCTGCACTCTGCACTCACTCTGCACTCACTCTCACTCTGCACTCACTCTGCACTCACTCTCACTCTGCACTCACTCTGCACTCACTCTGCACTCACTCTGCACTCACTCTGCACTCACTCTGCACTCACTCTGCACTCACTCTGCACTCACTCTGCACTCACTCTGCACTCACTCTGCTCTCACTCTCACTCTGCACTCACTCTCACTCTGCACTCACTCTCACTCTGCACTCACTCTCACTCTGCACTCACTCTCACTCTGCACTCACTCTCACTCTGCACTCACTCTCACTCTGCACTCACTCTGCACTCACTCTCACTCTCACTCTGCACTCACACTCACTCTGCACTCACACTCACTCTGCACTCGCACTCACTCTGCACTCACACTCACTCTGCACTCGCACTCACTCTGCACTCGCACTCACTCTGCACTCGCACTCACACTCACACTCACTCTGCACTCACTCTCACTCTGCACTCACACTCACTCTGCACTCACACTCACTCTGCACTCACACTCACTCTGCACTCGCACTCACTCTCACTCTGCACTCACTCTCACTCTGCACTCACTCTCACTCTGCACTCACTCTGCACTCACACTCACTCTGCACTCACACTCACTCTGCACTCACTCTGCACTCACACTCACTCTGCACTCACTCTGCACTCACTCTGCACTCACTCTGCACTCACTCTGCACTCACTCTGCACTCACTCTGCACTCACTCTGCACTCACTCTGCACTCACTCTGCACTCACTCTGCACTCACTCTGCACTCACTCTGCACTCACTCTGCACTCACTCTGCACTCTGCACTCACTCTGCACTCACTCTGCACTCTGCACTCACTCTGCACTCACTCTGCACTCACTCTGCACTCACTCTGCACTCACTCTCACTCTGCACTCACTCTCACTCTGCACTCACTCTCACTCTGCACTCACTCTCACTCTGCACTCACTCTCACTCTGCACTCACTCTCACTCTGCACTCACACTCACTCTGCACTCACACTGCACTCTGCACTCACACTCACTCTGCACTCACACTCACTCTGCACTCACACTCACTCACTCTGCACTCACTCTGCACTCACTCTCACTCTGCACTCACACTCACTCTGCACTCACTCTGCACTCACTCTGCACTCACTCTGCACTCACTCTGCACTCACTCTGCACTCACACTCACTCTGCACTCACTCTGCACTCACTCTGCACTCACTCTGCACTCACTCTGCACTCACTCTGCACTCACTCTGCACTCACTCTGCACTCACTCTGCACTCACTCTGCACTCTGCACTCACTCTGCACTCGCACTCACTCTGCACTCACTCTGCACTCACTCTGCACTCACTCTGCACTCACTCTGCACTCACTCTGCACTCACTCTCACTCTGCACTCACTCTCACTCTGCACTCACTCTCACTCTGCACTCACTCTCACTCTGCACTCACTCTCACTCTGCACTCACTCTCACTCTGCACTCACTCTCACTCTGCACTCACACTCACTCTGCACTCACTCTGCACTCTGCACTCACTCTGCACTCACTCTGCACTCGCACTCACTCTGCACTCGCACTCACTCTGCACTCACTCTGCACTCGCACTCACTCTGCACTCGCACTCACTCTGCACTCGCACTCACTCTGCACTCGCACTCACTCTGCACTCGCACTCACTCTGCACTCGCACTCACTCTGCACTCGCACTCACACTCACTCTGCACTCGCACTCACACTCACTCTGCACTCACACTCACTCTGCACTCACACTCACTCTGCACTCACACTCACTCTGCACTCACACTCACTCTGCACTCACACTCACTCTGCACTCACTCTGCACTCACACTCACTCTGCACTCGCACTCACACTCACTCTGCACTCGCACTCACTCTCACTCTGCACTCACTCTCACTCTGCACTCACTCTCACTCTGCACTCACTCTCACTCTGCACTCACTCTCACTCTGCACTCACTCTCACTCTGCACTCACTCTCACTCTGCACTCACTCTGCACTCTGCACTCACTCTGCACTCACACTCACTCTGCACTCACACTCACTCTGCACTCACTCTGCACTCACTCTGCACTCACACTCACACTCACTCTGCACTCACACTCACTCACTCTGCACTCACTCTGCACTCACTCTGCACTCACTCTGCACTCTGCACTCACTCTGCACTCACTCTCACTCTGCACTCACTCTGCACTCACTCTCACTCTGCACTCACTCTGCACTCACTCTGCACTCACTCTGCACTCACACTCACTCTGCACTCGCACTCACACTCACTCTGCACTCGCACTCACTCTCACTCTGCACTCACTCTCACTCTGCACTCACTCTCACTCTGCACTCACTCTCACTCTGCACTCACTCTCACTCTGCACTCACTCTCACTCTGCACTCACTCTCACTCTGCACTCACTCTGCACTCTGCACTCACTCTGCACTCACACTCACTCTGCACTCACACTCACTCTGCACTCACTCTGCACTCTGCACTCACTCTGCACTCACACTCACTCTGCACTCACACTCACTCTGCACTCACTCTGCTCTCACTCACACTCACTCTGCACTCACACTCACTCTGCACTCACACTCACTCTGCACTCACACTCACTCTGCACTCACACTCACTCTGCACTCACACTCACTCTGCACTCACTCTGCACTCACTCTGCACTCACACTCACTCTGCACTCACACTCACTCTGCACTCACTCTGCACTCTACACTCACTCTGCACTCACACTCACTCTGCACTCACTCTGCACTCACACTCACTCTGCACTCACACTCACTCTGCACTCACACTCACTCACTCTGCACTCACTCTGCACTCACTCTGCACTCACTCTGCACTCACTCTGCACTCTGCACTCACTCTGCACTCACTCTCACTCTGCACTCACTCTGCACTCACTCTCACTCTGCACTCACTCTGCACTCACTCTGCACTCACTCTGCACTCACACTCACTCTGCACTCGCACTCACACTCACTCTGCACTCGCACTCACTCTCACTCTGCACTCACTCTCACTCTGCACTCACTCTCACTCTGCACTCACTCTCACTCTGCACTCACTCTCACTCTGCACTCACTCTCACTCTGCACTCACTCTCACTCTGCACTCACTCTGCACTCTGCACTCACTCTGCACTCACACTCACTCTGCACTCACACTCACTCTGCACTCACTCTGCACTCACTCTGCACTCACACTCACACTCACTCTGCACTCACACTCACTCTGCACTCACTCTGCACTCACTCTCACTCTGCACTCACTCTGCACTCGCACTCGCACTCACTCTCACTCTGCACTCACTCTCACTCTGCACTCACTCTCACTCTGCACTCACTCTCACTCTGCACTCACTCTCACTCTGCACTCACTCTCACTCTGCACTCACTCTCACTCTGCACTCACTCTCACTCTGCACTCACTCTGCACTCACACTCACTCTGCACTCACACTCACTCTGCACTCACTCTGCACTCACTCTCACTCTGCACTCACACTCACTCTGCACTCACTCTGCACTCACTCTGCACTCACTCTGCACTCACTCTGCACTCACTCTGCACTCACTCTGCACTCACTCTGCACTCTGCACTCACTCTGCACTCACACTCACTCTGCACTCACTCTGCACTCACACTCACTCTGCACTCACACTGCACTCACTCTGCACTCACTCTGCACTCACTCTGCACTCACTCTCACTCTGCACTCACTCTCACTCTGCACTCACACTCACTCTGCACTCACACTCACTCTGCACTCACACTCACTCTGCACTCACTCTGCACTCACACTCACTCTGCACTCGCACTCACACTCACTCTGCACTCGCACTCACTCTGCACTCGCACTCACTCTGCACTCGCACTCACACTCACTCTGCACTCACACTCACTCTGCACTCGCACTCACACTCACTCTGCACTCACACTCACTCTGCACTCACACTCACTCTGCACTCACACTCACTCTGCACTCACACTCACTCTGCACTCACTCTGCACTCACACTCACTCTGCACTCGCACTCACACTCACTCTGCACTCGCACTCACACTCACTCTGCACTCGCACTCACTCTGCACTCACACTCACACTCACTCTGCACTCACACTCACTCTGCACTCACACTCATTCTGCACTCACTCTGCACTCACACTCACTCTGCACTCACTCTGCACTCACTCTGCACTCACACTGCACTCACACTCACTCTGCACTCACACACACTCTGCACTCACACTCACTCTGCACTCGCACTCACTCTGCACTCGCACTCACTCTGCACTCGCACTCACTCTGCACTCGCACTCACTCTGCACTCGCACTCACTCTGCACTCACTCTGCACTCACACTCACTCTGCACTCACACTCACTCTGCACTCACACTCACTCTGCACTCACACTCACTCTGCACTCACACTCACTCTGCACTCACACTCACTCTGCACTCACACTCACTCTGCACTCACACTCACTCTGCACTCGCACTCACTCTGCACTTGCACTCACTCTGCACTCGCACTCACTCTGCACTCGCACTCACTCTGCACTCGCACTCACTCTGCACTCGCACTCACTCTGCACTCGCACTCACTCTGCACTCGCACTCACTCTGCACTCGCACTCACACTCACTCTGCACTCACACTCACTCTGCACTCACACTCACTCTGCACTCACACTCACTCTGCACTCACTCTGCACTCTGCACTCACTCTGCACTCACACTCACTCTGCACTCACTCTGCACTCACTCTGCACTCACTCTGCACTCACACTCACTCTGCACTCACACTCACTCTGCACTCACACTCACTCTGCACTCACACTCACTCTGCACTCACACTCACTCTGCACTCACACTCACTCTGCACTCACTCTGCACTCACTCTGCACTCACTCTGCACTCACTCTGCATTCACTTTGCACTCACTCTCACTCTGCACTCACACTCACTCTGCACTCACACTCACTCTGCACTCACACTCACTCTGCACTCACTCTGCACTCTGCACTCACTCTGCACTCACACTCACTCTGCACTCACACTCACTCTGCACTCACTCTGCACTCTGCACTCACTCTGCACTCTGCACTCACTCTGCACTCACTCTCACTCTGCACTCACTCTCACTCTGCACTCACTCTCACTCTGCACTCACTCTGCACTCTGCACTCACTCTGCACTCTGCACTCACTCTGCACTCACACTCACTCTGCACTCACACTCACTCTGCACTCACACTCACTCTGCACTCACTCTGCACTCTGCACTCACTCTGCACTCACTCTCACTCTGCACTCACTCTCACTCTGCACTCACTCTGCACTCTGCACTCACTCTGCACTCACACTCACTCTGCACTCACACTCACTCTGCACTCACTCTGCACTCACTCTGCACTCACTCTGCACTCACTCTGCACTCTGCACTCACTCTGCACTCACTCTCACTCTGCACTCACTCTCACTCTGCACTCACTCTGCACTCACACTCACTCTGCACTCACACTCACTCTGCACTCACACTCACTCTGCACTCACTCTGCACTCACTCTGCACTCACTCTGCACTCACACTCACTCTGCACTCACACTCACTCTGCACTCACACTCACTCTGCACTCACACTCACTCTGCACTCACACTCACTCTGCACTCACACTCACTCTGCACTCACACTCACTCTGCACTCACTCTGCACTCACTCTGCACTCACTCTGCACTCACTCTGCACTCACTCTGCACTCACTCTGCACTCACTCTCACTCTCACTTCGCACTCACTCTGCACTCACTCTGCACCTGCACTCACTCTGCACTCACTCTGCACTCACACTCACTCTGCACTCACACTCACTCTGCACTCACACTCACTCTGCACTCACACTCACTCTGCACTCACTCTGCACTCACACTCACTCTGCACTCACACTCACTCTGCACTCACACTCACTCTGCACTCACTCTCACTCTGCACTCACTCTCACTCTGCACTCACTCTGCACTCACTCTGCACTCACACTCACTCTGCACTCACACTCACTCTGCACTCACACTCACTCTGCACTCACTCTGCACTCACTCTGCACTCACTCTGCACTCACTCTCACTCTGCACTCACTCTGCACTCACTCTGCACTCACTCTGCACTCACTCTGCACTCACTCTGCACTCACTCTGCACTCACTCTCACTCTGCACTCACTCTGCACTCTGCACTCACTCTGCACTCTGCACTCACTCTGCACTCACACTCACTCTGCACTCACTCTGCACTCTGCACTCACTCTGCACTCTGCACTCACTCTGCACTCAAACTCACTCTGCACTCACTCTGCTCTCACTCACACTCACTCTGCACTCACACTCACTCTGCACTCACACTCACTCTGCACTCACTCTGCACTCTGCACTCACTCTGCACTCACACTCACTCTGCACTCACTCTGCTCTCACTCACACTCACTCTGCACTCACACTCACTCTGCACTCACACTTACTCTGCACTCACACTCACTCTGCACTCACACTCACTCTGCACTCACACTCACTCTGCACTCACACTCACTCTGCACTCACTCTGCACTCACTCTGCACTCACACTCACTCTGCACTCACACTCACTCTGCACTCACTCTGCACTCTACACTCACTCTGCACTCACACTCACTCTGCACTCACTCTGCACTCACACTCACTCTGCACTCACACTCACTCTGCACTCACACTCACTCTGCACTCACTCTCACTCTGCACTCACTCTGCACTCACTCTGCACTCACACTCACTCTGCACTCACTCTGCACTCACACTCACTCTGCACTCACACTCACTCTGCACTCACTCTGCACTCACTCTGCACTCACTCTGCACTCACTCTGCACTCACTCTGCACTCACTCTGCACTCACTCTGCACTCACTCTGCACTCACTCTGCACTCTGCACTCACTCTCACTCTGCACTCACACTCACTCTGCACTCACACTCACTCTGCACTCACACTCACTCTGCACTCACTCTGCACTCACTCTGCACTCACACTCACTCTGCACTCACTCTGCACTCACTCTGCACTCACTCTGCACTCACTCTGCACTCACTCTGCACTCACTCTGCACTCACTCTGCACTCACTCTGCACTCACTCTGCACTCTGCACTCACTCTCACTCTGCACTCACTCTCACTCTGCACTCACTCTCACTCTGCACTCTGCACTCACTCTGCACTCTGCACTCACTCTGCACTCACACTCACTCTGCACTCACACTCACTCTGCACTCACTCTGCACTCACTCTGCACTCACACTCACTCTGCACTCACACTCACTCTGCACTCACACTCACTCTGCACTCACACTCACTCTGCACTCACACTCACTCTGCACTCACACTCACTCTGCACTCACACTCACTCTGCACTCACTCTCACTCTACACTCACTCTGCACTCACACTCACTCTGCACTCACACTCACTCTGCACTCACACTCACTCTGCACTCACACTCACTCTGCACTCACTCTGCACTCACTCTGCACTCACACTCACTCTGCACTCACACTCACTCTGCACTCACTCTGCACTCTACACTCACTCTGCACTCACACTCACTCTGCACTCACTCTGCACTCACACTCACTCTGCACTCACACTCACTCACACTCACTCTGCACTCACTCTCACTCTGCACTCACTCTCACTCTGCACTCACACTCACTCTGCACTCACACTCACTCTGCACTCACACTCACTCTGCACTCACACTCACTCTGCACTCACACTCACTCTGCACTCACACTCACTCTGCACTCACACTCACTCTGCACTCACTCTGCTCTCACTCACACTCACTCTGCACTCACACTCACTCTGCACTCACACTCACTCTGCACTCACACTCACTCTGCACTCACACTCACTCTGCACTCACACTCACTCTGCACTCACACTCACTCTGCACTCACACTCACTCTGCACTCACTCTGCTCTCACTCACACTCACTCTGCACTCACACTCACTCTGCACTCACACTCACTCTGCACTCACACTCACTCTGCACTCACACTCACTCTGCACTCACTCTGCTCTCACTCACACTCACTCTGCACTCACACTCACTCTGCACTCACACTCACTCTGCACTCACACTCACTCTGCACTCACACTCACTCTGCACTCACACTCACTCTGCACTCACACTCACTCTGCACTCACTCTGCACTCACTCTGCACTCACACTCACTCTGCACTCACACTCACTCTGCACTCTACACTCACTCTGCACTCACACTCACTCTGCACTCACTCTGCACTCACACTCACTCTGCACTCACACTCACTCTGCACTCACTCTGCACTCTACACTCACTCTGCACTCACACTCACTCTGCACTCACTCTGCACTCACACTCACTCTGCACTCACACTCACTCTGCACTCACTCTCACTCTCACTTCGCACTCACTCTGCACTCACTCTGCACCTGCACTCACTCTGCACTCACTCTGCACTCACTCTGCACTCACTCTGCACTTACACTCACTCTGCACTCACACTCACTCTGCACTCACACTCACTCTGCACTCACACTCACTCTGCACTCACTCTGCACTCACACTCACTCTGCACTCACACTCACTCTGCACTCACACTCACTCTGCACTCACACTCACTCTGCACTCACTCTGCACTCACTCTGCACTCACACTCACTCTGCACTCACACTCACTCTGCACTCACACTCACTCTGCACTCACTCTGCACTCTACACTCACTCTGCACTCTACACTCACTCTGCACTCACACTCACTCTGCACTCACTCTGCACTCACACTCACTCTGCACTCACACTCACTCTGCACTCACACTCACTCTGCACTCACTCTCACTCTGCACTCACTCTCACTCTGCACTCACACTCACTCTGCACTCACACTCACTCTGCACTCACACTCACTCTGCACTCTACACTCACTCTGCACTCACACTCACTCTGCACTCACACTCACTCTGCACTCACACTCACTCTGCACTCACACTCACTCTGCACTCACTCTCACTCTGCACTCACTCTCACTCTGCACTCACACTCACTCTGCACTCACTCTGCACTCACACTCACTCTGCACTCACACTCACTCTGCACTCACACTCACTCTGCACTCACTCTCACTCTGCACTCACTCTCACTCTGCACTCACACTCACTCTGCACTCACTCTGCACTCACTCTGCACTCACACTCACTCTGCACTCACACTCACTCTGCACTCACACTCACTCTGCACTCACACTCACTCTGCACTCACTCTGCTCTCACTCACACTCACTCTGCACTCACACTCACTCTGCACTCACACTCACTCTGCACTCACACTCACTCTGCACTCACACTCACTCTGCACTCACTCTGCACTCACTCTGCACTCACTCTGCACTCACACTCACTCTGCACTCACTCTGCACTCACTCTCACTCTGCACTCACACTCACTCTGCACTCACACTCACTCTGCACTCACTCTGCACTCACTCTCACTCTGCACTCACACTCACTCTGCACTCACTCTGCACTCACACTCACTCTGCACTCACACTCACTCTGCACTCACACTCACTCTGCACTCACACTCACTCTGCACTCACACTCACTCTGCACTCACTCTGCACTCACACTCACTCTGCACTCACTCTGCACTCTGCACTCACTCTGCACTCACTCTGCACTCACTCTGCACTCACTCTGCACTCACTCTGCACTCACTCTGCACTCACTCTGCACTCACTCTGCACTCACTCTGCACTCACTCTGCACTCTGCACTCACTCTGCACTCACACTCACTCTGCACTCACACTCACTCTGCACTCACACTCACTCTGCACTCACACTCACTCTGCACTCACACTCACTCTGCACTCACACTCACTCTGCACTCACACTCACACTCACGCTGCACTCACACTCACTCTGCACTCACTCTGCACTCACACTCACTCTGCACTCACACTCACTCTGCACTCACACTCACTCTGCACTCACACTCACTCTGCACTCACACTCACTCTGCACTCACTCTCACTCTGCACTCACACTCACACTCACTCTGCACTCACACTCACACTCACTCTGCACTCACACTCACTCTGCACTCACTCTGCACTCACACTCACTCTGCACTCACTCTGCACTCACACTCACTCTGCACTCACTCTGCACTCACTCTGCACTCACTCTGCACTCACTCTGCACTCACTCTGCACTCACTCTGCACTCTGCACTCACTCTCACTCTCACTCTGCACTCACTCTCACTCTGCACTCACTCTGCACCTGCACTCACTCTGCACTCGCACTCACTCTGCACTCACACTCACTCTGCACTCACACTCACTCTGCACTCACACTCACTCTGCACTCACACTCACTCTGCACTCACACTCACTCTGCACTCACACTCACTCTGCACTCACACTCACTCTGCACTCACACTCACTCTGCACTCACTCTGCACTCACTCTGCACTCTGCACTCACTCTCACTCTGCACTCACTCTGCACCTGCACTCACTCTGCACTCACTCTGCACCTGCACTCACTCTCCACTCACTCTGCACCTGCACTCACTCTGCACTCACTCTGCACTCACTCTGCACTCACTCTGCACTCACTCTCACTCTGCACTCACTCTCACTCTGCACTCACTCTGCACCTGCACTCACTCTGCACTCACACTCACTCTGCACTCACACTCACTCTGCACTCACACTCACTCTGCACTCACACTCACTCTGCACTCACACTCACTCTGCACTCACACTCACTCTGCACTCACTCTGCACTCGCACTCACTCTGCACTCGCACTCACTCTGCACTCGCACTCACTCTGCACTCGCACTCACTCTGCACTCACACTCACTCTGCACCTGCACTCACTCTGCACTCACTCTGCACTCACTCTGCACTCACTCTGCACTCACTCTCACTCTGCACTCACTCTCACTCTGCACTCACTCTGCACTCACACTCACTCTGCACTCACACTCACTCTGCACTCACACTCACTCTGCACTCGCACTCACTCTGCACTCACACTCACTCTGCACTCACACTCACTCTGCACTCACTCTGCACTCACACTCACTCTGCACTCACACTCACTCTGCACTCACACTCACTCTGCACTCACTCTGCACTCAGCACTCACTCTGCACTCACTCTGCACTCGCACTCACTCTGCACCTGCACTCACTCTGCACTCACTCTGCACTCACTCTGCACTCACTCTGCTCTCACTCTGCACTCACTCTCACTCTGCACTCACTCTGCACTCACACTCACTCTGCACTCACACTCACTCTGCACTCACACTCACTCTGCACTCACTCTGCACTCGCACTCACTCTGCACTCGCACTCACTCTGCACTCGCACTCACTCTGCACTCGCACTCACTCTGCACTCACACTCACTCTGCACTCACTCTGCACTCACACTCACTCTGCACTCACTCTCACTCTGCACTCACACTCACTCTGCACTCACACTCACTCTGCACTCACTCTGCACTCACACTCACTCTGCACTCACACTCACTCTGCACTCACTCTGCACTCACACTCACTCTGCACTCACTCTGCACTCACACTCACTCTGCACTCACACTCACTCTGCACTCACACTCACTCTGCACTCACACTCACTCTGCACTCACACTCACTCTGCACTCACACTCACTCTGCACTCACACTCACTCTGCACTCACACTCACTCTGCACTCACTCTGCACTCACACTCACTCTGCACTCACTCTGCACTCACACTCACTCTGCACTCACACTCACTCTGCACTCACACTCACTCTGCACTCACACTCACTCTGCACTCACACTCACTCTGCACTCACTCTGCACTCTGCACTCACTCTGCACTCTGCACTCACTCTGCACTCACTCTGCACTCACTCTGCACTCACTCTGCACTCACTCTGCACTCACTCTGCACTCACTCTGCACTCACTCTGCACTCACTCTGCACTCACTCTGCACTCACTCTGCACTCTGCACTCACTCTCACTCTGCACTCACACTCACTCTGCACTCACACTCACTCTGCACTCACACTCACACTCACTCTGCACTCACTCTGCACTCACTCTGCACTCACTCTGCACTCACTCTGCACTCACTCTGCACTCACTCTGCACTCACTCTGCACTCTGCACTCACTCTCACTCTGCACTCACACTCACTCTGCACTCACACTCACTCTGCACTCACACTCACTCTGCACTCACTCTGCACTCACACTCACTCTGCACTCACACTCACTCTGCACTCACACTCACTCTGCACTCACACTCACTCTGCACTTACTCTGCACTCACACTCACTCTGCACTCACACTCACTCTGCACTCACTCTGCACTCACACTCACTCTGCACTCACACTCACTCTGCACTCACACTCACTCTGCACTCACACTCACTCTGCACTCACACTCACTCTGCACTCACACTCACTCTACACTCACTCTGCACTCACACTCACTCTGCACTCACTCTGCACTCACTCTGCCCTCACACTCACTCTGCACTCACTCTGCACTCACACTCACTCTGCACTCACTCTGCACTCACACTCACTCTGCACTCACACTCACTCTGCACTCACACTCACTCTGCACTCACACTCACTCTGCACTCACACTCACTCTGCACTCACACTCACTCTGCACTCACTCTGCACTCACTCTCGCTCTGCACTCACACTCACTCTGCACTCACACTCACTCTGCACTCACACTCACTCTGCACTCACACTCACTGTTAGACGGGGACCCTGAGGGTCGGCCGGATACCGAGGGAGAGATCCCCGAGGGGGACCGTCTCCGGCGATCGTACAGACAAGTTACCTCCCTCCCCACAAACAGGCACCACACCAAGTCGAGTTCAAGGCTTTATATAAGGTTCTTAAGGCAAGGATATCAGCGATACAGGAGATCTTGGACCCGGGGGTCCTCTCACTTCTAGTCTCTGTAGGGAAAGGGGGTAGCGGGACAGTCTTGGTACCGGATCGGTACAGGTAGTGGTAACAGGCGAGCTCACAATCCTCGAGCTGGAGTGTCTGGGGATCGGGCCGCGGCAGCGCCAGCAGGCCAAGGTGATAGTCTCTTAAAGCAGAGGGCCGCGGCAGCGCCAGCAGGCCAAGACGATGGTTTCACGAGGCAGGGGCCGCGGCAGCGCCAGCAGGCCAAGGCGATGGTTTCACGAGGCAGAGGGCCGCGGCAGCGCCAGCAGGCCAAGACACGGATGAGTTCTTCTCGGGTCTCTCGACTCCAGGATACAACTGCCTTCCTGGTCTGGTCCTGCCCCAGTTATAGGTCTGGTCCCCTTTGATGTCCGGACCCTCGCGCCTGGGGGGCCGGGAGGTCCGGGATGAGGGAGTCCAGACACCCAGCATGGGGGTGGAGCCAGCGCCCAGGCGGCCGGGGGTGATCGACACCTGGCGGAGGAGAGCCGTTGACGATTCCTTTCTCCCATTGACTCGCCAAGTGGTCACTCTGCCTCCCGGGGGGAGGTTGGTGCCTCGATGTCGGGCCCGGCCGGGCCCAGGGTGAGGGTCGAGTTGAGGCCACGCGGCCTCGTGCTGTAGTGGCCCAAGATGGCGGCTGGGCCGAGGCCGTGGTGTGGATGGTGACCCGGGCCAGCTGGGTTCGGAGCTGGTGTCTTGTGGGTGAGGAATTGCAGTGTACTTCGGGTGGTCGTCGGGGACTCTGGCTGGGGGATGCAGGGGGAGCCAGGGTCCAGGTCCCATTGCGGGGAGGGGGCAGCCCGACCATGCGGCCTGTCCAACATGCGTCCCCCCCAGCTGAAGGCGGGGAGAGTCAGCCATCTTCCTGGGGACTCTCCTCGCTGAGGCGGAAAAAGCGTGACAGGCCGTCGGCGTTGGCGTGGTCCTGGCCTGGACGATGTTCCACCGTGAAGTCCATCCCCTGCAGGGAGATGGACCAGCGCAACAGCTTCGGGTTCTCCCCCCGCATTTGCATCAGCCATTGCAGGGGTCGGTGGTCTGTTTGCACCCGGAAGTGGGTGCCGAAGAGGTATGGCCGGAGCTTCTTGAGTGCCCAGACTACGGCGAAGGCCTCCCTCTCAATGGTGCTCCAGCGCTGTTCTCGGGGCAAGAGGCGTCTGCTAATGAAGACCACCGGATGGTCGACCCCTTCGGCGTTGAGTTGGGAGAGGACGGCCCCCACACCATGATCGGAGGCGTCCGTTTGCACAATGAATTCCCGGCTGTAGTCGGGAGCCTGGAGCACGGGGGCCGTGCACATGGCGGTCTTTAGTTTCTCGAAGGCTGATTGGCAGTCCGGGGTCCAGTTGACGGTTTTGGGGCTCTTTTTGGAGGTGAGCTCTGTGAGGGGCCCCACGATGCTGCCATAGTCCTTCACGAACCGCCGGTAGTATCCGGTGAGCCCCAGGAAGGCCCGGACCTCCGTTTGGCTCGTCGGGGGTTGCCAGGCCTGGATGGCAGCAATCTTGAGTTGGAGAGGGGCCACCAGCCCGCTTCCCACTTGGTGTCCCAGGTAGGTCACGGACCCTTGGCCAACTTGGCACTTGCTGGCCTTGATGGTGAGCCCTGCTTGCTGGAGGGCGTGTAGAACCTCCCGCAGGTGGCGGAGGTGGTCGGTCCACTGGTGGCTGTACACAGCAATGTCGTCCAGGTAGGCGGCGCTGAAGTCTTCCAGGCCCGCCAGTACCTGGTTTACCAGCCGTTGGAACGTTGCCGGGGCGTTTTTCATGCCGAAGGGCATGACTTTAAAGTGGTAGTGCCCGTCTGGGGTAGAGAAGGCGGATCGTTCTTGGGCCCTAGGGGTGAGGCCGATCTGCCAGTAGCCCGCTGTTAGGTCGAAGATGCTCAGGTAGCGGGCGGCCCCCATCCGGTCAATTAGCTCGTCTGCTCGGGGGATGGGATGAGCGTCGGTCCGGGTAACTGCATTCAGCCCTCGATAGTCCACGCAGAACCGGAGCTCAGGGGCAACGCCCGGGGCAGCTGCCTTGGGAACCAGGACGACTGGGCTCGCCCAGGGACTGTCTGAGGGTTCGATCACTCCTAGGGTCAGCATCTTGGACACCTCGGTCTGGATGCAGGCTCGTACCCGGTCTGGTACGCGGTATGCCCGGTGTCGAATAGGAGGGCTGTCCCCGGTGTCCACATCGTGGAGGCACCAGGGGGTGACTCCGGGGGTGAGGGAGAACAGGGAGGCGAACTGCCTCAGGAGCGTTTGGCAGTCTTGGCGTTGCTCCGGGGACAGGGCCTCGGAGAGCTGGACCCCTTCCACCGAGCCATCCTGCTCGAGGGCCCTCAGTAAGTCCGGAAGGGGTTCGGAGTCTTCTTCTGTCCCAGTATCGGTAGCCATCAGGAGGCTGAGTTCGGATCGCACAAAATGGGGTTTGAGCCTGTTGGCATGGAGGACCCGTAGGGGGTTCCGGGCAGTCTCCATGTCGATTAAATAGGTGACGGGCCCCTTGCGTTCGATTACCTTGAAGGGCCCGGACCATCTGTCTTGGAGGGCACAGGGCTCAACCGGGGACATCACCCAGACCTGTTGTCCAGGTTCGAACTCAATGGAGGACGTGTGCTGATCGTACCACCTCTTCATGTCCTCCTGACTGGCCTCGAGGTTGGCTTTGGCGGTGTCTCGGAACCGCCGGGTCTGGTTGCGGAGAGCCAGGAGATATCGGTAGATGTCCGGGGGAGTTTTCTGGGGAGGCTGCTCCCAACCTTCCTTGACTAGGCTGAGGGGGCCCCGGACGGGGTGCCCGTACAGTAGTTCAAAGGGGCTGAAGCCGAGGGACTTCTGCGGGACCTCCCGATAGGCAAACAGGAGGCATGGAAGCAGCACGTCCCACTGGCGTCGAAGGGGTTCTCCTAGACCCATAATCATCCCCTTGAGGGTGCGGTTGAATCTCTCGACCAGTCCGTTTCCTTGCGGGTGATAGGGGGTCGTGAATTTGTAGGTGACCCCGCATTGCTGCCAGAGGGACTTCATATATCTGGAGATAAAGTTCGTGCCCCTGTCACTGACGACCTCCCGGGGGAACCCCACCCGGGAGAAGATCCCCATCAGGGCCCGGCCCACCACGGGGGCCGTCACAGTCCGAAGGGGGATGGCTTCGGGATAGCGGGTGGCGTGGTCTACCAGGACCAGGATGAACCGGTGTCCTTGGGCTGTTCGAGGGTCGAGGGGCCCCACAATGTCTATTCCCACTCGTTCAAACGGGGTGGTGACGACAGGAAAGGGTTGTAATGGTGCTTTGATTTTTCGGCCACTTTTTCCGCTGGCCTGGCAGGTGGGGCAGGCCTTGCAGTGGTTGGTGACATCCTTCCGCATGTGGGGCCAGAAAAAATGGGTCACCAGGCGGTCGTAGGTTTTATCCTGCCCCAGGTGTCCGGCAAGGGGGACATCGTGGGCTAAGTTCAGGAGGAAGTCTCGGAAGCGAAGGGGCACCACCAGCACCCGACTGGCCCCTAGTTCTGCAACTTTCTGCTCGCTGTAGAGCAGGTCTTGGTCCCAGTAGATCCAGTGGGCCCCCGAGGTATCCCCGGCGCTCTGGGCCAGGGCTTGCTGCCGGAGTCCTTCGAGAGAGGGACAGGTTTTCTGTTCGGCCCGGAATTGTTCCTGCGTGGGGCCTCCCTCCTGCCGCCATTGTGCCAGGTCAGGGACGTCCCGAAGCTGGTCGGGTCCTTCCTCGGTTTGGGTCAATGGACTGGATTCTGGGGCGGCCTCCTCGGGGATGAGCGCGGGAGGAGGTTCTGGCCACTCGGGCTCTTCTGGGCTGGGGACCGCGCGGGCGGTCATGGACCGGGTCGTGACGCAGACCCATTCGGGGAGGCCAAGCATCCCCAGGTGCTCCCTCCGTTCGACCGCTGCCCAGGGAGAGCTTTCAAGGTCGTTTCCTAGGAGGCAGTCCACGGGGGCATCATCGCGGACAGTTACTTTTAACATCCCTGTTACTCCCCCCCACTCGAAGGGGACGCAGGCCATGTGGCATAGGCTTTCGGAATTGTCGGCTGATCGGACAGGGCAAAGAATGTTCGGCAAGATTTGGTCTGGAGTGACGAGGTGGCGTCGGACCGCCGTTACACTGGCCCCGGTGTCGCGGAGGGCTTCCGCCCGGCGGCCATTAATGTTGACCCATTGACCGTACTTCTGTGTGTTGGCGGGAAGGGGGCCCCGCGGAATCATGTCTCTCTCCCCTAAGCAGACCAGTGCCATGGCGGCGGGTGCCCATTCAGAGGGATCGGTCTCGTACTCTTCCTGGTCTTCCGGGATTAGTTCTTCCCCTAGGGCCGCCGCTGCAACTTGGCGGGGGGTAGTGTTCGGGTTCTTTGGGCAATTGGGATCACTGGCGTAGTGGCCGGGTCGCTGGCACCTGTGGCACGTAATGTTGGCCCGGAACCCGGCCCGGACGGCACGGCTTCCTCGGCCAACCGGGGTCGAGGGGTTTCTGGGGGGTGACGAGGGGCCGGTGTCTCTCCCCCGACCCTGACTTCCTCCTCCCCCTCGGGGGCGATACGGTCTGGATAATTCGCTGGGTGCGTTCCTGCCAACTCGGGTGCTTTCCCACCGGTCGGCTTCGACGGCTAGTTGTCGAGGGTCGGTTAGCTTACTGTCCAGGAGGTGTTGCCGGAGCTCCACGAAGCAGTTGTTCGACAGGTGCTCCCATACGATAAGGTCAAAGAGTTGTTCGTAGGTGGTTACTTTGTTGCCCTTGATCCACCCCTCGAAGGCTCGGCTAAAAAAGTTCACGTACTCCACCCAAGTTGTACCCGGAATCCGTTTGCAGTCGCGGAACCGTTGGCGGTACATCTCCGGTGTGAGCCCGTATCGAGTGAGGAGGGCGGCCTTCATGTGGTCGTAGGAGGTCATCAGCTGGTCCGGGAGTTGTAGTAGGGCGTCCCGCCCTTCGTTGACAAACCTCCCCCATAAACCGGCCCCCCAATCGCTTCGGGGAATCCGGTGGGAGGTCATTGCCACCTCATAGGCTTTAAACCACTGCTGTATATCATCGTTCTTGTGGTATTCCCGGATGACATCTTTGGGGATGTGAACCTTGGGTTCGGTCGAGGCAGACGGGGTCGGTCGTTCGGGGAGCCCGAGGTCTTTATTCTGTTTCTGGACCTCCAGTGCTTTGAGATTGCGCTCATGTTCGTACTCTAGTCTCTTTTCCTCTAGCTCCCTCTGTCTTTGCTTGTCTTCCCGCTCTTCCCTGAGCCGTAAGTGTTCCAGGGTTTTTTTTTGTTCTGCCAGCTTGAGTTCCCCATCCAAGCGAAGTCGGGCAAGTTCTAATTCGTGGAGTCTGGTTTTTTCTCTTTCTCGGATCTCTTCCAGGGAGAGATCCGCTCTTTCTTTAGTTGGTGCGGGGCTCGTCTCGGTTGTTTGTGTTCGGGGTACGGCCGTACCCGTTTCCGCCCAAGCTTCTAGGGCTCGTTTGAAGTCTTCCTTTGTGCTAAGACCTGTGGTTGGAAGTCCAAGTTCTATGCAATATTGCTTCAGTTCCCGGTGGTTGTAGTCTTCCAATTTTTCCATCTGAAATTTCTCCGTTGTTCCGCTCTCTATTGACATGGTTGTTGTGTGTGGTGGGGCGAGTGACTTTCTGTACGATTATGCGTAGGTTCGGATCCCGTCGCTGGCCACCAATGTTAGACGGGGACCCTGAGGGTCGGCCGGATACCGAGGGAGAGATCCCCGAGGGGGACCGTCTCCGGCGATCGTACAGACAAGTTACCTCCCTCCCCACAAACAGGCACCACACCAAGTCGAGTTCAAGGCTTTATATAAGGTTCTTAAGGCAAGGATATCAGCGATACAGGAGATCTTGGACCCGGGGGTCCTCTCACTTCTAGTCTCTGTAGGGAAAGGGGGTAGCGGGACAGTCTTGGTACCGGATCGGTACAGGTAGTGGTAACAGGCGAGCTCACAATCCTCGAGCTGGAGTGTCTGGGGATCGGGCCGCGGCAGCGCCAGCAGGCCAAGGTGATAGTCTCTTAAAGCAGAGGGCCGCGGCAGCGCCAGCAGGCCAAGACGATGGTTTCACGAGGCAGGGGCCGCGGCAGCGCCAGCAGGCCAAGGCGATGGTTTCACGAGGCAGGGGCCGCGGCAGCGCCAGCAGGCCAAGACGATGGTTTCACGAGGCAGAGGGCCGCGGCAGCGCCAGCAGGCCAAGACGATGGTTTCACGAGGCAGAGGGCCGCGGCAGCGCCAGCAGGCCAAGACGATGGTTTCACGAGGCAGAGGGCCGCGGCAGCGCCAGCAGGCCAAGACGATGGTTTCACGAGGCAGAGGGCCGCGGCAGCACCAGCAGGCCAAGACGATGGTTTCACGAGGCAGAGGGCCGCGGCAGCGCCAGCAGGCCAAGACGATGGTTTCACGAGGCAGAGGGCCGCGGCAGCGCCAGCAGGCCAAGACACGGATGAGTTCTTCTCGGGTCTCTCGACTCCAGGATACAACTGCCTTCCTGGTCTGGTCCTGCCCCAGTTATAGGTCTGGTCCCCTTTGATGTCCGGACCCTCGCGCCTGGGGGGCCGGGAGGTCCGGGATGAGGGAGTCCAGACACCCAGCATGGGGGTGGAGCCAGCGCCCAGGCGGCCGGGGGTGATCGACACCTGGCGGAGGAGAGCCGTTGACGATTCCTTTCTCCCATTGACTCGCCAAGTGGTCACTCTGCCTCCCGGGGGGAGGTTGGTGCCTCGATGTCGGGCCCGGCCGGGCCCAGGGTGAGGGTTGAGTTGAGGCCACGCGGCCTCGTGCTGTAGTGGCCCAAGATGGCGGCTGGGCCGAGGCCGTGGTGTGGATGGTGACCCGGGCCAGCTGGGTTCGGAGCTGGTGTCTTGTGGGTGAGGAATTGCAGTGTACTTCGGGTGGTCGTCGGGGACTCTGGCTGGGGGATGCAGGGGGAGCCAGGGTCCAGGTCCCATTGCGGGGAGGGGGCAGCCCGACCATGCGGCCTGTCCAACATGCGTCCCCCCCAGCTGAAGGCGGGGAGAGTCAGCCATCTTCCTGGGGACTCTCCTCGCTGAGGCGGAAAAAGCGTGACAGGCCGTCGGCGTTGGCGTGGTCCTGGCCTGGACGATGTTCCACCGTGAGGGAAATGGAACCCCCGGCCGGCCAGGGCTTGCGCCACAGCCAGTCAGAGACCGCCACTCCTATATAAAGTCGACCCCTGCTCGCCCTCTAGGTAACGCGGCGCGGGCAGTCAGGCCTATCTCGGAGGACATGTGTGAAGCATTTGCGCACGCACCCACCAACAGCAACATCCCAGGCCTCCCACAAAAGGAACTCCACACGAAGTATATATGAAAATAGTCTTTGTATTAGACAGGACACATAGGAACATACACTTTACAAGGGGTTCAAGGCACGGCAGGGGTTACCGGGGAAAAGGTACAGGGCAGGGCCAAGGGACCACTGCCAGTGGTACGCATCTGATGGAACTGGCATTAGAACACATATCTCCTGGGAGCTCCTAGAACTAGCAGTAGACTCACTCTGACCAGGGATCACATACATGAGACATGGGGTACTCAGGCTGGAAGGGACAAGGTACATAACACAACAGAGGCCCCCATCAGCAGGGCTACACATAGTCAATCAGCAGGGCAACACATAGTAATCCTCAGCATCACATGCATATTAGTCCGTAGCACCCCCTAGGCCAGATGACCGTCCTGGGGCAGGGGCGCCTTAGAGTCTCGGTGTCCAAAGGGGCCTGAAAGGGCCCGGGCAAACCTAAACGTGGCAGCGGCCCACGAAGTGCTGGGCCGCTGAGGGACTTGGCGGAGCCTTGCCGGCTCAGGGGGACAGGAGGGCGATGGTGGAGCCTCTCGGGGCTCAGAGAAACAGGGGAGCACGTGGTGGAGCCTCTCGGGGCTCAGGGAAACAGGGGGGCACGTGGTGGAGCCTCGCGGGGCTCAGGGAGACAACTGTGGGCAGGCGGGGCCCCCCCTCGGGGGACCCGACATCAATGGCGGCCCCTCGGGCCATGAGGGAGCCTCTCGGGGCCCAGGCAGGGTCAGGGGCACGTGGTGGAGCCTCCTCGGGCTCAGGCAGGGCCGGGGCACGTTGGAGCCTCCTCGGGGCTCAGGGCCAAATGGTCACGGTGGAGCCTCTCGGGCTCAGGCATTGTAGGAGCCTCGCTGGGCTCGGGGAATAGTGGGAACCCCACGGGCTCGGGACAAGGCTGCGGGCAGGCGGGGCCCCCCCCTCAGGGGACCCGGCATCACTGGTGGCCCCACGGGGCCTCTCGGGGCTCAGGGGTCAAGCTTTGGGCAAGCGGGGCCCCCCTCGGGGGACCCGGCATCACTGGGGGCCTCGGGGGCCTCTGAGCACATGTGTGCTCGCGCTGGAGGGGAGGGGCGGCCACCGGCAATGTGGCCCGATGCCCCGCCTCTCCTCCGGCCTCACTCACCGGCTAGGAGACGCGCCGGTCTCTCCTCGCTCTCCGGGGCTCCCTCTCGCTCTTGGGGGCCCCGGGGGGAAGCGGCCATTCTTCTGGGGGGACGCAGGGGCGCGGAGTAGGCTCCCGCCGCTCCCTGCAGGTCTCGGCTCTCCCCGTCCTTCGCTGCAGCTCCCCGGGCCGCCGGCCAATCAGAGCGCGGCCCGGGGGGACGTCATCAGCCCAGCCCGGGCCGCCAGCCACTCAGAGCGCGGCCCGGGGGCGGGCCTCACGAAGGGTCCCGGGCTGCGGCGGTGAATACCGGGTGGATTGACGAGGGCCAGGTTCCCTCGATTAGGGCAGCATTGACGGGGGCAAGCGAGGTAGACACTCGCTGGGGGCTCGGGGGGCAGAAAGGCAGCGCCTCCAGGCGCTAAGACCGCAGGAAAGCGCTCCCAAGCGCTAGAAGCGGGAATGGAGCGCCTTGAGGCGCTAGGATAGCAGGGGAGCGCTCCCAAGCGCTAGGACCACGGATAGCAAAGTCCATGGGAGAGTCCAGGACCTCAGGAGGAGTACAGCAGCTCCTAGGAGGGGCAGAGGCCCAACAGCAGTTCAGGAGCAGGGCAGGGCCCAGGGAGGCCAGCCAACCCTGAGCCCACGCAGCAGCAGCGCCTGGCAGGGTTCCAGTCAGGAGAAGCAGGAAGAGAGAAGAGAGAGAGAAAAGGGCCCACCCTCCTTTTATACAGGAGCTCCCTTTGTCTCCAAAAGGGGCAGGCAGGGAGAGAACCAGCTGGAACTGGTTATAAGGAATTTCTTGGTGCTGGCCAGGCCAGGGACACTGGACGCACCCCCGGGGGGTGTGGCCAGCCTGGTGGGGGAAGGCCCAGCCGGCTTCAGCCAATCACGCGCCAGCACACCTACTGCACACACACACCAAGGTCTAGAAGGGGCCCTTCCCTTCTAGCCACACGCATGCCACATATGTCATCTTGTAGCATTCAACCTCACGAGCGCACACATACCAAACACGGCCCGGCACGCCCCACGCATCGGGAACTGCCAGAGCCACATACATCCCCCATGCATTCCTATGGGCGGCAGGTCTCTCTCACCACGCACACACTCAGGAGGGGACTCACCATCCCCCGGTCACATATACTAAGCACAACTTCAGGGATGGACCTGCCAGACGGGCCAAGTCCAACACATGCCCCCCCCCAGCCCAAATGCAGGGGAGACCAATCACTACCGGGATGGACTTCCCTGCTGCAGGGCGGTAGGACGTGGACGCGGCCCGCAGTGCCGGACCAATAAACATATCCATATTAAAAATAATAAAAGTTAAAACAAAAACAAACAAAAAAAAATAAAAAATGAAGACATAGGTCCAACCAGGCTACCCACCTGGTACTCCTTAGTTGCCCATGACTAGGACCAGGCCCTAAGCCATCCAGATACCACTGGTCCCTGCTAATCCGGAGTGGGGGGGCGGTACCCCTGGCCCCCAACAGCCATTCTCCACTCCCTTTCTCAGTGTAGCCATGACTACCACGGTTCCTTCCACCTAGGGTCCGCACCCTCAGGTTTACCAGAGGTCACGGGCAAGAATGCCCCACCCTACCTCTACTTCTGAGGTTCCGCGTTCTCCCAGGAGAAACACCCTCAGAACACACCTTCCTACCAGTCTTGGAACTTCCTCCCTCCACTGGTCTTCCACCTGGGAACTAAGCGTTCAGCTCTCCCCAAGGCAAGCCGCGGCCGAGCCAGCAGGTCTTCCTTGTCCGAGATACAACTTAACATGAATTCCGCCAGGGCGACACCTGACACCTAAAACACCACAAGATGAGCCGCGGCAGCGCCAGCAGGTCTCAGTACAACACAACATAAATTCAGCCAGGGCGACACCTGACACCTAGAACACAACAAGATGAGCCGCGGCAGCGCCAGCAGGTCTCAGTACAATGAACACAACAAGATGAGCCGCGGCAGCGCCAGCAGGTCTCAGTACAATGCAACCTAAATTCAGCCAGGGCGACACCTGACACCTAGAACACAACACGATGAGCCGCGGCAGCGCCAGCAGGTCTCAGTACAACGAACACAGCAAGATGAGCCGCGGCAGCGCCAGCAGGCCTCAGTACAACGCAACCTAAATTCAGCCAGGGCGACACCTGACACCTAGAACACAACAAGATGAGCCGCGGCAGCGCCAGCAGGTCTCAGTACAACGCAACCTAAATTCAGCCAGGGCGACACCTGACACCTAGAACACAACACGATGAGCCGCGGCAGCGCCAGCAGGTCTCAGTACAACGAACACAACAAGATGAGCCGCGGCAGCGCCAGCAGGTCTCAGTACAACGCAACCTAAATTCAGCCAGGGCGACACCTGACACCTAGAACACAACAAGATGAGCCGCGGCAGCGCCAGCAGGTCTCAGTACAACGCAACCTAAATTCAGCCAGGGCGACACCTGACACCTAGAACACAACACGATGAGCCGCGGCAGCGCCAGCAGGTCTCAGTACAACGCAACATAAATTCAGCCAGGGCGACACCTGACATCTAAAACATAACCAGCGGGGTAAGGGGACTTGATGCATCCAACACATTCAGCGGGGTAAGGAAGGACATTATTATCGTTGATTCAGCAAGCTCCTCCTCCCAGGGAACTTACACCCCATTACTCAGCACACCTCAACATTTATCCACACATCGTCCCTTAGACTGGTAAGACAGTTTTCTACCGCCCAGATTCCTCAACCTGACCCTGGTGGCACAGGTACCATTACTCTAGGGGAGGGACAAGGATCATACACATTTGAACACAGCTACGCAGACACCACTGGATCCCACCCTTCTGGGGAATCCAGAAAACCATATTGTACTAGGGAGAGGATTTACCCTCCCAAGCTAGGGGCAACTAACTAACAGGGTACACAGACACTTTTTCTACAGAACAGACATTTCCATTGATCATTAAACATTTCCATAGGGTAGACATTTTTAGCAACCTGACCTGACCCCATGTGGGGCAGGTATCATTACTCCAGGGAAGGAACAGGGACCATACACATTGAACACAATTACGCTGCCACCACTGGATCCCACCCTTCTGGTGAATCCAGAAAACACATCGCACTAGGGGGTTGATCTACCCTCCCGGGCTAGGGTCACCTAACCAGAACACATTTTTCACAGAACGGACATTTAAGTAACCTCCTAAAAACAATAATCTCCTTTCTTTGCGACCAGTTACAATACAGAGTTTTTGTAGGGAGGCCAGTTATCGTTGTGGTACTTGCGCAAACACCAGTCCGGATCCCACCGCTAGCCGCCAGTGTAGGAAATGGAACCCCCGGCCGGCCAGGGCTTGCGCCACAGCCAGTCAGAGACCGCCACTCCTATATAAAGTCGACCCCTGCTCGCCCTCTAGGTAACGCGGCGCGGGCAGTCAGGCCTATCTCGGAGGACATGTGTGAAGCATTTGCGCACGCACCCACCAACAGCAACATCCCAGGCCTCCCACAAAAGGAACTCCACACGAAGTATATATGAAAATAGTCTTTGTATTAGACAGGACACATAGGAACATACACTTTACAAGGGGTTCAAGGCACGGCAGGGGTTACCGGGGAAAAGGTACAGGGCAGGGCCAAGGGACCACTGCCAGTGGTACACATCTGATGGAACTGGCATTAGAACACATATCTCCTGGGAGCTCCTAGAACTAGCAGTAGACTCACTCTGACCAGGGATCACATACATGAGACATGGGGTACTCAGGCTGGAAGGGACAAGGTACATAACACAACAGAGGCCCCCATCAGCAGGGCTACACATAGTCAATCAGCAGGGCAACACATAGTAATCCTCAGCATCACATGCATATTAGTCCGTAGCACCCCCTAGGCCAGATGACCGTCCTGGGGCAGGGGCGCCTTAGAGTCTCGGTGTCCAAAGGGGCCTGAAAGGGCCCGGGCAAACCTAAACGTGGCAGCGGCCCACGAAGTGCTGGGCCGCTGAGGGACTTGGCGGAGCCTTGCCGGCTCAGGGGGACAGGAGGGCGATGGTGGAGCCTCTCGGGGCTCAGAGAAACAGGGGAGCACGTGGTGGAGCCTCTCGGGGCTCAGGGAAACAGGGGGGCACGTGGTGGAGCCTCGCGGGGCTCAGGGAGACAACTGTGGGCAGGCGGGGCCCCCCCTCGGGGGACCCGACATCAATGGCGGCCCCTCGGGCCATGAGGGAGCCTCTCGGGGCCCAGGCAGGGTCAGGGGCACGTGGTGGAGCCTCCTCGGGCTCAGGCAGGGCCGGGGCACGTTGGAGCCTCCTCGGGGCCCAGGGCCAAATGGTCACGGTGGAGCCTCTCGGGCTCAGGCATTGTAGGAGCCTCGCTGGGCTCGGGGAATAGTGGGAACCCCACGGGCTCGGGACAAGGCTGCGGGCAGGCGGGGCCCCCCCCTCAGGGGACCCGGCATCACTGGTGGCCCCACGGGGCCTCTCGGGGCTCAGGGGTCAAGCTTTGGGCAAGCGGGGCCCCCCTCGGGGGACCCGGCATCACTGGGGGCCTCGGGGGCCTCTGAGCACATGTGTGCTCGCGCTGGAGGGGAGGGGCGGCCACCGGCAATGTGGCCCGATGCCCCGCCTCCCCTCCGGCCTCACTCACCGGCTAGGAGACGCGCCGGTCTCTCCTCGCTCTCCGGGGCTCCCTCTCGCTCTTGGGGGCCCCGGGGGGAAGCGGCCATTCTTCTGGGGGGACGCAGGGGCGCGGAGTAGGCTCCCGCCGCTCCCTGCAGGTCTCGGCTCTCCCCGTCCTTCGCTGCAGCTCCCCGGGCCGCCGGCCAATCAGAGCGCGGCCCGGGGGGACGTCATCAGCCCAGCCCGGGCCGCCAGCCACTCAGAGCGCGGCCCGGGGGCGGGCCTCACGAAGGGTCCCGGGCTGCGGCGGTGAATACCGGGTGGATTGACGAGGGCCAGGTTCCCTCGATTAGGGCAGCATTGACGGGGGCAAGCGAGGTAGATACTCGCTGGGGGCTCGGGGGGCAGAAAGGCAGCGCCTCCAGGCGCTAAGACCGCAGGAAAGCGCTCCCAAGCGCTAGAAGCGGGAATGGAGCGCCTTGAGGCGCTAGGATAGCAGGGGAGCGCTCCCAAGCGCTAGGACCACGGATAGCAAAGTCCATGGGAGAGTCCAGGACCTCAGGAGGAGTACAGCAGCTCCTAGGAGGGGCAGAGGCCCAACAGCAGTTCAGGAGCAGGGCAGGGCCCAGGGAGGCCAGCCAACCCTGAGCCCACGCAGCAGCAGCGCCTGGCAGGGTTCCAGTCAGGAGAAGCAGGAAGAGAGAAGAGAGAGAGAAAAGGGCCCACCCTCCTTTTATACAGGAGCTCCCTTTGTCTCCAAAAGGGGCAGGCAGGGAGAGAACCAGCTGGAACTGGTTATAAGGAATTTCTTGGTGCTGGCCAGGCCAGGGACACTGGACGCACCCCCGGGGGGTGTGGCCAGCCTGGTGGGGGAAGGCCCAGCCGGCTTCAGCCAATCACGCGCCAGCACACCTACTGCACACACACACCAAGGTCTAGAAGGGGCCCTTCCCTTCTAGCCACACGCATGCCACATATGTCATCTTGTAGCATTCAACCTCACGAGCGCACACATACCAAACACGGCCCGGCACGCCCCACGCATCGGGAACTGCCAGAGCCACATACATCCCCCATGCATTCCTATGGGCGGCAGGTCTCTCTCACCACGCACACACTCAGGAGGGGACTCACCATCCCCCGGTCACATATACTAAGCACAACTTCAGGGATGGACCTGCCAGACGGGCCAAGTCCAACACATGCAGTGTACTTCGGGTGGTCGTCGGGGACTCTGGCTGGGGGATGCAGGGGGAGCCAGGGTCCAGGTCCCATTGCGGGGAGGGGGCAGCCCGACCATGCGGCCTGTCCAACACTCACTCTGCACTCACACTCACTCTGCACTCACACTCACTCTGCACTTACTCTGCACTCACACTCACTCTGCACTCACACTCACTCTGCACTCACTCTGCACTCACACTCACTCTGCACTCACACTCACTCTGCACTCACACTCACTCTGCACTCACACTCACTCTGCACTCACACTCACTCTGCACTCACACTCACTCTACACTCACTCTGCACTCACACTCACTCTGCACTCACTCTGCACTCACTCTGCACTCACACTCACTCTGCACTCACTCTGCACTCAAACTCACTCTGCACTCACTCTGCACTCACACTCACTCTGCACTCACACTCACTCTGCACTCACACTCACTCTGCACTCACTCTGCACTCACACTCACTCTGCACTCACACTCACTCTGCACTCACACTCACTCTGCACTCACTCTCACTCTGCACTCACTCTGCACTCACACTCACTCTGCACTCACTCTGCACTCACTCTGCACTCACTCTGCACTCACTCTGCACTCACACTCACTCTGCACTCACTCTGCACTCACTCTGCACTCACTCTGTACTCACTCTGCACTCACTCTGCACTCACTCTGCACTCACTCTGCACTCACTCTGCACTCACTCTGCACTCTGCACTCACTCTGCACTCACACTCACTCTGCACTCACTCTGCACTCACTCTCACTCTGCACTCTGCACTCACTCTGCACTCACTCTGCACTCACTCTGCACTCACTCTGCACTCACTCTGCACTCACTCTGCTCTCACTCTGCTCTCACTCTGCTCTCACTCTGCTCTCACTCTGCACTCACACTCACTCTGCACTCACACTCACTCTGCACTCACACTCACTCTGCACTCACACTCACTCTGCACTCACACTCACTCTGCACTCACACTCACTCTGCACTCACACTCACTCTGCACTCACTCTGCACTCACTCTGCACTCACACTCACTCTGCACTCACACTCACTCTGCACTCACACTCACTCTGCACTCACACTCACACTCACTCTGCACTCACTCTGCACTCACTCTGCACTCACACTCACTCTGCACTCACTCTGCACTCACTCTGCACTCACTCTGCACTCACTCTGCACTCACTCTGCACTCACTCTGCACTCACTCTGCACTCTGCACTCACTCTCACTCTGCACTCACTCTGCACTCACACTCACTCTGCACTCACACTCACTCTGCACTCGCACTCACTCTGCACTCGCACTCACTCTGCACTCGCACTCACTCTGCACTCGCACTCACTCTGCACCTGCACTCACTCTGCACTCACTCTGCACTCACTCTGCACTCACTCTGCACTCACTCTGCACTCACTCTGCACTCTGCACTCACTCTCACTCTGCACTCACTCTCACTCTGCACTCACTCTGCACTCACTCTGCACTCACTCTGCACTCACTCTCACTCTGCACTCACTCTCACTCTGCACTCACTCTGCACTCACTCTCACTCTGCACTCACACTCACTCTGCACTCACACTCACTCTGCACTCACTCTGCACTCACTCTGCACTCACACTCACTCTGCACTCACACTCACTCTGCACTCACTCTGCACTCACACTCACTCTGCACTCACTCTGCACTCACACTCACTCTGCACTCACTCTGCACTCACACTCACTCTGCACTCACACTCACTCTGCACTCACACTCACTCTGCACTCACACTCACTCTGCACTCACACTCACTCTGCACTCACACTCACTCTGCACTCACACTCACTCTACACTCACTCTGCACTCTACACTCACTCTGCACTCACACTCACTCTGCACTCACACTCACTCTGCACTCACACTCACTCTGCACTCACTCTGCACTCTACACTCACTCTGCACTCTACACTCACACTCACTCTGCACTCACACTCACTCTGCACTCACACTCACTCTGCACTCACACTCACTCTGCACTCACACTCACTCTGCACTCACACTCACTCTGCACTCACACTCACTCTGCACTCACACTCACTCTGCACTCACACTCACTCTGCACTCACACTCACTCTGCACTCACACTCACTCTGCACTCACTCTGCACTCTGCACTCACTCTGCACTCGCACTCACTCTGCACTCACTCTGCACTCACTCTGCACTCACTCTCACTCTGCACTCACACTCACTCTGCACTCACACTCACTCTGCACTCACTCTCACTCTGCACTCACTCTCACTCTGCACTCACTCTCACTCTGCACTCACTCTCACTCTGCACTCACTCTGCACTCACTCTGCACTCTGCACTCACTCTGCACTCACTCTGCACTCACTCTCACTCTGCACTCACTCTGCACTCACACTCACTCTGCACTCACACTCACTCTGCACTCACTCTGCACTCACACTCACTCTGCACTCACACTCACTCTGCACTCACACTCACTCTGCACTCACACTCACTCTGCACTCACACTCACTCTGCACTCACACTCACTCTGCACTCACTCTGCATTCACTCTCACTCTGCACTCACTCTCACTCTGCACTCACACTCACTCTGCACTCACACACACTCTGCACTCACACACACTCTGCACTCACACTCACTCTGCACTCACACTCACTCTGCACTCACACTCACTCTGCACTCACTCTGCACTCACACTCACTCTGCACTCACACTCACTCTGCACTCACACTCACTCTGCACTCACTCTGCACTCACACTCACTCTGCACTCACTCTGCACTCACACTCACTCTGCACTCACTCTGCACTCACACTCACTCTGCACTCACTCTGCACTCACTCTCACTCTGCACTCACACTCACTCTGCACTCACACTCACTCTGCACTCACACTCACTCTGCACTCACACTCACTCTGCACTCACACTCACTCTGCACTCACACTCACTCTGCACTCACTCTGCACTCACTCTGCACTCACACTCACTCTGCACTCACACTCACTCTGCACTCACACTCACTCTGCACTCACACTCACTCTGCACTCACTCTGCACTCACTCTGCACTCTACACTCACTCTGCACTCACTCTGCACTCACACTCACTCTGCACTCACTCTGCACTCACTCTGCACTCACACTCACTCTGCACTCACTCTGCACTCACTCTGCACTCACTCTGCACTCACACTCACTCTGCACTCACACTCACTCTGCACTCACTCTGCACTCACTCTGCACTCACACTCACTCTGCACTCACACACACTCACTCTGCACTCACTCTCCACTCACTCTGCACTCACTCTGCACTCACTCTGCACTCACTCTGCACTCACTCTGCACTCACTCTGCACTCACTCTGCACTCACTCTGCACTCTGCACTCACTCTGCACTCACTCTCACTCTGCTCTCACTCTGCTCTCACTCTGCTCTCACTCTGCACTCACACTCACTCTGCACTCACACTCACTCTGCACTCACACTCACTCTGCACTCACACTCACTCTGCACTCACACTCACTCTGCACTCACACTCACTCTGCACTGCACTCACTCTGCACTCACTCTGCACTCACTCTCACTCTGCACTCACACTCACTCTGCACTCACACTCACTCTGCACTCACACTCACTCTGCACTCACACTCACTCTGCACTCACTCTGCACTCACTCTGCACTCACACTCACTCTGCACTCACACTCACTCTGCACTCACACTCACTCTGCACTCACTCTGCACTCACACTCACTCTGCACTCACACTCACTCTGCACTCACTCTGCACTCACTCTGCACTCACTCTGCACTCACACTCACTCTGCACTCACACTCACTCTGCACTCACACTCACTCTGCACTCACTCTGCACTCACACTCACTCTGCACTCACTCTCACTCTGCACCTGCACTCACTCTGCACTCACTCTGCACTCACTCTGCACTCACACTCACTCTGCACTCACACTCACTCTGCACTCACACTCACTCTGCACTCACACTCACTCTGCACTCACACTCACTCTGCACTCACACTCACTCTGCACTCACTCTGCACTCACACTCACTCTGCACTCACACTCACTCTGCACTCACTCTGCACTCACTCTGCACTCACTCTGCACTCACACTCACTCTGCACTCACACTCACTCTGCACTCACACTCACTCTGCACTCACTCTGCACTCACACTCACTCTGCACTCACTCTGCACTCACACTCACTCTGCACTCACTCTGCACTCACACTCACTCTGAACTCACTCTGCACTCACTCTGCACTCACTCTGCACTCACTCTGCACTCACTCTGCACTCACTCTGCACTCACTCTGCACTCACACTCACTCTGCACTCACACTCACTCTGCACTCACACTCACTCTGCACTCACACTCACTCTGCACTCACTCTGCACTCACACTCACTCTGCACTCACACTCACTCTGCACTCACTCTGCACTCACTCTGCACTCACTCTCACTCTGCACTCGCACTCACTCTGCACTCGCACTCACTCTGCACTCACTCTGCACTCACACTCACTCTGCACTCACTCTGCACTCACACTCACTCTGCACTCACTCTGCACTCACTCTGCACTCACACTCACTCTGCACTCACTCTGCACTCACACTCACTCTGCACTCACACTCACTCTGCACTCACACTCACTCTGCACTCACACTCACTCTGCACTCACACTCACTCTGCACTCACACTCACTCTGCACTCACTCTGCACTCACTCTGCACTCACTCTGCACTCACTCTGCACTCACTCTGCACTCACTCTGCACTCCGCCTCACTCTGCACTCACACTCACTCTGCACTCCGCCTCACTCTGCACTCACACTCACTCTGCACTCACACTCACTCTGCACTCACACTCACTCTGCACTCACACTCACTCTGCACTCACTCTGCACTCACACTCACTCTGCACTCACACTCACTCTGCACTCACTCTGCACTCACTCTGCACTCACTCTGCACTCACTCTGCACTCACTCTGCACTCACTCTGCACTCACACTCACTCTGCACTCACACTCACTCTGCACTCACACTCACTCTGCACTCACACTCACTCTGCACTCACACTCACTCTGCACTCACTCTGCACTCACACTCACTCTGCACTCACACTCACTCTGCACTCACACTCACTCTGCACTCACTCTGCACTCACTCTGCACTCACACTCACTCTGCACTCACACTCACTCTGCACTCACACTCACTCTGAACTCACTCTGCACTCACACTCACTCTGCACTCACACTCACTCTGCACTCACTCTGCACTCACTCTGCACTCACTCTGCACTCACACTCACTCTGCACTCACACTCACTCTGCACTCACACTCACTCTGCACTCACTCTGCACTCACACTCACTCTGCACTCACACTCACTCTGCACTCACTCTGCACTCACTCTGCACTCACTCTGCACTCACACTCACTCTGCACTCACACTCACTCTGCACTCACACTCACTCTGCACTCACTCTGCACTCACACTCACTCTGCACTCACACTCACTCTGCACTCACACTCACTCTGCACTCACTCTCACTCTGCACCTGCACTCACTCTGCACTCACTCTGCACTCACTCTGCACTCACTCTGCACTCACTCTGCACTCACTCTGCACTCACACTCACTCTGCACTCACACTCACTCTGCACTCACACTCACTCTGCACTCACACTCACTCTGCACTCACACTCACTCTGCACTCACACTCACTCTGCACTCACTCTGCACTCACACTCACTCTGCACTCACACTCACTCTGCACTCACTCTGCACTCTACACTCACTCTGCACTCACTCTGCACTCACTCTGCACTCACACTCACTCTGCACTCACTCTGCACTCACACTCACTCTGCACTCACACTCACTCTACACTCACTCTGCACTCACACTCACTCTGCACTCACTCTGCACTCACACTCACTCTGCACTCACTCTGCACTCACACTCACTCTGCACTCACACTCACTCTGCACTCACTCTGCACTCTGCACTCACTCTGCACTCACACTCACTCTGCACTCACACTCACTCTGCACTCACTCTGCACTCACACTCACTCTGCACTCACACTCACTCTGCACTCACTCTGCACTCACTCTCACTCTGCACTCACTCTCACTCTGCACTCACTCTCACTCTGCACTCGCACTCACTCTGCACTCGCACTCACTCTGCACTCGCACTCACTCTGCACTCGCACTCACTCTGCACTTGCACTCACTCTGCACTCGCACTCACTCTGCACTCACTCTCCACTCACTCTGCACTCACTCTCCACTCACCCTGCACTCACTCTGCACTCACTCTGCACTCACTCTGCACTCACTCTGCACTCACTCTGCACTCACTCTGCACTCTGCACTCACTCTCACTCTGCTCTCACTCGCTCTCACTCTCACTCTGCTCTCACTCTGCTCTCACTCTGCACTCACACTCACTCTGCACTCACACTCACTCTGCACTCACACTCACTCTGCACTCACACTCACTCTGCACTCACACTCACTCTGCACTGCACTCACTCTGCACTCACTCTGCACTCACTCTCACTCTGCACTCACACTCACTCTGCACTCACACTCACTCTGCACTCACACTCACTCTGCACTCACACTCACTCTGCACTCACTCTGCACTCACTCTGCACTCACACTCACTCTGCACTCACACTCACTCTGCACTCACACTCACTCTGCACTCACTCTGCACTCACACTCACTCTGCACTCACACTCACTCTGCACTCACTCTGCACTCACTCTGCACTCACTCTGCACTCACACTCACTCTGCACTCACACTCACTCTGCACTCACACTCACTCTGCACTCACTCTGCACTCACACTCACTCTGCACTCACACTCACTCTGCACTCACACTCACTCTGCACTCACTCTCACTCTGCACCTGCACTCACTCTGCACTCACTCTGCACTCACTCTGCACTCACTCTGCACTCACTCTGCACTCACACTCACTCTGCACTCACACTCACTCTGCACTCACACTCACTCTGCACTCACACTCACTCTGCACTCACACTCACTCTGCACTCACTCTGCACTCACACTCACTCTGCACTCACACTCACTCTGCACTCTACACTCACTCTGCACTCACTCTGCACTCACTCTGCACTCACACTCACTCTGCACTCACTCTGCACTCACACTCACTCTGCACTCACACTCACTCTACACTCACTCTGCACTCACACTCACTCTGCACTCACTCTGCACTCACACTCACTCTGCACTCACTCTGCACTCACACTCACTCTGCACTCACACTCACTCTGCACTCACTCTGCACTCTGCACTCACTCTGCACTCACACTCACTCTGCACTCACACTCACTCTGCACTCACTCTGCACTCACACTCACTCTGCACTCACACTCACTCTGCACTCACTCTGCACTCACTCTCACTCTGCACTCACTCTCACTCTGCACTCACTCTCACTCTGCACTCGCACTCACTCTGCACTCGCACTCACTCTGCACTCGTACTCACTCTGCACTCGCACTCACTCTGCACTCGCACTCACTCTGCACTCGCACTCACTCTGCACTCTGCACTCACTCTGCACTCTGCACTCACTCTGCACTCTGCACTCACTCTGCACTCACTCTGCACTCACTCTGCACTCACTCTGCACTCACTCTGCACTCACTCTGCACTCACTCTGCACTCTGCACTCACACTCACTCTGCACTCACTCTCACTCTGCACCTGCACTCACTCTGCACTCACTCTGCACTCACTCTGCACTCACTCTGCACTCACTCTGCACTCACTCTGCACTCACTCTGCACTCACACTCACTCTGCACTCACACTCACTCTGCACTCACACTCACTCTGCACTCACACTCACTCTGCACTCACACTCACTCTGCACTCACACTCACTCTGCACTCACTCTCACTCTGCACCTGCACTCACTCTGCACTCACTCTGCACTCACTCTGCACTCACTCTGCACTCACTCTGCACTCACACTGCACTCTGCACTCACACTCACTCTGCACTCACACTCACTCTGCACTCACTCTGCACTCACTCTGCACTCACACTGCACTCACACTGCACTCTGCACTCACACTCACTCTGCACTCACACTCACTCTGCACTCACACTCACTCTGCACTCACACTCACTCTGCACTCACACTCACTCTGCACTCACACTCACTCTGCACTCACACTGCACTCACACTCACTCTGCACTCACTCTGCACTCACACTCACTCTGCACTCACTCTGCACTCACACTCACTCTGCACTCACACTCACTCTGCACTCACTCTGCACTCACACTCACTCTGCACTCACTCTGCACTCACACTCACTCTGCACTCACTCTGCACTCACACTCACTCTGCACTCACACTCACTCTGCACTCACACTCACTCTGCACTCACACTCACTCTGCACTCACACTCACTCTGCACTCACTCTGCACTCACACTCACTCTGCACTCACACTCACTCTGCACTCACTCTCACTCTGCACCTGCACTCACTCTGCACTCACTCTGCACTCACTCTGCACTCACTCTGCACTCACTCTGCACTCACTCTGCACTCACACTCACTCTGCACTCACTCTGCACTCACTCTCACTCTGCACTCACACTCACTCTGCACTCACACTCACTCTGCACTCACACTCACTCTGCACTCACACTCACTCTGCACTCACACTCACTCTGCACTCACACTCACTCTGCACGCACACTCACTCTGCACGCACACTCACTCTGCACTCACTCTGCACTCACACTCACTCTGCACTCACACTCACTCTGCACTCACACTCACTCTGCACTCACTCTGCACTCACACTCACTCTGCACTCACACTCACTCTGCACTCACTCTGCACTCACACTCACTCTGCACTCACACTCACTCTGCACTCACACTCACTCTGCACTCACTCTGCACTCACACTCACTCTCCACTCACTCTGCACTCACACTCACTCTACACTCACACTCACTCTCCACTCACTCTGCACTCACACTCACACTCACTCTGCACTCACACTCACTCTGCACTCACTCTGCACTCACTCTGCACTCTGCACTCACTCTGCACTCACACTCACTCTGCACTCACTCTGCACTCACTCTGCACTCACACTCACTCTGCACTCACTCTGCACTCACTCTGCACTCACTCTGCACTCACTCTCACTCTGCACTCACTCTCACTCTGCACTCACTCTCACTCTGCACTCACTCTCACTCACACTCACTCTGCACTCACACTCACTCTGCACTCACACTCACTCTGCACTCACTCTCACTCTGCACCTGCACTCACTCTGCACTCACTCTGCACTCACTCTGCACTCACTCTGCACTCACTCTGCACTCACTCTGCACTCACTCTGCACTCACACTCACTCTGCACTCACACTCACTCTGCACTCACTCTGCACTCACTCTGCACTCACACTCACTCTGCACTCACACTCACTCTGCACTCACTCTGCACTCACACTCACTCTGCACTCACACTCACTCTGCACTCACTCTGCACTCACTCTGCACTCACTCTGCACTCACACTCACTCTGCACTCACACTCACTCTGCACTCACACTCTGCACTCACTCTGCACTCACTCTGCACTCACACTCACTCTGCACTCACACTCACTCTGCACTCACACTCACTCTGCACCTGCACTCACTCTGCACTCACTCTGCACTCACTCTGCACTCACTCTGCACTCACTCTGCACTCACTCTGCACTCACTCTGCACTCACACTCACTCTGCACTCACACTCACTCTGCACTCACACTCACTCTGCACTCACACTCACTCTGCACTCACACTCACTCTGCACTCACACTCACTCTGATCTCACACTCACTCTGCACTCACTCTGCACTCACACTCACTCTGCACTCACTCTGCACTCACTCTGCACTCACACTCACTCTGCACTCACACTCACTCTGCACTCACACTCACTCTGCACTCACACTCACTCTGCACTCACACTCACTCTGCACTCACACTCACTCTGCACTCACACTCACTCTGCACTCACACTCACTCTGCACTCACACTCACTCTGCACTCACACTCACTCTGCACTCACACTCACTCTGCACTCACTCTGCACTCACACTCACTCTGCACTCACTCTGCACTCACACTCACGCTGCACTCACACTCACTCTGCACTCACACTCACTCTGCACTCACACTCACTCTGCACTCACACTCACTCTGCACTCACACTCACTCTGCACTCACACTCACTCTGCACTTACTCTGCACTCACACTCACTCTGCACTCACACTCACTCTGCACTCACTCTGCACTCACACTCACTCTGCACTCACACTCACTCTGCACTCACACTCACTCTGCACTCACACTCACTCTGCACTCACACTCACTCTGCACTCACTCTGCACTCACTCTGCACTCACACTCACTCTGCACTCACTCTGCACTCACACTCACTCTGCACTCACTCTGCACTCACACTCACTCTGCACTCACTCTGCACTCACACTCACTCTGCACTCACACTCACTCTGCACTCACACTCACTCTGCACTCACACTCACTCTGCACTCTCACTCACTCTGCACTCTCACTCTGCACTCACTCTCACTCTGCACTCACTCTGCACTCACTCTGCACTCACTCTGCACTCACTCTGCACTCTGCACTCACTCTGCACTCACTCTGCACTCACTCTGCACTCACTCTGCACTCTGCACTCACACTCACTCTGCACTCACACTCACTCTGCACTCACACTCACTCTGCACTCACACTCAATCTGCACTCTGCACTCACTCTGCACTCACTCTCACTCTGCACTCGCACTCACTCTCACTCTGCACTCGCACTCACTCTGCACTCACTCTGCACTCACTCTGCACTCACTCTGCACTCACTCTGCACTCACTCTGCACTCACTCTCACTCTGCACTCACTCTGCTCTCACTCTGCTCTCACTCTGCACTCACACTCACTCTGCACTCACACTCACTCTGCACTCACACGCACTCTGCACTCACACTCACTCTGCACTCACACTCACTCTGCACTGCACTCACTCTGCACTCACTCTGCACTCACTCTGCACTCACTCTGCACTCACTCTGCACTCTGCACTCACTCTCACTCTGCACTCACTCTCACTCTGCACTCACTCTCACTCTGCACTCACTCTGCACTCACTCTCACTCTGCACTCACTCTGCACTCACTCTGCACTCACACTCACTCTGCACTGCACTCACTCTGCACTCACTCTGCACTCACTCACACTCACTCTGCACTCACTCTGCACTCACTCTGCACTCACTCTGCACTCACTCTGCACTCTGCACTCACTCTCACTCTGCACTCACTCTCACTCTGCACTCACTCTCACTCTGCACTCACTCTCACTCTGCACTCACTCTCACTCTGCACTCACTCTCACTCTGCACTCACTCTGCACTCACTCTGCACTCACTCTGCACTCACTCTGCACTCACACTCACTCTGCACTCACACTCACTCTGCACTCACACTCACTCTGCACTCACACTCACTCTGCACTCACTCTGCACTCACACTCACTCTGCACTTGCACTCACTCTGCACTCACACTCACTCTGCACTCACTCTGCACTCACTCTGCACTCACTCTCACTCTGCACTCGCACTCACTCTGCACTCTGCACTCACTCTGCACTCACTCTGCACTCACTCTGCACTCACACTCACTCTGCACTCACACTCACTCTGCACTCACACTCACTCTGCACTCACTCTGCACTCACACTCACTCTGCACTCACTCTGCACTCACACTCACTCTGCACTCACTCTGCACTCACACTCACTCTGCACTCACACTCACTCTGCACTCACACTCACTCTGCACTCACACTCACTCTGCATTCACACTCACTCTGCACTCACACTCACTCTGCACTCACTCTGCACTCACTCTGCACTCACTCTGCACTCACTCTGCACTCACTCTGCACTCACTCTACACTCACTCTGCACTCACTCTGCACTCACTCTGCACTCACTCTGCACTCTGCCTCACTCTGCACTCACACTCACTCTGCACTCCGCCTCACTCTGCACTCACACTCACTCTGCACTCACACTCACTCTGCACTCACACTCACTCTGCACTCACTCTGCACTCACACTCACTCTGCACTCACACTCACTCTGCACTCACTCTGCACTCACTCTGCACTCACACTCACTCTGCACTCACACTCACTCTGCACTCACTCTGCACTCACTCTGCACTCACACTCACTCTGCACTCACACTCACTCTGCACTCACACTCACTCTGCACTCACACTCACTCTGCACTCACACTCACTCTGCACTCACACTCACTCTGCACTCACACTCACTCTGCACTCACACTCACTCTGCACTCACTCTGCACTCACACTCACTCTGCACTCACACTCACTCTGCACTCACTCTGCACTCACTCTGCACTCACACTCACTCTGCACTCACACTCACTCTGCACTCACTCTGCACTCACTCTGCACTCACTCTGCACTCACACTCACTCTGCACTCACACTGCACTCACACTCACTCTGCACTCACACTCACTCTGCACTCACACTCACTCTGCACTCACACTCACTCTGCACTCACACTCACTCTGCACTCACTCTGCACTCCGCCTCACTCTGCACTCACTCTGCACTCACACTCACTCTGCACTCACACTCACTCTGCACTCACTCTGCACTCACTCTGCACTCACACTCACTCTGCACTCACACTCACTCTGCACTCACTCTGCACTCACTCTGCACTCACTCTGCACTCACACTCACTCTGTACTCACACTGCACTCACACTCACTCTGCACTCACACTCACTCTGCACTCACACTCACTCTGCACTCACACTCACACTCACTCTGCACTCACACTCACTCTGCACTCACACTCACTCTGCACTCACACTCACTCTGCACTCACTCTGCACTCCGCCTCACTCTGCACTCACTCTGCACTCACACTCACTCTGCACTCACACTCACTCTGCACTCACTCTGCACTCACTCTGCACTCACACTCACTCTGCACTCACACTCACTCTGCACTCACTCTGCACTCACTCTGCACTCACTCTGCACTCACACTCACTCTGCACTCACTCTGCACTCACTCTGCACTCTGCACTCACACTCACTCTGCACTCACACTCACTCTGCACTCACACTCACTCTGCACTCACACTCACTCTGCACTCACTCTGCACTCACTCTGCACTCACTCTGCACTCACTCTCACTCTGCACTCGCACTCACTCTGCACTCACTCTGCACTCACTCTGCACTCACTCTGCACTCACTTTGCACTCACTCTGCACTCACTCTCCACTCACTCTCACTCTGCACTCACTCTGCTCTCACTCTGCTCTCACTCTGCACTCACACTCACTCTGCACTCACACTCACTCTGCACTCACACTCACTCTGCACTCACACTCACTCTGCACTGCACTCACTCTGCACTGCACTCACTCTGCACTCACTCTGCACTCACTCTGCACTCACTCTGCACTCACTCTGCACTCTGCACTCACTCTCACTCTGCACTCACTCTCACTCTGCACTCACTCTCACTCTGCACTCACTCTGCACTCACTCTCACTCTGCACTCACTCTGCACTCACTCTGCACTCACACTCACTCTGCACTGCACTCACTCTGCACTCACTCTGCACTCACTCTGCACTCACTCTGCACTCACTCTGCACTCACTCTGCACTCACTCTGCACTCACTCTGCACTCACTCTGCACTCACTCTCACTCTGCACTCACTCTCACTCTGCACTCACTCTCACTCTGCACTCACTCTGCACTCACTCTGCACTCACTCTGCACTCACTCTGCACTCACTCTGCACTCACTCTGCACTCACACTCACTCTGCACTCACACTCACTCTGCACTCACACTCACTCTGCACTCACACTCACTCTGCACTCACTCTGCACTCGCACTCACTCTGCACTTGCACTCACTCTGCACTCACTCTGCACTCACACTCACTCTGCACTCACTCTGCACTCACTCTCACTCTGCACTCGCACTCACTCTGCACTCACTCTGCACTCACTCTGCACTCACTCTGCACTCACACTCACTCTGCACTCACACTCACTCTGCACTCACACTCACTCTGCACTCACTCTGCACTCACACTCACTCTGCACTCACTCTGCACTCACACTCACTCTGCACTCACTCTGCACTCACACTCACTCTGCACTCACTCTGCACTCACACTCACTCTGCACTCACACTCACTCTGCACTCACACTCACTCTGCACTCACACTCACTCTGCACTCACACTCACTCTGCACTCACACTCACTCTGCACTCGCACTCACTCTGCACTCACTCTGCACTCACTCTGCACTCACTCTGCACTCACTCTGCACTCACTCTGCACTCACTCTGCACTCACTCTGCACTCACTCTGCACTCACTCTGCACTCACTCTGCACTCCGCCTCACTCTGCACTCACACTCACTCTGCACTCCGCCTCACTCTGCACTCACACTCACTCTGCACTCACACTCACTCTGCACTCACACTCACTCTGCACTCACTCTGCACTCACACTCACTCTGCACTCACACTCACTCTGCACTCACTCTGCACTCACTCTGCACTCACACTCACTCTGCACTCACACTCACTCTGCACTCACTCTGCACTCACTCTGCACTCACTCTGCACTCACACTCACTCTGCACTCACACTCACTCTGCACTCACACTCACTCTGCACTCACACTCACTCTGCACTCACACTCACTCTGCACTCACACTCACTCTGCACTCACACTCACTCTGCACTCACTCTGCACTCACACTCACTCTGCACTCACACTCACTCTGCACTCACTCTGCACTCACTCTGCACTCTGCACTCACTCTGCACTCACTCTGCACTCACTCTGCACTCACTCTGCACTCACTCTGCACTCACACTCACTCTGCACTCACACTGCACTCACACTCACTCTGCACTCACACTCACTCTGCACTCACACTCACTCTGCACTCACACTCACTCTGCACTCACACTCACTCTGCACTCACTCTGCACTCACTCTGCACTCACACTCACTCTGCACTCACACTCACTCTGCACTCACACTCACTCTGCACTCACTCTGCACTCACTCTGCACTCACACTCACTCTGCACTCACACTCACTCTGCACTCACTCTGCACTCACTCTGCACTCACTCTGCACTCACTCTGCACTCACTCTGCACTCACACTCACTCTGCACTCACACTGCACTCACACTCACTCTGCACTCACACTCACTCTGCACTCACACTCACTCTGCACTCACACTCACTCTGCACTCACACTCACTCTGCACTCACACTCACTCTGCACTCACACTCACTCTGCACTCACTCTGCACTCTGCCTCACTCTGCACTCACACTCACTCTGCACTCACACTCACTCTGCACTCACACTCACTCTGCACTCACACTCACTCTGCACTCACACTCACTCTGCACTCACACTCACTCTGCACTCACTCTGCACTCACTCTGCACTCACTCTGCACTCACACTCACTCTGCACTCACACTCACTCTGCACTCACAATGCACTCTGCACTCACAATGCACTCTGCACTCACACTCACTCTGCACTCACACTCACTCTGCACTCACACTCACTCTGCACTCACACTCACTCTGCACTCACACTCACTCTGCACTCACTCTGCACTCACTCTGCACTCACTCTGCACTCACACTCACTCTGCACTCACACTCACTCTGCACTCACAATGCACTCTGCACTCACAATGCACTCTGCACTCACAATGCACTCTGCACTCACAATGCACTCTGCACTCACACTCACTCTGCACTCACACTCACTCTGCACTCACTCTGCACTCACACTCACTCTGCACTCACTCTGCACTCACACTCACTCTGCACTCACTCTGCACTCACTCTGCACTCACTCTGCACTCACTCTGCACTCACTCTCACTCTGCACTCACACTCACTCTGCACTCACACTCACTCTGCACTCACACTCACTCTGCACTCACTCTGCACTCACTCTGCACTCACTCTGCACTCACACTCACTCTGCACTCACACTCACTCTGCACTCACACTCACTCTGCACTCACTCTGCACTCACACTCACTCTGCACTTCTGCACTCACTCTGCACTCACACTCACTCTGAACTCACTCTGCACTCACTCTGCACTCACTCTGCACTCACTCTGCACTCACTCTGCACTCACTCTGCACTCACTCTGCACTCACACGCACTCTGCACTCACACTCACTCTGCACTCACACTCACTCTGCACTCACACTCACTCTGCACTCACTCTGCACTCACACTCACTCTGCACTCACACTCACTCTGCACTCACTCTGCACTCACTCTGCACTCACTCTCACTCTGCACTCGCACTCACTCTGCACTCACACTCACTCTGCACTCACTCTGCACTCACACTCACTCTGCACTCACTCTGCACTCACACTCACTCTGCACTCACTCTGCACTCACTCTGCACTCACACTCACTCTGCACTCACTCTGCACTCACACTCACTCTGCACTCACACTCACTCTGCACTCACACTCACTCTGCACTCACACTCACTCTGCACTCACACTCACTCTGCACTCACTCTGCACTCACTCTGCACTCACTCTGCACTCACTCTGCACTCACTCTGCACTCACTCTGCACTCACTCTGCACTCCGCCTCACTCTGCACTCACACTCACTCTGCACTCCGCCTCACTCTGCACTCACACTCACTCTGCACTCACACTCACTCTGCACTCACACTCACTCTGCACTCACACTCACTCTGCACTCACTCTGCACTCACACTCACTCTGCACTCACACTCACTCTGCACTCACTCTGCACTCACTCTGCACTCACTCTGCACTCACTCTGCACTCACTCTGCACTCACTCTGCACTCACTCTGCACTCACACTCACTCTGCACTCACACTCACTCTGCACTCACACTCACTCTGCACTCACTCTGCACTCACACTCACTCTGCACTCACACTCACTCTGCACTCACTCTGCACTCACACTCACTCTGCACTCACACTCACTCTGCACTCACACTCACTCTGCACTCACTCTGCACTCACTCTGCACTCACACTCACTCTGCACTCACACTCACTCTGCACTCACACTCACTCTGCACTCACTCTGCACTCACACTCTCTGCACTCACTCTGCACTCACACTCACTCTGCACTCACTCTGCACTCACTCTGCACTCACTCTGCACTCACTCTGCTCTCACTCTGCTCTCACTCTGCACTCACACTCACTCTGCACTCACACTCACTCTGCACTCACACTCACTCTGCACTCACACTCACTCTGCACTCACTCTGCACTCACTCTGCACTCACTCTGCACTCACTCTGCACTCACTCTGCACTCACTCTGCACTCACTCTGCACTCACACTCACTCTGCACTCACACTCACTCTGCACTCACTCTGCACTCACTCTGCACTCACACTCACTCTGCACTCACTCTGCACTCACTCTGCACTCACTCTGCACTCACTCTGCACTCACACTCACTCTGCACTCACAATGCACTCTGCACTCACAATGCACTCTGCACTCACAATGCACTCTGCACTCACAATGCACTCTGCACTCACAATGCACTCTGCACTCACACTCACTCTGCACTCACTCTGCACTCCGCACTCACTCTGCACTCACTCTGCACTCCGCACTCTCTCACTCCGCACTCTCTCACTCCGCACTCTCTCACTCCGCACTCACTCTCACTCCGCACTCACTCTCACTCCGCACTCACTCTCACTCCGCACTCACTCTCACTCCGCACTCACTCTCACTCCGCACCTCGCCTGCTCTCAGCCTGGCGCGGGCCCGAAGGAGCCTGGCCCGCGTACGACCTCTGTAATCCAGCCTGGGACCCGGAGCGCTGCACGTCAACCGGAGAATGGAAACCCGACCTCTCACTTGCACCAGAACCTTAACCGCCAACCAGCAGCAAACACGCAGGATGAAACAAGGAGGCCAGAGGAAAGCTTCCAAAATAGGATTCGGTGTCAAAGGTTGATTCCCCATGCTTGGAGTTTAACTTCTATTCACAACTGAAACACGCATCATGGATGAGCCTAAAGCATTTTAAGGCATGTGTACCAAAGCACCGCATTAAAAAACAGGCAACAAAACTGTGACAAAATCATTCATCTTCTACCCGCTGGCAAGAAATAATACTCGCACTCACTGGATTGCTTTTCAAGACACAGAAATAAAACAAGCGCTGGCTGAGGCTCGACCTAAAGAAGAAACTCGTATTGCCTTCTCTTTCCTCCTTCCATTTTATTTGCTCCCCTGTGAAATGGATCCCCCCAAAAAATAGAACGCGTTGAGCTCACGCCGCCGCACGCGCTCCCAGCGCTTGTCAGCTTGTGTACAGGTCCTGTGCTGCGAGCTCAGCGCGAGGGAAGCTGATGTCGTGCAGTATGCGCTCCCAGCGCTTGTTGGCTCGTGCACAGGTCCAGTGCTTGTCGGCTCGTGCACAGGTCCTGTGCTACGAGCTCAGCGCGAGCGAAGCTGATGTCGTGCCGTATGCGCTCTCAGCGCTTGTTGGCTCGTGCACAGGTCCAGTGCTTATCGGCTTGTGCACAGGTCCTGTGCTACGAGCTCAGCGCGAGGGAAGCTGATGTCGTGCCGTACGCGCTCATAGCGCTTGTTGGCTCGTGCACAGGTCCAGTGCTTGTCGGCTCGTGCACAGGTCCTGTGCTACGAGCCCAGCGCGAGGGAAGCTGATGTCGTGCCGTATGCGCTCCCAGCGCTTGTTGGCTCGTGCACAGGTCCAGTGCTTGTCGGCTCGTGCACAGGTCCTGTGCTACGAGCTCAGCGCGAGGGAAGCTGATGCTGCGCCGGCGCGCTCACAGCGCTTGTCGGCGCGCGGCCAGCTCCTGTTGCCTTTTTTACACCCCACCCCAACCTGAATCAATTGCAATTTTGGCTCATGTCAGTTTTATAGGGGGCGACTGAAACCAGTGAGAAGTGACATTGTGTGTTCTACAGTTGTGCTAGTTAGCAGATGTTAAAAGGAAGCAATTTAATGAACAGGTATGCTGCTGGTTTTATAAATCACATTTTATTTATTTTCTTAGTGCTTCTTCTGGGTTCCAGTGTTGATCAGAGTCATGAGATCAACTGTATTTTTATCAGAATTACTTCATTCAATGATAACATATAATATATGGGTAGACGGTCAGAGTTAGTGTTGAAGTGCAATTGAGTGACATTTGTGTTTAGTGCTCAAAATTATGAAAAATATATACAGGGGAAACAATTTCATATATACAGGTGTTTCAGTGGCGAGACACTGATTTGTAGCCAAATATTCCTATTCTTCTACCAATGGGAATCCTGGTGGTACTGGACCTATGACAAGCGTCGACGTGTCCACCCTATGGTGCCCCAATGGGGTGTCACGGCGGGTCTTTCTCAAGACAGGAGTGTGGGGTAGGGTTGTTTGGACAGTCTGAAATTAAATAAGAGGCTGTATATCAGAGAGTTTGTAGGGGCACAATGGTTGCACCTAAATTGGAAGTGAGCAAGGGTACTCACTCTGGTTTCAAGGCCGGAGACCTGAGGAAATAAAAATCTTATATATGTACCCAACACGCATCCTTGACATAACCCCCTCCATTTTTAGGTCTCGCGACCTATCGATGCGCGCATGCGCATCGAGCGGAGCGAGAATTCATGTCGGCAAAATCCTCTTCAAACTAAGGGCTTTCAGCCCGGCGTTTTCTTGCAGTTCACGTGAACATGCACGAGCATTCACGGCCAGGGCTTCTCCTCCCCTAGCAGCACTCCTCCCACACCAGCAACTCCCCCCTCCCACACCAGCACCTCCCCTCTCTCTCCCCGCAAACACAGCCTTGCCGTAGCAGCACTCCTCCCACACCAGCACCTGCCCCCTCCCACACCAGCACCTCCCCTCTCTCTCCCCGCAAACACAGCCTTTCCTTTCATTTCTCCTCCCCCTCCCCAGCCCGTAGCAGCACTCCTCCTTTTGTTTGCCTTTTCCCACCTATCTATGCCTGTCCCTGTCTTACTGTCCGTGTGTCGCCACAAGCCCGATGGCTGAGGCAAGTAAAGAAATTATTTTAAATGTAGGTTGAATACATACTTGCGGGTAAAAGTGGGGTTGTGTATGTCTGATCGTGTGTGCGTGAAAGTGATGCTCAAGCGTGTGATGTCACTTCCGTTATACCTGATATTTTGTTGACATGACCATGCATTTTTGCCTGTAGTCTCACACTTTTTGTTGCAGTTACATGTACTTGTGTGAATATACAACGTTGCTGTTAGACGGGGACCCTGAGGGTCGGCCGGATACCGAGGGAGAGATCCCCGAGGGGGACCGTCTCCGGCGATCGTACAGACAAGTACCCTCCCTCCCCACAAACAGGCACCACACCAAGTCGAGTTCAAGGCTTTATATAAGGTTCTTAAGGCAAGGATATCAGCGATACAGGATAACTTGGACCCGGGGGTCCTCTCACTTCTAGTCTCTGTAGGGAAAGGGGGTAGCGGGACAGTCTTGGTACCGGATCGGTACAGGTAGTGGTAAAAGGCGAGCTCACAATCCTCGAGCTGGAGGGTCTGTGGATCGAGCCGCGGCAGCGCCAGCAGGCCTAGGTGATAGTCTCATAAAGCAGAGGGCCGCGGCAGCGCCAGCAGGCCAAGTCGATGGTTTCACGAGGCAGAGGGCCGCGGCAGCGCCAGCAGGCTGTTAGACGGACCGGGAGGGTCGGCCGAGGATAAGGGGAGAGGTCTCCGGGGAGAGCCGTCTCCAGCGAATCGTACAGACAAGTAACTTCCCCCCCACAGACGGACACCACACAAGGATAAAGTTCAACGATACTTTATAGGGAATTCTTCAAGTACGGTAGAATGGTACAAGGAGGTCTGGACTCAGGGGTCCCCTCTATTCTGGTCTCTGTTTGGGAAGAGGGTAGCGGGACAGTCTTGTTACTAAAAAGATGGCAATAGCTCTCAATCCTCGAGCTCGGGGGGGTAGATGAACGGGCCGCGGCGGAGCCAGCAGGTCCCGAGATGGATGAAGGAAGACGACGGTCCGCGGCAGAGCCAGCAGGTCCCGATGAAGGTGGTGGTTACAACGGTCTGCGGCCACGCCAGCAGGTCCCGACGACGATGAAGGATAGGGTGGTTCCCAAAGCCGCGGCAGCGCCAGCAGGCAAGACGAAGGTGCACAAGACAGAGCTACGGCAGCGCCAGTAGTCCGTCAAGGATGAGTTCTTCTTTGCGTCTCTCGACTCCAAGATACAACTCCCGTCCTGCTCTGGAGCTTCCCCAGTTATAGGGCTGGTGTGCTTTGATGTCCGGACCCTCGCACTTGGAGGTCGGGAGGTCCGGGATGAGGGGGTTCAGACACCCAGCAGGGGGGTGGAGCCAGCGCCCGGGGAGGCGATGGGCGAGCGGTACTTGGCGGGGGAGAGCCATCGACACCTCTTGCTCCCATTGACTGACCAAGTAGCCCGCTCACCTCCTGGGTGGATGTTGGTGCCGGAATGTCTGAGGCCTGGCCAGGCCCAGGGTTGAGGTCGATCGGGGGCCCGGCGGCCTCGTGGTGGAGTGTCCAAGATGGCGCCCAGGATGGGCGCGCAGGCCGGTAGTGGGTCGGCCTACGCGGTCAACAGGTTCGAGTGTAGGGGTCCCTGCGGGGACGGTGGACGTGCAATGGTGGTGTGTGGTACTTGCGTGGCGGGTTCGGGCCTGGTTGGGCCGGGGGAGAGCGGCCCTTCATGTGGCCTGTCCAACATGCGTCCCCCCCAGCTGAAGGCGGGGAGAGTTACCCATTCTCTTGGGGACTCTTCTCGTCGAGGCGGAAGAACCGGGACAGGCCATCTGCGTTGGCGTGATCTGGCCCAGGCCGATGTTCAACTGTGAAGTCCATCCCTTGTAGGGAGATGGACCAGCGTAGTAACTTCGGGTTTTCCCCCCGCATCTGCATCAGCCACTGCAGGGGTCGGTGGTCGGTCTGTACCCGAAAGGGTGTGCCAAAAAGGTAGGGCCGGAGCTTCTTGAGGGCCCATACCACCGCGAAGGCCTCCCTCTCTATGGTGCTCCAGCGTTGTTCCCGTGGTAGGAGTCGCCGGCTGATGAAGGCCACCGGCTGATCACGGCCTTCGGTGTTCACTTGAGACAGGACTGCCCCAATGCCATGGTCGGAGGCATCCGTCTGGACGATGAACTCCCGGCTGTAGTCGGGGGCCTGGAGCACAGGGGCGGAGCACATGGCGGCTTTCAATTGTTCAAATGCAGCTTGACACTCTGGGGTCCAGTTGACTTTCTGGGGCTGATTTTTTGACGTGAGCTCTGTGAGGGGCCTCACGATAGTACCAAAGTCTTTCACGAACCTTCGGTAATAGCCCGTGAGGCCCAGGAAGGCTCGTACCTCGGTCTGGGTAATGGGGGGCTGCCAGGACTGGATGGCGGCAATTTTTAGCTGCAGAGGGGCCACCAGGCCGCTTCCCACCTGGTGCCCGAGGTAGGTTACAGACCCTTGCCCAATTTGACATTTGCTGGCCTTGATCGTGAGGCCAGCTTGCTGAAGGGCGTGCAGCACTGCTCGGAGGTGGTGGAGGTGCTCTGACCACTGGTTGCTGTATACAGCGATGTCGTCTAGGTAGGCGGCGCTGAATCCTTCGAGCCCCGCCAGGACCTGATTGACGAGCCGTTGGAAGGTTGCTGGGGCATTCTTCATGCCGAAGGGCATGACTGTGAAATGGTAATGGCCATCGGGAGTGGAAAAGGCAGAACGTTCTTGTGCCCGGGGTGTGAGGCCGATTTGCCAGTAGCCCGCCGTCAGGTCGAAGATACTGAGGTAGCGGGCAGCTCCCATGCGGTCGATTAGTTCATCTGCCCGGGGGATGGGATGTGCGTCTGTCCTGGTGACCGCATTCAAGCCCCGGTAGTCGACGCAGAACCGGAGTTCTGGTGTGGTGCCGGGGGCGGCTGCTTTGGGGACCAGTACTACCGGGCTGGCCCAGGGGCTGTCTGAGGGCTCGATGACCCCGAGCGTGAGCATTTTGGCTACTTCCTCCTGGATGCAGGCCCGTACCCGATCTGGCACGCGGTAGGCCCGGTGGCGGATAGGGGGGCTGTCCCCCGTGTCCACATCGTGCATACACCAGGAAGTGACACCTGGGGTGAGGGAGAACAGGCTGGCGAATTGTGACAGGAGAACTTGGCACTCCTGGTGTTGCTCTCGGGTGAGGGCCTCTGAGAGTCGGACCCCCTCTACGGAACCGTCTTTCTCCCGCGTTCGTAGGAGGTCCGGGAGGGGCTCGGAGTCCTCTTCAGCCCCATTGTCTGTGGCCATCAGGAGGCTGAGTTCTGTCCGTACAAAGTGCGGTTTCAGTCTGTTAGCGTGGAGGACCCGGAGGGGGTTCCGGGAAGATTCCAAGTCGATGAGATAGGTAGCCGGACCCTTGCGCTCGACCACTTTGAAGGGCCCTGTCCACTTGTCTTGTAGGGCGCAAGGTTCGGTGGGGGACATCACCCATACCTGTTGCCCAGGTTCAAATTCGATGGAGGAGGCATCCCGGTCATACCACCTTTTCATGTCCTCTTGACTGGCCTCTAGGTTGGCTTTTGCTAGTTCTCGGAATCGCCGGGTCTGGTTGCGGAGTGTTAGGAGGTAGCGGAAAACATCTGGTGGGTTCTTTAGAGGGGGCATCTCCCAGCCTTCCTTAACTAGGCTGAGCGGCCCGCGCACGGGGTGTCCATATAGCAGTTCAAATGGGCTGAAGCCCAGGGACTTCTGGGGAACCTCTCGATATGCGAAGAGGAGGCACGGCAGCAGCACATCCCACTGGCGACGGAGGGGCTCTTCCAACCCCCCGATCATCCCTTTGAGCGTGCGGTTGAACCGCTCAACGAGGCCGTTTCCTTGAGGGTGATAGGGGGTCGTGAACCGGTAGGTAACCCCGCACTGTTGCCAGAGAGATTTCATATATTTCGAAATAAAGTTCGTGCCTCTGTCACTGACGACCTCCCGGGGGAAGCCTACCCGGGAGAAGATCCCCATCAGAGCCCGGCCGACTACCGGGGCTGTCACAGTCCGCAGGGGAACAGCCTCCGGGTAGCGGGTGGCGTGGTCCACTAGCACCAGGATGAATCGATGGCCTTGTTTTGTGCGCGGGTCCAGGGGCCCTAGGATATCGATTCCGACCCTCTCGAACGGGGTGGTGACCACGGGAAAAGGTTGCAGGGGGGCTTTCAGTTTGCGGCCGCTCTTCCCACTGGCTTGGCACGTGGGGCAAGATCGGCAATGCTGGTGTACATTGTCCCTCATTTTGGGCCAGAAGAAGTGGGTCACCAGGCGGCTATAGGTTTTGTCTTGACCCAAGTGTCCTGCCAGGGGGACATCGTGGGCCAGGTTTAGCAGAAAGTCTCTAAAACGGAGGGGTACCACTAGGACTCGGCTGGCCCCCAGCTCCGCGATTCTTTGCTCACTGTACAGCAGATCATTGTCCCAGTAGACCCAGTGAGTTCCGGAGGTATCCCCTGCGCTTTGGGCCAGTGCTTGCTGGCGGAGTCCCTCGAGGGAGGGACAGGTCTTTTGTTCTTGGCGAAATTGTTCTTGCGTGGGCCCCCCCTCTTGAGGCCACTGGTCGAGGTTAGCGAGGTCTGGAGGTTGAGCTGGTTCGGGGGGGACGTCACGGTCGGTGGTTTCGGCGGGGGCGACCGGAGGCGGTGGCGCCGGCCATTCGAGTTCCTCTGGGCGGGTGTTGGCACGGGCGGTCATGGACCGGGTGGTGACGCACGCCCAGTCCGGGACGCCCAGCATCCCCAGGTGTTCTTTTCGTTCGACTGCTGCCCAAGGAGAGCTTTCCAGGTCATTACCCAGGAGGCAGTCTACGGGGGCATCATCTCGGACCGTCACCTTCAACATGCCGGAGACCCCTCCCCATTCGAAGGGGACGCAGGCCATCCGACACAGACTTTCTGAGTTATCGGCTGAACGTACAGGGCAGAGAATGTTTGGTAAGTATTGTTCGGGGGTCACCAGGTGACAGCGGACGGCTGTTACACTGGCCCCAGTGTCACGAAGGGCTTCAGCCCGGCGTCCATTGATGCCCACCCATTGGCTGTACTTCTGGGTATTAGCGGGTAGGGGGACCCGCGGGACCATGTCTCTCCCCCCTAGGCAGGCGAGAGCCATGGCGGCTGGCTCCCATTCTTGGTGTTCCTGTTCATATTCTTCTTGTTCCTCTGAGATCTGTTCCTCCCCCAGAGCAGCAGCGGCTACTTGGAGGGGTCTTGGGCTCTGGTACTGGGGGCAGTTTGGGTCGTTTGCATAGTGTCCGACTCGTTGGCATCGATGGCAGGTAACATTGGCTCGATGTCCCGGTCGCGCTGGGGTGCTGCCCCGGTTGGCCGGGGGGGTGGGGCTGGTAGTGGGGGTGACCGGAGCGTTGCTTCTTCCGCGTCCTTGGCCTCCACCTCCTCGGGGACGGTGCTGACCATTGTTGTTCCGGTTCTGTTCGGAGGACCCATTTCGACTCACTCTGGTGATCTCCCACCGGTCTGCTTCGGCTGCGAGCTGCCGGGGATCCGTTAACTTGCTGTCGAGGAGGTGCTGGCGAAGTTCAATGAAGCAATTGTTCGACAGATGCTCCCATACCATAAGATTGAACAGTTGTTCGTAGGTTGTGACCTTGCTTCCTTTGATCCAGCCCTCGAAGGCTCGGCTAAAGTAATTGACATAGTCCACCCAAGTTGTACCTGGGATGCGGGTGCAGTCTCGGAACCTCTGACGGTACATCTCGGGTGTGAGGCCATAGCGGGTGAGGAGTGCAGCTTTCATATGGTCATAGGAGGTCATCTGGTGGTCCGGGAGTTGCAGCAGGGCGTCGCGGCCCTCATTGAGGAATCTCCCCCACAGACCGGCCCCCCAATCGCTTCTATCGATCCGGTGTGCAGTCATAGCGATTTCATAGGCCTTAAACCATTGCTGGATGTCGTCCTCTCGGAAGTATTCTCGAACGACATCCTTGGGGATGTGTACCTTCTTCTCTGTTGCCCCTGGAGTGTGGGGTTGCTCGGGCACCCCTGCTTCTTTATTCTGTTTGCGTAGGTCGATTTCAGCTAATTTCCGCTCATGTTCATATGCCAGTTTCTTTTCCTCGAGCTCCCTTTGTCTCTGTTTCTCCTCTCTTTCTTCTCGGAGACGCAGGTGCTCTAAGTTGATTTTCTGTTCGGCCAACTTTAGTTCAACGTCCATTTTGAGCCGGGCCATTTCCAGCTCGTGTAGTCGGGTTCTTTCTCGTTCCTGGATCTCGTCTGGCGAGAGACCCGTTCTTCGTTCTTCAGGGGCCATGGGGGTTTGTGCTGCGATGTCTTGATCGGGGGTTCCGGCAGCCCCGGTTTCTGCCCAAGATTCCAGGGCCTGCTTAAAGTCATCTTTGGTATTTAGTCCGGTGGTAGCGATACCTAATTCGATACAGAACTGTTTAAGTTCACGATGGCTGTACTCGTCCAATTTCTCCATCTGGAATTTCTCCGTTGATCCGCTGTCTTTAGTTGACATCGTGATTCGCCGTGGGGTGAGCTACTCTCTGTACGGTTTATGCGGTGATTCGGATCCCGTCGCTGGCCACCAATGTTAGACGGACCGGGAGGGTCGGCCGAGGATAAGGGGAGAGGTCTCCGGGGAGAGCCGTCTCCAGCGAATCGTACAGACAAGTAACTTCCCCCCCACAGACGGACACCACACAAGGATAAAGTTCAACGATACTTTATAGGGAATTCTTCAAGTACGGTAGAATGGTACAAGGAGGTCTGGACTCAGGGGTCCCCTCTATTCTGGTCTCTGTTTGGGAAGAGGGTAGCGGGACAGTCTTGTTACTAAAAAGATGGCAATAGCTCTCAATCCTCGAGCTCGGGGGGGTAGATGAACGGGCCGCGGCGGAGCCAGCAGGTCCCGAGATGGATGAAGGAAGACGACGGTCCGCGGCAGAGCCAGCAGGTCCCGATGAAGGTGGTGGTTACAACGGTCCGCGGCCACGCCAGCAGGTCCCGACGACGATGAAGGATAGGGTGGTTCCCAAAGCCGCGGCAGCGCCAGCAGGCAAGACGAAGGTGCACAAGACAGAGCTACGGCAGCGCCAGTAGTCCGTCAAGGATGAGTTCTTCTTTGCGTCTCTCGACTCCAAGATACAACTCCCGTCCTGCTCTGGAGCTTCCCCAGTTATAGGGCTGGTGTGCTTTGATGTCCGGACCCTCGCACTTGGAGGTCGGGAGGTCCGGGATGAGGGGGTTCAGACACCCAGCAGGGGGGTGGAGCCAGCGCCCGGGGAGGCGATGGGCGAGCGGTACTTGGCGGGGGAGAGCCATCGACACCTCTTGCTCCCATTGACTGACCAAGTAGCCCGCTCATCTCCTGGGTGGATGTTGGTGCCGGAATGTCTGAGGCCTGGCCAGGCCCAGCGTTGAGGTCGATCGGGGGCCCGGCGGCCTCGTGGTGGAGTGTCCAAGATGGCGCCCAGGATGGGCGCGCAGGCCGGTAGTGGGTCGGCCTACGCGGTCAACAGGTTCGAGTGTAGGGGTCCCTGCGGGGACGGTGGACGTGCAATGGTGGTGTGTGGTACTTGCGTGGCGGGTTCGGGCCTGGTTGGGCCGGGGGAGAGCGGCCCTTCATGTGGCCTGTCCAACACAGGCCAAGACGATGGTTTCACGAGACAGAGGGCCGCGGCAGCGCCAGCAGGCCAAGACGATGGTTTCACGAGGCAGAGGGCCGCGGCAGCGCCAGCAGGCCAAGACGATGGTTTCACGAGGCAGAGGGCCGCGGCAGCGCCAGCAGGCCAAGACGATGGTTTCACGAGGCAGAGGGCCGCGGCAGCGCCAGCAGGCCAAGACGATGGTTTCACGAGGCAGAGGGCCGCGGCAGCGCCAGCAGGCCAAGACGATGAGTTCTTCTCGGGTCTCTCGACTCCAGGATACAACTACCTTCCTGGTCTGGCCCTGCCCCAGTTATAGGTCTGGTCCCCTTTGATGTCCGGACCCTCGCGCCTGGGGGCCGGGAGGTCCGGTATGAGGGAGTCCAGACACCCAGCAGGGGGGTGGAGCCAGCGCCCAGGCGGCCTGGGGTGATCGACACCTGGCGGAGGAGAGCCGTTGACGATTCCTTCTCCCATTGACTCGCCAAGTGATCACTCTGCCTCCTGGGAGGATGGTGGGGCCTCGATGTCGGGGCCGGCCGGGCCCGGGGTTAGGGTCGAGTTGAGGCCACGCGGCCTCGTGCTGCAGTGCCCCAAGATGGCGGCTGGGTCGATGTCGTGGGGTAGATGGTGACCCGGGCCAGCTGGGTCCGGAGCTGGTGTCTTGTAGTGGAGGGATTGCAGGGTACTTCGGGTGGTCGTTTGTGGACTCTGGCTGGGGATGCGGGGAGAGCCAGGGTCCTGGTCCCATTGCGGGGAGGGGGGACAGCTCGAACATGCGGCCTGTCCAACATGCGTCCCCCCCAGCTGAAGGCGGGGAGAGTCAGCCATCTTCCTGGGGACTCTCCTCGCTGAGGCGGAAAAAGCGGGACAGGCCGTCGGCGTTGGCGTGGTCCTGGCCTGGACGATGTTCCACCGTGAAGTCCATCCCCTGCAGGGAGATGGACCAGCGCAACAGCTTCGGGTTCTCCCCCCGCATTTGCATCAGCCATTGCAGGGGTCGGTGGTCTGTTTGCACCCGGAAGTGGGTGCCGAAGAGGTAGGGCCGGAGCTTCTTGAGTGCCCAGACTACGGCGAAGGCCTCCCTCTCAATGGTGCTCCAGCGCTGTTCTCGGGGCAAGAGGCGTCTGCTGATGAAGACCACCGGATGGTCGACCCCTTCGGTGTTGAGTTGGGAGAGGACGGCCCCCACACCATGATCGGAGGCGTCCGTCTGCACAATGAATTCCCGGCTGTAGTCGGGAGCCTGGAGCACGGGGGCCGTGCACATGGCGGTCTTTAGCTTCTCGAAGGCTGATTGGCAGTCCGGGGTCCAGTTGACGGTTTTGGGGCTCTTTTTGGAGGTGAGCTCTGTGAGGGGCCCCACGATGCTGCCATAGTCCTTCACGAACCGCTGGTAGTATCCGGTGAGCCCCAGGAAGGCCCGGACCTCCGTTTGGCTCGTAGGGGGTTGCCAGGCCTGGATGGCAGCAATCTTGAGTTGGAGAGGGGCCACCAGCCCGCTTCCCACTTGGTGTCCCAGGTAGGTCACGGACCCTTGGCCAACTTGGCACTTGCTGGCCTTGATGGTGAGCCCGGCTTGCTGGAGGGCGTGTAGAACCTCCCGCAGGTGGCGGAGGTGGTCGGTCCACTGGTGGCTGTACACAGCAATGTCGTCCAGGTAGGCGGCGCTGAAGTCTTCCAGGCCCGCCAGTACCTGGTTTACCAGCCGTTGGAACGTTGCCGGGGCGTTTTTCATGCCGAAGGGCATGACTTTAAAGTGGTAGTGCCCGTCTGGGGTAGAGAAGGCGGATCGTTCTTGGGCCCTAGGGGTGAGGCCGATCTGCCAGTAGCCCGCTGTTAGGTCAAAGATGCTCAGGTAGCGGGCGGCCCCCATCCGGTCAATTAGCTCGTCTGCCCGGGGGATGGGATGAGCGTCGGTCCGGGTAACTGCATTCAGCCCTCGATAGTCCACGCAGAACCGGAGCTCAGGGGTGTTGGACAGGCCACGTGTAAGGCTTGCTCCCTCCCCGCACGACCAGGCCCGAGCCCCGCTCCTCAGGCGTTACACGCAACAACAACCCGTTCCCCGTCTCCTATAGGGCCCCTGCCCCTGAACATCTCCACATCGTGGGCCCGATTCCCTACCGGCCCTCTCGCCCGGCCTGGGCGCCATCTTGGACACGGCACCACGAGGCCGCGTGGCCTCCGATCAACCCTAGCCCTGGGCCTGGCCAGGCCCCGACATCCCGGCACCACCATCCACCCAGGAGGTGAGCAGACTACTTGGCAGGTCAATGGGAGAAAGAGGTGTCGATGGCTCTCCCCCGCCAGGCGCCGATCGCCCCCAGCTCCCCCAGGCGCTGGCTCCACCCCCCTGCTGGGTGTCTGGACTCCCTCATCCCGGACCTCCCGACCTCCCAGTGCGAGGGTCCGGACATCAAAGGGCGCCAGACCTATAACTGGCGCAGCTCCAGAGCAGGAAGGCAGTTGTATCCTGGAGTCGAGAGACGCAGTGAAGAACTCATCCTTGACGGACTACTGGCGCTGCCGTAGCCCTGCCTTGCGAACTACCGATCTGCCTGCTGGCGCTGCCGCGGCTCGCTGCACCCATCTTCATCGGGACCTGCTGGCTCCGCCGCGGACCGTCACTACCTTCAACCATCCCGGGACCTGCTGGCTCCGCCGCGGCCCGATCATCTAGAACGCCGAGCTCGAGGATTGTGAGCTAATTCATCTACCACCACATCCCCCAGAGTGGTAACGAGACTGTCCCGCTACCCCCCTTACCCAACCAAGAGACTAGAATAGAGGGGACCCCGGAGTCCAGACCTCCTTGTACCACCCCACCGTACTTAAAGAATTGCTTATAAAGTAACGTTGAACCTTATCCTTGTGTGGTGTACGTCAGTGGGGGGGAAGTTATTTGTCTGTACGATTGCTGGAGACGGATCTCCCCGGAGACCTCTCCCCTTATCCTCGGCCGACCCTCCCGGTCCGTCTAACATTGGTGGCCAGCGACGGGATCCGAATCAACGCGTAATCGTACAGAGAGTAGCTCACCCCACGACAAAACCACAATGTCAACCAAAGAAAGCGGATCCACCGAAAAATTCCAGATGGAGAAATTGGAAGAATACAGCCATCGTGAGTTGAAACAATTCTGCATTGAACTAGGTATCGCTACCACCGGTCTGAATACTAAAGACGACTTCAAGCACGCCATTGAGTCATGGGCAGAAACCGGGGCCGTCAGACCCCCGGACCAAAATCTCGCAACAGCAGAGGAAGACAGCACGGCTCCCGAGGAGCGAAGAACGGGTCTCTCGCAAGATGAGATCCAAGAACGAGAAAGAAACCGACTACATGAGCTAGAGATGGCCCGGCTCAAAATGGATGGCGAACTCAAATTAGCCGAACAAAAACTAAATCTGGAACATCTACGGCTCCGAGAAGAACGGGAAGAGAAACAGAGACAAAGGGAGCTTGAAGAGAAGAGACTGGCGTACGAACACGAACGCAAACTAGCTGAGATAGACTTACGCAAGCAGAACAAAGAATTAGGAGTGCCCGAGCAACCGCGCCCCCCGGGGGTGACAGAAAGGAAGGTACACATCCCCAAGGATGTCGTTCGAGAATATTTCCGAGAGGACGACATACAGCAATGGTTCAAGGCCTACGAGATCGCTATGACCTCCCACCGGATCGATCGAAGCGACTGGGGAGCCGGTCTATGGGGGAGGTTCGTCAATGAGGGTCGCGATGCCCTGCTACAGCTCCCAGACCATCTGATGACCTCCTATGACCACATGAAAGCTACCCTCCTCACCCGCTATGGGCTCACACCCGAAATGTACCGCCAGAGGTTCCGAAACTGCACTCGGATCCCGGGCACAACTTGGGTGGAATACGTCAACTATTTCAGCCGGGCCTTCGAGGGGTGGATCAAGGGAAGCAACGTAACGACTTACGAGCAACTCTTCAATCTCATGGTATGGGAGCATCTATCGAACAACTGCTTCGTCGAGCTCAGGCAGCACCTCCTCGACAGTAAATTAACTGATCCACGACAGCTTGCCGCCGAGGCTGACCGGTGGGAAATTACCCGAGTGGGCCGAACTGGGCCCCATGAACAGAACCGGAACAACCACGGTCAGCACCGTCCCCGAGGAGGAGGAGGGGGCCAGGGACGAGGGAGAGACAACGCCCCGGCCGCTCCCGCTACCAGCACCCCACCCCCGGCCACCCGGGGCAACACCCCGGCGCGGCCGGGATACAGAGCCAATGTCACGTGTCACCGATGCCAGCGAGTCGGCCACTACGCCAACGACCCGAATTGTCCACAGAGCCAGACTCCGAGACCCCGCCAGATGGCTGCCGCCGCCCTGGGGGAAGAACAAATCTACGAAGAACATGAGGAATGTGAGCAAGAACGCCAGGAATGGGAACCAGCCGCCATGGTGCTAGCGTGCCTAGGGGGAAGAGACATGGTCCCGCGGGTCCCCCTACCCGCCAACACCCGGAAGTACAGTCAATGGGTGAACATTAATGGACGCCGGGCCGAAGCCCTACGTGACACCGGGGCCAGTGTAACGGCCGTCCGATGTCACCTGGTGACCCCAGAACAGATTCTGCCGAACGTCCTCTGCCCTGTCCGTTCAGCCGACAATTCGGAGAGTCTATGTCGGATGGCTTGCGTCCCCTTCGAGTGGGGAGGAGTCTCCGGCATGTTGGAAGTGACGGTCCGAGATGATGCCCCCGTAGACTGTCTCCTGGGAAATGATCTTGAGAGTTCCCCGTGGGCCGCCGTAGAGAGGAGAGAGCACCTAGGGATGTTGGGCATCCCGGATTGGGCGTGCGTAACCACCCGGTCCATGGCTGCCCGTGCCATCCCCCGACCCGAAGAACCTGAATGGCCGGCACCTCCTCCCCCGGTCGCTCCAGACACCGACCGTGCCGTCACCCCAGAACAAACTCCCGAGGGGCTCGTTCAGCCTCAGGACCTTCCCGGCCTGGATCAGTGGCGTCAGGAGGGGGGGCCCACCCAAGAACAGTTTCGCCACGAGCAGAAGACCTGTCCCTCCCTCGAGGGACTCCGCCAACAAGCCCTCGCCCAGAGTGCAGGGGATACCTCCGGAACCCATTGGGTCTATTGGGACAATGACCTGTTGTACAGCGAACAGAGAATCGCAGAGTTAGGGGCCAGTCGAGTACTAGTGGTGCCCCTCCGCTTTAGAGACTTCTTGCTAAACCTGGCCCACGATGTCCCCCTGGCTGGCCACCTGGGTCAGGATAAAACCTACAGTCGCCTGGTGACCCACTTTTTCTGGCCCAAGATGAGGAACGACGTACTCCAACACTGCCGATCTTGCCCCACGTGCCAGGCCAGCGGGAAGAGCGGCCGCAAGCTTAAAGCCCCTCTGCAACCTTTTCCAGTGGTCACCACCCCGTTCGAGAGGGTGGGGATAGACATTGTGGGACCCCTGGACCCCCGTACAGCACAAGGACATCGGTTCATCCTAGTACTGGTGGACCACGCCACCCGCTACCCCGAGGCTGTTCCCCTGCGAACTGTGACAGCCCCGGTAGTCGGCCGGGCCTTGATGGGGATCTTCTCCCGGGTGGGCTTCCCCCGAGAAGTCGTCAGCGACCGGGGCACAAACTTTATTTCAAAATACATGAAGTCCCTCTGGCAACAGTGTGGGGTCACCTACCGATTCACGACCCCCTATCACCCTCAAGGAAACGGACTGGTTGAGCGGTTCAACCGCACGCTCAAAGGGATGATTGGGGGGTTGGAAGAGCCCCTCCGTCGCCAGTGGGATGTGCTACTACCGTGCCTTCTCTTTGCCTACCGAGAAGTCCCCCAGAAGTCCCTCGGCTTTAGCCCGTTCGAACTCTTGTATGGGCACCCGGTGCGGGGGCCGCTCAGCCTAGTCAAAGAGGGCTGGGAAATGCCCCCTCTAAAGAACCCTCCAGATGTGTTCAAGTACCTCCTAACCCTCCGCAACCAGACCAGACGGTTCAGAGAGATGGCAAAAGCAAACCTGGAGGCCAGTCAGGAGGACATGAAAAGGTGGTACGATCAGAATGCATCCTCCATCGAATTTGAACCCGGCCAACAAGTGTGGGTAATGTCTCCCACCGAACCATGCGCCCTGCAAGACAAATGGACGGGGCCCTTCAAAGTAATCGAGCGCAAGAGCCCTGTCACCTATCTCATCGATATGGAATCTTCACGAAACCCTCTCCGGGTCCTCCATGCTAATAGACTTAAACCCCACTTTGTACGCTCAGAGCTCAGCCTCTTGATGGCAACCGACAATGGAACCGAGGAGGACTCCGAACCCCTCCCTGACCTCCTACGGTCTCGGGAGAAGGACGGCTCCGTGGACGGGGTCCGACTCTCGGAGGCCCTCACCCTGGAACAGCGCCAAGGCTGCCGAGACCTCCTGCTGCAGTTCGCCACCCTGTTCTCCCTCACCCCAGGGGTCACCCCCTGGTGCTTACACGACGTGGACACTGGAGACAGTCCCCCTGTCCGCCATCGGGCCTACCGCGTACCAGATCGGGTACGGGCCTGCATCCAAGAGGAGGTGGCCAAGATGCTCACGCTCGGGGTCATCGAGCCCTCAGACAGCCCCTGGGCCAGCCCAGTGGTACTGGTCCCCAAAACGGCCGCCCCCGGCGCCACGCCGGAGCTTCGGTTCTGCGTCGACTACCGGGGCTTGAATGCGGTCACCAGAACAGACGCACACCCCATCCCCCGAGCAGATGAACTAATCGACCGCATGGGAGCTGCCCGCTACCTCAGCATCTTCGACCTGACAGCGGGCTACTGGCAGATCGGTCTCACACCCCGGGCCCAAGAACGATCTGCATTCTCCACTCCTGATGGCCACTATCACTTCAAGGTCATGCCATTCGGCATGAAGAATGCCCCAGCAACATTTCAGCGGCTAGTAAACCAGGTCCTGGCAGGACTCGAAGAATTCAGCGCCGCCTACCTGGACGATATCGCTGTGTACAGCCGCCACTGGTCCGACCACCTCCACCACCTCCGAGAGGTGCTACAGGCCCTCCAACGAGCTGGCCTCACGATCAAGGCCAGCAAATGCCAAATTGGCCAGGGGTCCGTGACCTATCTCGGGCACCAGGTGGGAAGCGGTCTGGTGGCCCCTTTGCAACTCAAGATCGCTGCCATCCAGTCGTGGCAGCCCCCCATCACCCAGACCGAGGTCCGCGCCTTCTTGGGACTCACAGGCTACTACCGGCGGTTCGTGAGGGACTATGGCAGCATTGTAGGGCCCCTCACGGAACTCACATCCAAAAACCAACCCAAGAAGGTCAACTGGACCCCAGACTGTCAAGCGGCCTTCGAGAAGCTGAAGGCCGCCATGTGCTCCGCCCCGGTGCTCCAGGCCCCCGACTACAGTCGGGAATTTATCGTCCAAACAGATGCCTCCGACCATGGCGTTGGGGCAGTCCTTTCCCAGCTGAACCCCGAAGGACTTGACCAGCCAGTGGCTTTCATCAGCAGACGGCTCCTGGCCCGAGAACAACGCTGGAGCACCATCGAGAGGGAGGCCTTCGCCGTGGTGTGGGCCCTCAAAAAGCTCCGGCCTTATCTCTTCGGCACCCACTTCCGGGTCCAGACCGATCATCGACCCCTGCAATGGCTAATGCAGATGCGGGGGGAAAACCCGAAACTACTACGTTGGTCCATCTCCCTGCAGGGGATGGACTTCACTGTGGAACATCGACCCGGGCAAGACCACGCCAACGCAGATGGCCTGTCACGCTTTTTCCGCCTCGACGAGGAGAGTCCCCAAGAGGATGGGTGACTCTCCCCGCCTTCAGCTGGGGGGGACGCATGTTGGACAGGCCACGTGTAAGGCTTGCTCCCTCCCCGCACGACCAGGCCCGAGCCCCGCTCCTCAGGCGTTACACGCAACAACAACCCGTTCCCCGTCTCCTATAGGGCCCCTGCCCCTGAACATCTCCACATCGTGGGCCCGATTCCCTACCGGCCCTCTCGCCCGGCCTGGGCGCCATCTTGGACACGGCACCACGAGGCCGCGTGGCCTCCGATCAACCCTAGCCCTGGGCCTGGCCAGGCCCCGACATCCCGGCACCACCATCCACCCAGGAGGTGAGCAGACTACTTGGCAGGTCAATGGGAGAAAGAGGTGTCGATGGCTCTCCCCCGCCAGGCGCCGATCGCCCCCAGCTCCCCCAGGCGCTGGCTCCACCCCCCTGCTGGGTGTCTGGACTCCCTCATCCCGGACCTCCCGACCTCCCAGTGCGAGGGTCCGGACATCAAAGGGCGCCAGACCTATAACTGGCGCAGCTCCAGAGCAGGAAGGCAGTTGTATCCTGGAGTCGAGAGACGCAGTGAAGAACTCATCCTTGACGGACTACTGGCGCTGCCGTAGCCCTGCCTTGCGAACTACCGATCTGCCTGCTGGCGCTGCCGCGGCTCGCTGCACCCATCTTCATCGGGACCTGCTGGCTCCGCCGCGGACCGTCACTACCTTCAACCATCCCGGGACCTGCTGGCTCCGCCGCGGCCCGATCATCTAGAACGCCGAGCTCGAGGATTGTGAGCTAATTCATCTACCACCACATCCCCCAGAGTGGTAACGAGACTGTCCCGCTACCCCCCTTACCCAACCAAGAGACTAGAATAGAGGGGACCCCGGAGTCCAGACCTCCTTGTACCACCCCACCGTACTTAAAGAATTGCTTATAAAGTAACGTTGAACCTTATCCTTGTGTGGTGTACGTCAGTGGGGGGGAAGTTATTTGTCTGTACGATTGCTGGAGACGGATCTCCCCGGAGACCTCTCCCCTTATCCTCGGCCGACCCTCCCGGTCCGTCTAACAAGGGGCAACGCCCGGGGCAGCTGCCTTGGGAACCAGGACGACTGGGCTCGCCCAGGGACTGTCTGAGGGTTCGATCACTCCTAGGGTCAGCATCTTGGACACCTCGGTCTGGATGCAGGCTCGTACCCGGTCTGGTACGCGGTATGCTCGGTGTCGAATAGGAGGGCTGTCCCCGGTGTCCACATCGTGGAGGCACCAGGGGGTGACTCCGGGGGTGAGGGAGAACAGGGAGGCGAACTGCCTCAGGAGCGTTTGGCAGTCTTGGCGTTGCTCCGGGGACAGGGCCTCGGAGAGCTGGACCCCTTCCACTGAGCCATCCTGCTCGAGGGCCCTCAGTAAGTCCGGAAGGGGTTCGGAGTCTTCTTCTGTCCCAGTATCGGTAGCCATCAGGAGGCTGAGTTCGGATCGCACAAAATGGGGTTTGAGCCTGTTGGCATGGAGGACCCGTAGGGGGTTCCGGACAGTCTCCATGTCGATTAAATAGGCGACGGGCCCCTTGCGTTCGATTACCTTGAAGGGCCCGGACCATCTGTCTTGGAGGGCACAGGGCTCAACCGGGGACATCACCCAGACCTGTTGTCCAGGTTCGAACTCAATGGAGGACGTGTGCTGATCGTACCACCTCTTCATGTCCTCCTGACTGGCCTAGAGGTTGGCTTTGGCGGTGTCTCGGAACCGCCGGGTCTGGTTGCGGAGAGCCAGGAGATACCGGTAGATGTCCGGGGGAGTTTTCTGGGGAGGCTGCTCCCAACCTTCCTTGACTAGGCTGAGGGGGCCCCGGACGGGGTGCCCGTACAGTAGTTCAAAGGGGCTGAAGCCGAGGGACTTCTGCGGGACCTCCCGATAGGCAAACAGGAGGCATGGAAGCAGTACGTCCCACTGGCGTCGAAGGGGTTCTTCTAGACCCATAATCATCCCCTTGAGGGTGCGGTTGAATCTCTCGACCAGTCCGTTTCCTTGCGGGTGATAGGGGGTCGTGAATTTGTAGGTGACCCCGCATTGCTGCCAGAGGGACTTCATATATCTGGAGATAAAGTTCGTGCCCCTGTCACTGACGACCTCCCGGGGGAACCCCACCCGGGAGAAGATCCCCATCAGGGCCCGGCCCACCACGGGGGCCGTCACAGTCCGAAGAGGGATGGCCTCGGGATAGCGGGTGGCGTGGTCTACAAGGACCAGGATGAACCGGTGTCCTTGGGCTGTTCGAGGGTCGAGGGGCCCCACAATGTCTATTCCCACTCGTTCAAACGGGGTGGTGACGACAGGAAAGGGTTGTAACGGTGCTTTGATTTTTCGGCCACTTTTTCCGCTGGCCTGGCAGGTGGGGCAGGCCTTGCAGTGGTTGGTGACATCCTTCCGCATGTGGGGCCAGAAAAAATGGGTCACCAGGCGGTCGTAGGTTTTATCCTGCCCCAGGTGTCCGGCAAGGGGGACATCGTGGGCTAAGTTCAGGAGGAAGTCTCGGAAGCGAAGGGGCACCACCAGCACCCGACTGGCCCCTAGTTCTGCAATTTTCTGCTCGCTGTAGAGCAGGTCTTGGTCCCAGTAGATCCAGTGGGCCCCCGAGGTATCCCCGGTGCTCTGGGCCAGGGCTTGCTGCCGGAGTCCTTCGAGAGAAGGACAGGTTTTTTTGCTCGGCCCGGAATTGTTCCTGCGTGGGGCCTCCCTCCTGCCGCCATTGTGCCAGGTCAGGGACGTCCCGAAGCTGGTCGGGTCCTTCTTCGGTTTGGGTCAAAGGAATGGCTTCTGGGGCGGCCTCCTCTGGGATGAGCGCGGGAGGAGGTTCTGGCCACTCGGGCTCTTCTGGGCTGGGGACCGCGCGGGCGGTCATGGACCGGGTCGTGACGCAGACCCATTCGGGGAGGCCAAGCATCCCCAGGTGCTCCCTCCGTTCGACAGCTGCCCAGGGAGAGCTTTCAAGGTCGTTTCCTAGGAGGCAGTCCACGGGGGCATCATCGCGGACAGTTACTTTTAACATCCCTGTTACTCCTCCCCACTCGAAGGGGACGCAGGCCATGTGGCATAGGCTTTCGGAGTTGTCGGCTGATCGAACAGGGCAAAGAATGTTCGGCAAGATTTGGTCTGGAGTGACAAGGTGGCGTCGGACCGCCGTTACACTGGCCCCGGTGTCGCGGAGGGCTTCCGCCCGGCGGCCATTGATGTTAACCCATTGACCGTACTTCTGTGTGTTGGCGGGAAGGGGGGCCCGCGGAATCATGTCTCTCTCCCCTAAGCAGACCAGTGCCATGGCGGCGGGTGCCCATTCAGAGGGATCGGTCTCGTACTCCTCTTGGTCTTCCGGGATTATGTCTTCCCCTAGGGCCGCCGCTGCAACTTGGCGGGGAGTCGTGTTCGGATTCTTTGGGCAGTTGGGATCACTGGCGTAGTGGCCGGGTCGCTGGCACCTGTGGCACGTAATGTTGGCCCGGAAACCGGCCCGGACGGCAGGGCTTCCCCGGCCAACCGGGGTCGAGGGGTTTCTGGGGGGTGACAAGGGGCCGGGGTCTCTCCCCCGACCCTGACTTCCTCATCCCCCTCGGGGGCGATACGATCTGGATACTTCGCTGGGTGCGCTCCGGCCAACTCGGGTGCTTTCCCACCGGTCGGCTTCGGCGGCGAGGTGTCGAGGGTCGGTTAGCTTGCTGTCCAGGAGGTGTTGCCGGAGCTCCACGAAGCAGTTGTTCGACAGGTGTTCCCATACGATAAGGTCAAAGAGTTGTTCGTAGGTGGTTACTTTGTTGCCCTTGATCCACCCCTCGAAGGCTCGGCTAAAAAAGTTCACGTACTCCACCCAAGTTGTACCCGGAATCCGTTTGCAGTCGCGGAACCGTTGGCGGTACATCTCAGGTGTGAGCCCGTATCGAGTGAGGAGGGCGGCCTTCATGTGGTCGTAGGAGGTCATCAGCTGGTCCGGGAGTTGCAGCAGGGCGTCCCGCCCTTCGTTGACAAACCTCCCCCATAATCCGGCTCCCCAATCGCTTCGGGGAATCCGGTGGGAGGTCATTGCCACCTCATAGGCTTTAAACCACTGCTGGATATCATCGTTCTTGTGGTATTCTCGGATGACATCTTTGGGGATGTGAACCTTGGGCTCGGTCGAGGCAGACGGGGTCGGTCGTTCGGGGAGCCCAAGGTCTTTATTCTGTTTCTGAATCTCCAGTGCTTTGAGATTGCGCTCATGTTCGTACTCTAGTCTCTTTTCCTCTAGCTCCCTCTGTCTTTGCTTGTCTTCCCGCTCTTCCCTGAGCCGTAAGTGTTCCAGGGTTATTTTTTGTTCTACCAGCTTGAGTTCCCCATCCAAGCAAAGTCGGGCAAGTTCTAATTCGTGGAGTCTGGTTTTTTCTCTTTCTCGGATCTCTTCCAGGGAGAGATCCGCTCTTTCTTTAGTTGGTGCGGGGCTCGTTTCGGTTGTTTGTGTTCGGGGTACGGCCGTACCTGTTTCTGCCCAAGCTTCTAGGGCTCGTTTGAAGTCTTCCTTTGTGCTAAGACCTGTGGTTGGAAGTCCAAGTTCTATGCAATATTGCTTCAGTTCCCGGTGGTTGTAGTCTTCCAATTTTTCCATCTGAAATTTTTCCGTTGTTCCGCTCTCTATTGACATGGTTGTTGTGTGTGGTGGGGCGAGTGACTTTCTGTACGATTATGCGTAGGTTCGGATCCCGTCGCTGGCCACCAATGTTAGACGGGGACCCTGAGGGTCGGCCGGATACCGAGGGAGAGATCCCCGAGGGGGACCGTCTCCGGCGATCGTACAGACAAGTACCCTCCCTCCCCACAAACAGGCACCACACCAAGTCGAGTTCAAGGCTTTATATAAGGTTCTTAAGGCAAGGATATCAGCGATACAGGATAACTTGGACCCGGGGGTCCTCTCACTTCTAGTCTCTGTAGGGAAAGGGGGTAGCGGGACAGTCTTGGTACCGGATCGGTACAGGTAGTGGTAAAAGGCGAGCTCACAATCCTCGAGCTGGAGGGTCTGTGGATCGAGCCGCGGCAGCGCCAGCAGGCCTAGGTGATAGTCTCATAAAGCAGAGGGCCGCGGCAGCGCCAGCAGGCCAAGTCGATGGTTTCACGAGGCAGAGGGCCGCGGCAGCGCCAGCAGGCCAAGACGATGGTTTCACGAGGCAGAGGGCCGCGGCAGCGCCAGCAGGCCAAGACGATGGTTTCACGAGGCAGAGGGCCGCGGCAGCGCCAGCAGGCCAAGACGATGGTTTCACGAGGCAGAGGGCCGCGGCAGCGCCAGCAGGCCAAGACGATGGTTTCACGAGGCAGAGGGCCGCGGCAGCGCCAGCAGGCCAAGACGATGGTTTCACGAGGCAGAGGGCCGCGGCAGCGCCAGCAGGCCAAGACGATGAGTTCTTCTCGGGTCTCTCGACTCCAGGATACAACTACCTTCCTGGTCTGGCCCTGCCCCAGTTATAGGTCTGGTCCCCTTTGATGTCCGGACCCTCGCGCCTGGGGGCCGGGAGGTCCGGGATGAGGGAGTCCAGACACCCAGCAGGGGGGTGGAGCCAGCGCCCAGGCGGCCTGGGGTGATCGACACCTGGCGGAGGAGAGCCGTTGACGATTCCTTCTCCCATTGACTCGCCAAGTGATCACTCTGCCTCCTGGGAGGATGGTGGGGCCTCGATGTCGGGGCCGGCCGGGCCCGGGGTTAGGGTCGAGTTGAGGCCACGCGGCCTCGTGCTGCAGTGCCCCAAGATGGCGGCTGGGTCAATGTCGTGGGGTAGATGGTGACCCGGGCCAGCTGGGTCCGGAGCTGGTGTCTTGTAGTGGAGGGATTGCAGGGTACTTCGGGTGGTCGTTTGTGGACTCTGGCTGGGGATGCGGGGAGAGCCAGGGTCCTGGTCCCATTGCGGGGAGGGGGGACAGCTCGAACATGCGGCCTGTCCAACAGTTGCCATTATGTTATGTATTCATATCCGCCGAGTAATAGGTTATTTATTACCATTGTTCTGTGTAGAGAAGGAACTATGACTCACGAGTAGCAAAGCCTGCTGTGGGTCAATTTGCCTCAACATCGGGACTATTATGCTCATTACAAACAGGTATGTAAGCCAACTGAAAGCACAATCTCACTGCACGGGTGCCTTGTGTGAAACCGCATGTCATCTACGTCCAGAAGATGCAGGTCTGTTATGCTAAGTGATGGGTGGTTTGCCATCACGCTATTATAGTAATAAAGGCAGAAATCTGTGTTTTACAGGACCATATTTATTTTTACAGACATGGCATACATGAGATATACGTAGAGAGATTGTTTAACCATTGAGTGCAAGTTGGAGGCACAAGTCATGGGGCTGATGTCCATGCCTCCTTAACAGTGGTAATAAATGGTATATAATCACACTCTGCACAACTACATGTGTGGTTAATGCCACTTGATTTTTTTCATCTGCAAATATTTAACTACTACAAGCACGCAAGGGGCCATTTGTCAGCGAAAATAAAAAACGGACTTATTAAACCATATTTGAAGCAAGTGTAATAATGAGATTCAGACATTTATCACTATAGGGCAAAGGTCAAAAACAAGACTTCTATTGTAACATGCGTGCGTCTTCTAGAGTGGATTATTAGTGCTACACAACATGGGCATATGCAAGGAGAATGTGCTGCATACAAAACAAGCATTGGCATAGCCAATAGGTCTCGCTTGTGGGACCTTATAAGTATTTAGTTACAAGGATATTGTGCTGCAAAACAAAATACTTATAAGGTCCCACAAGCGAGACCTATTGGCTATGCCAATGCTTGTGTATTCCTGCCACCATTTCAGGAGACATACCATCCATTGCACGAACCTTGCCTCAACTCGAATATGAGCGACCTCGCACCCGGTTTGCTGACCCCCCCACCGCATTCCTGTGGTCAAGCCGGATCAACTGCATACATAGATAGCACCCTGCACCTCGAGCCCGAGGCTTAGAGCTTGCAAAATCACAGCAGTTATCAGACTTCATCCTGCAATAAAAATTCCTTCTGCGTGCCCTTGCCCTGAGCGCCTTGCCTGTGTGTCTGTGTGTGACGAGAACTTTAAATGTTGTAACAATGCAATCTGAAATCAGACTTCTCCTGAACCTGCTGGGTGACGGAGCCCTCTCCCTTAACTCGAGTTTTGGAATAAAGCCTTAAACTCTGCACCACGGACTCCTCTTTCTTTGCCTTCTGATAGCATTATAGAAATTCCGATTGATGGGGATTAATTAATTTACCACAGACCCTCAACCCGAAGCAGCAGGGAGAGGAGTGAGTATGTCGAAACCTTACATGAAGGGTTGCACATGGAGTAGCACCCGTGGATGTGAATCCGTGTGACTGGGAAGGCAGCACGCGGGGCTTGCATGCATTGAGAACCAATAGCGCGTCAGTGCTCGTCCACTTGGTGCCACTAGTTAATACCACATCCTTGGTGCCTACGGCCGCAGCTGCTGCCTGCAGACACATTTGCAGGGGTGGCGGAAAACTCCTTTACGCTGCTCTCACCGCAAACGGATTGTAGGAGAGTAGGGTCTGCTATCCTATGGTCACCCCAAATTTTTGCTTTTTGCTTCACTGGTTTTCGACTACTGAGGCTGTGGGCCTGCTGATCAGACCCCCAGCCTGCTGTTCTCTCACTAAATTAATGACACATGTGCTATAGGCACATACCAATTGGAAATGGACTCCTTGTCAGCCCCTGTAGAATGCACTATAGGTGCACAGGGCACAGGAGCCACTAAGGCCTACCAGGGGCTGCAGCATATCTTTTGCCACCCCTGGCTGGTTCTTAAATTGACACAACTGGCTGATCACTCAGCTGGGGTAAGGTGGTGTACACACCCCTTGCTTAGATATAGTATACCTATGTCTAAACCTATATCTGGACACATGTAAACCTGTGAGCCACTCCTATAGTCAGGCCTCACCAATCCTGGAGGCTGGGTGCATGGTTTTATGTGAGATGGAGCTCTAGCATGAGCTGAGCCTGTCTGCAGCCGTCGGGAACAAATCCCTAAGCTGTTTCAGGATAATGCCATACCATATACTATTAAGTGCCTTATAATCCTCGCGGTTATTTAGCAACTTTGGTTTGGCTTTATCAAAACATGTCGTGTAAGGTGTCATACGCTTTGGAATACCATCCCCTCGCCAGTTCTGGCGACGGGGATGGCATTCCACCCCTCTAGAGGGGTAAGACATGTTACTTCACTTTAATGCGGTTGATTTCTCCAAAGGCCTTAAGATCCACAAAATGGATGCCTCTGCCACAGACAAATGTCTGGACCCCTGGAGCTGACCGAAACTCAGTCAAGGGGGTCCTGGACAAAGGGTTTCCTGTCACAGGAGGGTGTCACCGCCCTCCAGACAGGAGATAGTGTATTGTAGCAGGGAGGTTTAAAAGAAACCAGACACTGCTTGGGGCGCACAAGGCTGCCCCTTGCATAATCCGGCCAAACCGGTTCTGGGGCACTCCAGCCCTCGTGCCAGGGCGGCCTGGATCAAAGGAAGGGGGTGTATCCACCCACTTCCTGGGTCCCACCCATAGGAGGGGACCTAGCAGGTAATCACGCCCACCAGATTCGAATAAGAGTGGGAGCAGTGCCAATGTACATCAGATTTCCTGGAAGAAACATTTGAAACGATATTCTGGACCCTTCGCCCTCCATTTCAACGTGGAAGCCCGAAGAATCTCCCTTGTGGTCAAGGAGTGACCACCCTGCAGCAGCAGGCACCATCCAGCCCTCGACATCTACTTAGTTGCCGTTCCCGCCGGAACTCGAGCGACTGAGATCGACGAGATCAAGCCTGCCCAGCTTCTAACAGCCCGATCCACAGTCCCTGCAAAGCTGAGACCCGTGGAGGCGACCGGAAGCGTGGGGCACGCCATCTTGAAGTGACCACGAGACGCTGACCGTGCAGCCCATGAGTAACCCTCGAAGCTGTGCACCGGGGTTTGAGAAGCCCCCACCCTGAGCTACTCCTGAGCCGAAGTTCAGCCCTCCACACTCGACGAGTGCTGCGTGGGGCCCTTTGGCACGATTTGGCTCAACGCGTTGGCCCGGTCACTTGCCAGCTGGCTTGTGGTCCCTGTGCCGACGAACTACCTAAGAAGACTCGTGAATCTGGTTGCTCCAGATCCACACCAGCTCCCCTGAAAAGGAGCCCCGACTCTGACCTTCCTGGTCCGAGTGAGAAGCAATCTTCCGATCCTGCGTGGATTGCTCTTACCAAGGCTTGTTTGCTCCAAACTTGAAGCCGACTGCACCGACGGGGAGAGCCTGCGTGGGACAGATTGTGACCTGCTCCTGGACGTCGCAGATGCCCCAGAGCCCACGTGACAGCGGAGAGAAGCTCCTCGACGACCACCTGATTGCGCCCGACATTGCCTGGTTCCGTCCTGGTTCCACCCTGGTCACTGCTGAGTGACCCAGACTCTGTCCCCTCTGCTTTCAGGTACTCTACAACTTGAGTCCACCCTTGGACTCCACCGGACACTTCATCTTTAACCCGCCTGCAGCCCTTTCAGCTTCAAGCACCAAGAGCCTGCGTGTCAAAACCCGACGCCACTTCGACCCTGTGCACCCACTTCCTGTGGGTGAGGTAACTTTGCTCCGCCGGTGTTCCCACACTGGTGCACACCTCTAGGGTCTGTGTGTTAAGTTTTGTTCCTCTAGGTTCAGCGGAAGTGTCCTTAAACTTTAACTTTACAACTTTTACGCACCATTGGTTAACATTGGTGCATGCGTGCGCTTTCCGCACATCTCCCGAATCCCGAGGGCCATTCCCGACTTCAGCATTGCTTGTCCTGACTGCTCCCAGCGATTCCCTAGGCCCTAGGCCTAACCACTGTTCGAGTGGCCTCTCTTATACCACTTGTTTAGTATATGGTTTGAGTGGCCACCCGCCCTCATCCATAATTGTGCAACTTGTATGTTTAAACAGTGCTTTTGATTTAACGCTTGTGCCCCTTTATTCATAAAGAATACTGGGGATTGTTTTTAGTAATAAACACATATATTTTTATAATATATACTTGTGTGGTGTCCTTTCATTTGGTATTACAGGATTGTATGTGGTAAAACAGCTCGCTTAACACGACCTCTTAAGTTAAGCCTTTAGGCTGCTTAGTCCATGCTACCCCTAGGATAGCTTGTCTAATAAGGTTGACTTACAACCAGACACCATAAGGGATTGTTTGGTCAGGTAGTAGGTGGTTCCAGAATTGGAAACATCCCCTACCAGGCCAACTTCTCACATTGGTGAGCAGCGGTGCGGATTTGAGCTTGCTGTTGTTTTACCATTGCAATCTTTATATCAAATTGAAAGATCACATCAAGTACCTCTAGGTACATATAAAATCAAAAGCTTAGCATATTAAGTTCTACTGAACTTAGTAGTTGTAGGTTGAAGGGATTAGCACACCCTGACTACAACTAACTAGCAAGGTACAGTAGGAAAACACTTAGTGTAGGTAAGTGCACCACTTACACCTCACTAGTAACCATGTCTGACACAGGAAAAGCCTCAGGGTCTGCTCCTGTGACAGTTGACCCTACCCAGGCAACTTTTGGATATGACAAACTAACCCGCAGAGACTTGATTGCCTTGTGCAAAGCAAGAGGGTTAAAAAGGGGCAGAAGCCCCACCTGCCTAATCCTGGTGGAAATCCTAGAACAGGATGACTTAGAGAAAGCAAAAGCAGCTTCCCTAGACACAGGAAATGGAGAGAACCCCCCTGTAGTTGATCCCCCTGAAGAGGAGGATGATGATGACTTGGATGAGGACTCAGATGTTGAGGACTTAGAAGTACAGGATCAGGGTAGCCAGGTTCCAGTTGGTAGGCTTAGCCAGGCCAACTTGGACCTACTGGGGAATGGAGAGGGCCAGCACCTCCCCAGAACCCAACATGTGATTCTCCCAGGCAACAGAAGAGTGAGATCTCCCTCAGGGGACTCTCATCTTTCTAGTCCCTCCAGAGAATCAGAGAGAGGCATGAGTGCTTCTCAGAAAGCTGAGCATAGGGCTAGAATGAGGGCTGTCAGACTCCAGATAGAGAGAGAGGAGGTAGCCCTGAGACAAGCTAAGCTTACCTTAGCTCAAGCTAAACTTGCCTTGGCAAGAGAGCAGAAATTAAGTGGCTTAGATGTCACTGGTGGCAGCAATTTTCCAAGAGAAAAAGACAGGGCCTATGACAATAGAAACCTGACCAAGATTGTGCCCCCCTTTAAAGAAGGGGATGACATCCACAAATGGATGACTGCTCTTGAGAGAGCCTGCATGGTACAGCAGGTTCCTGAGAATCAGTGGGCTGCAATTTTGTGGTACTCCTTTTCTGAGAAAGGGAGGGACAGGCTCCTCACAGTTAGACCTGAGGATGCCAAAAACTACTCTGTTTTGAAGAGTGCTCTCATTGAAGGGTATGGCCTAACCACTGAGCAATACAGGTTGTTGTTCAGAGACACCCAGAAAGCACAGACTCAAGACTGGACTGATTTTGTGGAGTGTGCCACTAAGGCTTTGGAGGGTTGGTTGCAGGGAAGTAAAGTTTCAGACTATACAGGATTGTACAATCTTATGATGAGAGAACAGATCCTTAATAACTGTACAAACCAGCTGTTGCATCAATACCTTATTGACTCTGATCTGACCTCTCCCCAAGAATTGGGAAAGAAGGCAGACAAATGGGTCAGAACAAGGATTAAGCAGAAACCCCAGAACCAAGGTGGTGACCAGAAGAAAACAGACCAGAAGGGTGGTAATCAGAATCAGAAAGATAAAGAAAAAGACCAGAAGTCTTCAGGCCCCCAAACTAATAGTAAGGAGGGTGGTTCCCAAAATGGTAACAAGAAGAAGAAGAACAAAGGTCCAAAGACACCTTGGTGTAATACCTGCAAATCAGTTTCACACTGGGGCAGTGAGTGCACCAAGGCAAATCCAGTTCCCACCACTACAGCTCCTAAAGCAACTGCAACCCCAAGTACAGTAAGCAGTGGTGGAACACAGTCCAAGGGTGTAGCTGGGTTGACCCTGGGTATTGAAGTAGGATCTGGCCTAGTCAGAGTCCCTACACAGGCAGTTCTCCTGTATGATGTGGACATTGAGTTGCCCACTGCAGTAAGCCCCACTAACCTGGGCAAATACAGGCAGACTCCCTTAATTAATCAGAAACTGGCTCAAGCATACAGGGACACATGTGCCAGTGTCACCATGGTGACACCTGACTTTGTGGACCCTGGACAGATTGTACTAGGAGAGAGCTACCTAGTAACCAACGCCAGCAACTCCACTACCTCCCATAGTGTGGCAGTTGTGAACTTCTCCTGGGGAGGGGTTGATGGCCTAAAGAAAGTTGTGGTGAGTGCAGACCTACCAGTAGACTGTCTGTTAGGCAATGACCTTGAAAGCTCAGCATGGTCAGAAGTGGAGTACAGGACTCATGCAGAAATGCTAGGGATTTCAGAGCATGTCCTTGCCATGACAAGGGCTCAGGCTAAGAAGTGCCTTCCTGAACCAGTGGTGGATCTTGAGACAATAGACCAGCCACAACCCAAGAGAAGGAGCAAGAGAGGAAAGGCCCAGCCTTCCACCTTGCCCCAGGTTGAGGATCAAGTTTCAGAGGAAACTGATTCTGCAGTCCAAGAGGAGACTGTCTCAGAGGAACTTGAACCTGACCAGGTTGAGTTTCTGGGGACAGGGGGACCCTCAAGGGCAGACCTGAGGCAGGCTCAATTAGATTGCCCTTCCCTTGAACCCCTCAGACAGCAGGCTGCTGCTGAGGCTGCTGGGGATGCTAAAGGTACCCATACTGTGTATTGGGATGAGGGACTCCTTTACTCAGAGGCTAGAGACCCCAAGCCTGGCATGACCAGGAGGTTGGTCATACCTCTGCAGTTTAGGGGATTCCTCCTTACCTTGGCCCATGATATTCCCCTTGCAGGACACTTAGGCCAGAACAAGACGTGGGACAGGCTTGTTCCACACTTTCACTGGCCTCACATGTCAGAGGATGTCAAGGAGTTTTGTTGCTCCTGTGTCACTTGCCAAGCCAGTGGTAAGTCAGGTGGCACAACAAAGGCCCCCCTTATACCACTACCTGTGGTGGGGGTCCCCTTTGAGAGAATTGGAATTGATATTGTGGGTCCAATGGACCCCCAAACAGCATCTGGGAACAGATTCATACTGGTGGTAGTGGATCATGCCACCAGGTATCCAGAGGCTATTCCCCTAAGGACCACCACAGCACCTGTGGTGGCAAAAGCCCTCATTGCAGTTTTCTCAAGAGTGGGCTTTCCTAAGGAGGTACTATCAGATAGAGGGACGAATTTTATGTCCAGCTATCTAAAAGCAATGTGGAAGGAATGTGGAGTAAACTATAAGTTTACCACCCCATATCATCCACAATGCAATGGGCTTGTGGGGAGATTTAACAAGACCCTTAAAGGCATGATAAAAGGATTACCAGAGAAGCTCAGGCGGAAATGGGACATTCTTTTACCCTGCCTGCTCTTTGCTTACAGAGAGGTCCCACAGAAGGGGGTTGGCTACAGCCCTTTTGAACTTTTGTTTGGCCACCCTGTGAGAGGTCCATTGTGTTTGGTGAAGGAAGGATGGGAGTTACCTCTCAAAAAGCCCAAACTAGACATAGTGGACTATGTACTTGGTCTCCGCTCCAGGATGGCTGAGTACATGGAAAGAGCATCCAAAAACCTGGAGGCCAGCCAAGAATTACAGAAAGCTTAGCATGACCAAAAGGCTGTACTGGTAGAGTTCCAACCAGGACAGAAGGTATGGGTACTGGAGCCAGTGGCTCCAGCAGCACTCCAGGACAAATGGAGTGGACCCTATCCTATTATTGAGAAGAAGGGGGAAGTCACCTACTTGGTAGACTTTGGAACACCCAGGAGCCCTCACAGGGTAATCCATGTGAATCGCTTGAAAGCATTTGTGGACAGGGAGGACATGAGCTTGCTCATGGCCACAGATGGGGAACAGGAGGAAGAGAGTGACCCTCTCCCAGACCTGCTTTCTCAGAACCCTGATGATGGTTCAGTTGATGGAGTAGCCTTGGCAGGCAGCCTCACTGACCAGCAACAGAGGGACTGCAGACAAGTTTTGCAGGCTCACAGGCAAATGTTTTCACTCACACCCAGCCAAACTGACTGGTGTACCCATGTTGTGGACACTGGTGACAGTCTGCCTGTCAAGAATAAGATCTACAGGCAACCTGATCATGTCAGGGATTGCATCAAGGCTGAGGTGCAAAAGATGTTGGAGCTTGGAGTGATTGAGCCATCTGAGAGCCCATGGGCCAGCCCAGTAGTCCTGGTGCCAAAACCTCATACCCAAGATGGTAAGAGAGAAATGAGGTTTTGCGTGGATTACAGGGGTCTCAATGCTGTCACTAGGACAGATGCTCACCCCATTCCAAGAGCAGATGAGCTCATTGACAGATTGGCTTCTGCCAAGTTTCTGAGCACATTTGATCTGACAGCTGGCTACTGGCAAATCAGACTAGCTGAGGAGTCAAAAGCCAAAACAGCATTCTCTACCCCTAGTGGACATTATCAGTTTGTGGTAATGCCCTTTGGTTTGAAGAATGCACCTGCCACTTTCCAAAGGTTGGTGAACCAAGTCCTTACTGGGTTGGATGACTTTTGTGCAGCTTATCTAGATGATATTGCTGTCTTTAGCTCCACCTGGGAGGATCACCTGATCCACCTGAAGAAAGTTTTGGAGGCCCTGCAAAAGGCAGGCCTAACTATCAAGGCCACAAAGTGCCAGATAGGGCAGAGTAAGGTTGTATACCTGGGCCACCTAGTAGGTGGAGGCCAGGTTCAGCCACTGGAAAGCAAAATCCAGGCCATACAGGACTGGGCTCCTCCAGTTACCCAGACACAAGTCAGAGCCTTCTTGGGCCTGACTGGGTATTACAGAAAGTTTGTGAAAAACTATGGGTCTATAGTGACACCATTAAATGACTTGACATCCAAGAAGATGCCAAAAAAGGTTCAGTGGACAGTTAGCTGTCAGAAGGCATTTGAAGACCTGAAGAAGGCCATGTGCTCTGCACCTATCCTAAAGAGTCCTGACTACTCCAAACAGTTCATTGTTCAGACAGATGCTTCTGAGTTGGGGGTGGGAGCTGTGCTCTCACAACTTAATCAAGATGGTCAAGACCAGCCTATTGCTTTCATTAGCAGGAGGCTGACTCCCAGAGAGAAACGTTGGTCAGCCATTGAGAGGGAGGCCTTTGCTGTGGTTTGGGCATTAAAGAAGTTGAGGTCCTACTTGTTTGGAACTCACTTCCTGGTGCAGACAGACCATAAGCCCCTCTTATGGCTTAATCAGATGAAGGGTGAAAATCCCAAACTGCTCAGGTGGTCCATTTCCCTACAGGGGATGGACTTTACAGTGGAGCACCGCCCAGGGACTGACCATGGTAATGCAGATGGTCTCTCCAGGTACTTCCACTTAGAACATGAAGACTTATCTGGTCAAGGTTAGTTTAATGTCCCTGCGTTTGGGGGGGGGGGTTGTGTAGGAGAGTAGGGTCTGCTATCCTATGGTCACCCCAAATTTTTGCTTTTTGCTTCACTGGTTTTCGACTACTGAGGCTGTGGGCCTGCTGATCAGACCCCCAGCCTGCTGTTCTCTCACTAAATTAATGACACATGTGCTATAGGCACATACCAATTGGAAATGGACTCCTTGTCAGCCCCTGTAGAATGCACTATAGGTGCACAGGGCACAGGAGCCACTAAGGCCTACCAGGGGCTGCAGCATATCTTTTGCCACCCCTGGCTGGTTCTTAAATTGACACAACTGGCTGATCACTCAGCTGGGGTAAGGTGGTGTACACACCCCTTGCTTAGATATAGTATACCTATGTCTAAACCTATATCTGGACACATGTAAACCTGTGAGCCACTCCTATAGTCAGGCCTCACCAATCCTGGAGGCTGGGTGCATGGTTTTATGTGAGATGGAGCTCTAGCATGAGCTGAGCCTGTCTGCAGCCGTCGGGAACAAATCCCTAAGCTGTTTCAGGATAATGCCATACCATATACTATTAAGTGCCTTATAATCCTCGCGGTTATTTAGCAACTTTGGTTTGGCTTTATCAAAACATGTCGTGTAAGGTGTCATACGCTTTGGAATACCATCCCCTCGCCAGTTCTGGCGACGGGGATGGCATTCCACCCCTCTAGAGGGGTAAGACATGTTACTTCACTTTAATGCGGTTGATTTCTCCAAAGGCCTTAAGATCCACAAAATGGATGCCTCTGCCACAGACAAATGTCTGGACCCCTGGAGCTGACCGAAACTCAGTCAAGGGGGTCCTGGACAAAGGGTTTCCTGTCACAGGAGGGTGTCACCGCCCTCCAGACAGGAGATAGTGTATTGTAGCAGGGAGGTTTGAAAGAAACCAGACACTGCTTGGGGCGCACAAGGCTGCCCCTTGCATAATCCGGCCAAACCGGTTCTGGGGCACTCCAGCCCTCGTGCCAGGGCGGCCTGGATCAAAGGAAGGGGGTGTATCCACCCACTTCCTGGGTCCCACCCATAGGAGGGGACCTAGCAGGTAATCACGCCCACCAGATTCGAATCAGAGTGGGAGCAGTGCCAATGCACATCAGATTTCCTGGAAGAAACATTTGAAACGATATTCTGGACCCTTCGCCCTCCATTTCAACATGGAAGCCCGAAGAATCTCCCTTGTGGTCAAGGAGTGACCACCCTGCAGCAGCAGGCACCATCCAGCCCTCGACGTCTACTTAGTTGCAGTTCCCGCCGGAACTCGAGCGACTGAGATCAACGAGATCAAGCCTGCCCAGCTTCTAACAGCCCGATCCACAGTCCCTGCAAAGCTGAGACCCGTGGAGGCGACCGGAAGCGTGGGGCACGCCATCTTGAAGTGACCACGAGACGCTGACCGTGCAGCCCACGAGTGACCCTCGAAGCTGTGCACCGGGGTTTGAGAAGCCCCCACCCTGAGCTACTCCTGAGATGAAGTTCAGCCCTCCACACTCGACGAGTGCTGCGTGGGGCCCTTTGGCACGATTTGGCTCAACGCGTTGGCCCGGTCACTTGCCAGCTGGCTTGTGGTCCCTGTGCCGAGGAACTACCTAAGAAGACTCGTGAATCTGGTTGCTCCAGATCCACACCAGCTCCCCTGAAAAGGAGCCCCGACTCTGACCTTCCTGGTCCGAGTGAGAAGCAATCTTCCGATCCTGCGTGGATTGCTCTTACCAAGGCTTGTTTGCTCCAAACTTGAAGCCGATTGCACCGACGGTGAGAGCCTGCGTGGGACAGATCGTGACCTGCTCCTGGACGTCGCAGATGCCCCAGAGCCCACGTGACAGCGGAGAGAAGCTCCTCGACGACCACCTGATTGCGCCCGACATTGCCTGGTTCCGTCCTGGTTCCACCCTGGTCACTGCTGAGTGACCCAGACTCTGTCCCCTCTGCTTTCAGGTACTCTACAACTTGAGTCCACCCTTGGACTCCACCGGACACTTCATCTTTAACCCGCCTGCAGCCCTTTCAGCTCCAAGCACCAAGAGCCTGCGTGTCAAAACCCAACGCCACTTCGACCCTGTGCACCCACTTCCTGTGGGTGAGGTAACTTTGCTCCGCCGGTGTTCCCACACTGGTGCACACCTCTAGGGTCTGTGTGTTAAGTTTTGTTCCTCTAGGTTCAGCGGAAGTGTCTTTAAACTTTAACTCTTTGACTTTTACGCACCATTGGTTAACATTGGTGCATGCGTGCGCTTTCCGCACATCTCCCGAATCCCGAGGGCCATTCCTGACTTCAGCATTGCTTGTCCTGACTGCTCCCAGTGATTCCCTAGGCCCTAGGCCTAACCACTGTTCGAGTGGCCTCTCTTATACCACTTGTTTAGTATATGGTTTGAGTGGCCACCCGCCCTCATCCATAATTGTGCAACTTGTATGTTTAAACAGTGCTTTTGATTTAACGCTTGTGCCCCTTTATTCATAAAGAATACTGGGGATTGTTTTTAGTAATAAACACATATATTTTTATAATATATACTTGTGTGGTGTCCTTTCATTTGGTATTACAGGATTGTATGTGGTAAAACAGCTCGCTTAACACGACCTCTTAAGTTAAGCCTTTAGGCTGCTTAGTCCATGCTACCCCTAGGATAGCTTGTCTAATAAGGTTGACTTACAACCAGACACCATAAGGGATTGTTTGGTCAGGTAGTAGGTGGTTCCAGAATTGGAAACATCCCCTACCAGGCCAACTTCTCACACGGATTAATGTGAATGTTAGACGGACCGGGAGGGTCGGCCGAGGATACGGGGAGAGGTCTCCGGGGAGAGCCGTCTCCAGTGAATCGTACAGACAAGTAACTTCCCCCCCACAGACGGACACCACACACTGATAAAGTTCAACGATGCTTTATAGACAATTCTTCAAGTACGGTAGAATGGTACAAGGAGGTCTGGACTCAGGGGTCCCCTCTATTTTGGTCTCTGTTCGGGAAAAGGGTAGCGGGACAGTCTTGTTACCAAAAAGGTGGAAAATAGCTCTCAATCCTCGAGCTCGGTGGTGTAGATGAACGGGCCGCGGCGGAGCCAGCAGGTCCCGAGATGGATGAAGAAGACGACGGTCCGCGGCAGAGCCAGCAGGTCCCGATGAAGGTGGTGGTTACAAACGGTCCGCGGCCACGCCAGCAGGTCCCGACGATGATGAAGGATAGGGTGGTTCCCAAAGCCGCGGCAGCGCCAGCAGGCAAGACGAGGGTGCACAAGACAGAGCTACGGCAGCGCCAGTAGTCCGTCAAGGATGAGTTCTTCTTTGCGTCTCTCGACTCCAAGATACAACTCCCGTCCTGCTCTGGAGCTGCCCCAGTTATAGGGCTGGTGTGCTTTGATGTCCGGACCCTCGCACTTGGAGGTCGGGAGGTCCGGGATGAGGGGGTTCAGACACCCAGCAGGGGGGTGGAGCCAGCGCCCGGGGAGGCGATGGGCGAGCGGTACTTGGCGGGGGAGAGCCATCGACACCTCTTGCTCCCATTGACTGACCAAGTAGCCCGCTCACCTCCTGGGTGGATGTTGGTGCCGGAATGTCTGAGGCCTGGCCAGGCCCAGGGTTGAGGTCGATCGGGGGCCAGGCGGCCTCGTGGTGGAGTGTCCAAGATGGCGCCCAGGATGGGCGCGCAGGCCGGTAGTGGGTCGGCCTACGTGGTCAACAGGTTCGAGTGTAGGGGTCCCTGCGGGGACGGTGGACGTGCAATGGTGGTGTGTGGTACTTGCGTGGCTGGTTCGGGCCTGGTTGGGCCGGGGGAGAGCGGCCCTTCATGTGGCCTGTCCAACATGCGTCCCCCCCAGCTGAAGGCGGGGAGAGTTACCCATTCTCTTGGGGACTCTTCTCGTCGAGGCGGAAGAACCGAGACAGGCCATCTGCGTTGGCGTGATCGGGCCCAGGCCGATGCTCAACTGTGAAGTCCATCCCTTGTAGGGAGATGGACCAGCGCAGTAACTTCGGGTTTTCCCCCCGCATCTGCATCAGCCACTGCAGGGGTCGGTGGTCGGTCTGTACTCGAAAGGGTGTGCCAAAGAGGTAGGGCCGGAGCTTCTTGAGGGCCCATACCACCGCGAAGGCCTCCCTCTCTATGGTGCTCCAGCGTTGTTCCCGTGGTAGGAGTCGCCGGCTGATGAAGGCCACCGGCTGGTCATGGCCTTCGGTGTTCACTTGGGACAGGACTGCCCCAATGCCATGGTCGGAGGCATCCGTCTGGACGATGAACTCCCGGCTGTAGTCGGGGGCCTGGAGCACAGGGGCGGAGCACATGGCGGCTTTCAATTGTTCAAATGCAGCTTGACACTCTGGGGTCCAGTTGACTTTCTGGGGCTGATTTTTTGACGTGAGCTCTGTGAGGGGCCTCACGATAGTACCATAGTCTTTCACGAACCTTCGGTAATAGCCCGTGAGGCCCAGGAAGGCTCGTACCTCGGTCTGGGTAGTGGGGGGCTGCCAGGACTGGATGGCGGCAATTTTTAGCTGCAGAGGGGCCACCAGGCCGCTTCCCACCTGGTGCCCGAGGTAGGTTACAGACCCTTGCCCAATTTGACATTTGCTGGCCTTGATCGTGAGGCCAGCTTGCTGAAGGGCGTGCAGTACTGCTCGGAGGTGGTGGAGGTGCTCGGACCACTGGTTGCTGTATACAGCGATGTCGTCTAAGTAGGCGGCGCTGAATCCTTCGAGCCCCGCCAGGACCTGATTGACGAGCCGTTGGAACGTTGCTGGGGCATTCTTCATGCCGAAGGGCATGACTGTGAAATGGTAATGGCCATCGGGCGTGGAAAAGGCAGAACGTTCTTGTGCCCGGGGTGTGAGGCCGATTTGCCAGTAGCCCGCCGTCAGGTCGAAGATACTGAGGTAGCGGGCAGCTCCCATGCGGTCGATTAGTTCATCTGCCCGGGGGATGGGATGTGCGTCTGTCCTGGTGACCGCATTCAAGCCCCGGTAGTCGACGCAGAACCGGAGTTCTGGAGTGGTGCCGGGGGCAGCTGCCTTGGGGACCAGTACTACAGGGCTGGCCCAGGGGCTGTCTGAGGGCGCGATGACCCCGAGCGTGAGCATTTTGGCTACTTCCTCCTGGATGCAGGCCCGTACCCGATCTGGCACGCGGTAGGCCCGGTGGCGGATAGGGGGGCTGTCCCCCGTGTCCACATCGTGCGTACACCAGGAAGTGACACCTGGGGTGAGGGAGAACAGGCTGGCGAATTGTGACAGGAGAACTTGGCACTCCTGGTGTTGCTCTCGGGTGAGGGCCTCTGAGAGTCGGACCCCATCTACGGAACCGTCTTTCTCCCGCGTTCGTAGGAGGTCCGGGAGGGGCTCGGAGTCCTCTTCAGCCCCATTGTCTGTGGCCATCAGGAGGCTGAGTTCTGTCCGTACAAAGTGCGGTTTCAGTCTGTTAGCGTGGAGGACCCGGAGGGGGTTCCGGGAAGATTCCAAGTCGATGAGATAGGTAGCCGGACCCTTGCGCTCGACCACTTTGAAGGGCCCTGTCCACTTGTCTTGTAGGGCGCAGGGTTCGGTGGGGGACATCACCCATACCTGTTGCCCAGGTTCAAATTCAATGGAGGAGGCATTCCGGTCATACCCCCTTTTCATGTCCTCCTGACTGGCCTCTAGGTTGGCTTTTGCTAGTTCTCGGAATCGCCGGGTCTGGTTGCGGAGTGTTAGGAGGTAGCGGAAAACATCTGGTGGGTTCTTTAGAGGGGGCATCTCCCAGCCTTCCTTAACTAGGCTGAGCGGCCCGCGCACGGGGTGTCCATATAGCAGTTCAAATGGGCTGAAGCCCAGGGACTTCTGGGGAACCTCTCGATATGCGAAGAGAAGGCACGGCAACAGTACATCCCACTGGCGACGGAGGGGCTCTTCCAACCCCCCGATCATCCCTTTGAGCGTGCGGTTGAACCGCTCCACGAGTCCGTTTCCTTGAGGGTGATAGGGGGTCGTGAACCGGTAGGTAACCCCGCACTGTTGCCAGAGAGATTTCATATATTTCGAAATAAAGTTCGTGCCTCTGTCACTGACGACCTCCCGGGGGAAGCCCACCCGGGAGAAGATCCCCATCAGAGCCCGGCCGACTACCGGGGCTGTCACAGTCCGCAGGGGAACAGCCTCCGGGTAGCGGGTGGCGTGGTCCACTAGCACCAGGATGAATCGATGGCCTTGTTTTGTGCGCGGGTCCAGGGGCCCTACGATATCGATTCCGACCCTCTCGAACGGGGTGGTGACCACGGGAAAAGGTTGCAGGGGGGCTTTCAGTTTGCGGCCGCTCTTCCCACTGGCTTGGCACGTGGGGCAAGATCGGCAATGCTGGTGTACATTGTCCCTCATTTTGGGCCAGAAGAAGTGGGTCACCAGGCGGCTATAGGTTTTGTCTTGACCCAAGTGCCCTGCCAGGGGGACATCGTGGGCCAGGTTTAGCAGAAAGTCTCTAAAACGGAGGGGTACCACTAGGACTCGGCTGGCCCCCAGCTCCGCGATTCTTTGCTCACTGTACAGCAGATCATTGTCCCAGTAGACCCAGTGAGTTCCGGAGGTATCCCCTGCGCTTTGGGCTAGCGCTTGCTGGCGGAGTCCCTCGAGGGAGGGACAGGTCTTTTGTTCTTGGCGAAATTGTTCTTGCGTGGGCCCCCCCTCTTGAGGCCACTGGTCGAGGTTAGCGAGGTCTGGAGGTTGAGCTAGTTCGGGGGGGACGTCACGGTCGGTGGTTTCGGCGGGGGCGACCGGAGGCGGTGGCGCCGGCCATTCGAGTTCCTCTGGGCGGGTGTTGGCACGGGCGGTCATGGACCGGGTGGTGACGCACGCCCAGTCCGGGACGCCCAGCATCCCCAGGTGCTCTTTTCGTTCGACTGCTGCCCATGGAGAGCTTTCCAGGTCATTACCCAGGAGGCAGTCTACGGGGGCATCATCTCGGACCGTCACCTTCAACATGCCGGAGACCCCTCCCCATTCGAAGGGGACGCAGGCCATCCGACACAGACTCTCTGAGTTATCGGCTGAACGTACAGGGCAGAGAATGTTCGGTAAGTATTGTTCGGGGGTCACCAGGTGACAGCGGACGGCTGTTACACTGGCCCCAGTGTCACGAAGGGCTTCAGCCCGGCGTCCATTGATGCCCACCCATTGGCTGTACTTCTGGGTATTAGCGGGTAGGGGGACCCGCGGGACCATGTCTCTCCCCCCTAGGCAGGCGAGAGCCATGGCGGCTGGCTCCCATTCTTGGTGTTCCTGTTCATATTCTTCTTGTTCCTCTGAGATCCGTTCCTCCCCCAGAGCAGCAGCGGCTACTTGGCGGGGTCTTGGGCTCTGGTACTGAGGGCAGTTTGGGTCGTTTGCATAGTGTCCGACTCGTTGACATCGATGGCAGGTAATATTGGCTCGATGTCCCGGTCGCGCTGGGGTGCTGCCCCGGTTGGCCGGGGGGGTGGGGCTGGTAGTGGGGGTGACCGGAGCGTTGCTTCTTCCGCGTCCTTGGCCTCCACCTCCTCGGGGACGGTGCTGACCATTGTTGTTCCGGTTCTGTTCGGAGGACCCATTTCGACTCACTCTGGTGATCTCCCACCGGTCTGCTTCGGCTGCGAGCTGCCGGGGATCCGTTAACTTGCTGTCGAGGAGGTGCTGGCGAAGTTCAATGAAGCAATTGTTCGACAGATGCTCCCATACCATAAGATTGAACAGTTGTTCGTAGGTTGTGACCTTGCTTCCTTTGATCCAGCCCTCGAAGGCTCGGCTAAAGTAATTGACATAGTCCACCCAAGTTGTACCTGGGATGCGGGTGCAGTCTCGGAACCTCTGACGGTACATCTCGGGTGTGAGGCCATAGCGGGTGAGGAGTGCAGCTTTCATATGGTCATAGGAGGTCATCTGCTGGTCCGGGAGTTGTAGCAGGGCGTCGCGGCCCTCATTGAGGAATCTCCCCCACAGACCGGCCCCCCAATCGCTTCTATCGATCCGGTGTGCAGTCATAGCGATTTCATAGGCCTTAAACCATTGCTGGATGTCGTCCTCTCGGAAGTACTCTCGAACGACATCCTTGGGGATGTGTACCTTCTTCTCTGTTGCCCCTGGAGTGTGGGGTTGCTCGGGCACCCCTGTTTCTTTATTCTGTTTGCGTAGGTCGATTTCAGCTAATTTCCGCTCATGTTCATATGCCAGTTTCTTTTCCTCGAGCTCCCTTTGTCTCTGTTTCTCCTCTCTTTCCTCTCGGAGACGCAGGTGCTCTAAGTTGATTTTCTGTTCGGCCAACTTTAGTTCAACGTCCATTTTGAGCCGGGCCATTTCTAGCTCGTGCAGTCGGGTTCTTTCTCGTTCCTGGATCTCGACTGGCGAGAGACCCGTTCTTCGTTCTTCAGGGGCCATGGGGGTTTGTGCTGCGATGTCTTGATCGGGGGTTCCGGCAGCCCCGGTTTCTGCCCAAGATTCCAGGGCCTGCTTAAAGTCATCTTTGGTATTTAGTCCGGTGGTAGCGATACCTAATTCGATACAGAACTGTTTAAGTTCACGATGGCTGTACTCGCCCAATTTCTCCATCTGGAATTTCTCCGTTGATCCGCTGTCTTTAGTTGACATCGTGATTCGCCGTGGGGTGAGCTACTCTCTGTACGGTTTATGCGGTGATTCGGATCCCGTCGCTGGCCACCAATGTTAGACGGACCGGGAGGGTCGGCCGAGGATACGGGGAGAGGTCTCCGGGGAGAGCCGTCTCCAGTGAATCGTACAGACAAGTAACTTCCCCCCCACAGACGGACACCACACACTGATAAAGTTCAACGATGCTTTATAGACAATTCTTCAAGTACGGTAGAATGGTACAAGGAGGTCTGGACTCAGGGGTCCCCTCTATTTTGGTCTCTGTTCGGGAAAAGGGTAGCGGGACAGTCTTGTTACCAAAAAGGTGGAAAATAGCTCTCAATCCTCGAGCTCGGTGGTGTAGATGAACGGGCCGCGGCGGAGCCAGCAGGTCCCGAGATGGATGAAGAAGACGACGGTCCGCGGCAGAGCCAGCAGGTCCCGATGAAGGTGGTGGTTACAAACGGTCCGCGGCCACGCCAGCAGGTCCCGACGATGATGAAGGATAGGGTGGTTCCCAAAGCCGCGGCAGCGCCAGCAGGCAAGACGAGGGTGCACAAGACAGAGCTACGGCAGCGCCAGTAGTCCGTCAAGGATGAGTTCTTCTTTGCGTCTCTCGACTCCAAGATACAACTCCCGTCCTGCTCTGGAGCTGCCCCAGTTATAGGGCTGGTGTGCTTTGATGTCCGGACCCTCGCACTTGGAGGTCGGGAGGTCCGGGATGAGGGGGTTCAGACACCCAGCAGGGGGGTGGAGCCAGCGCCCGGGGAGGCGATGGGCGAGCGGTACTTGGCGGGGGAGAGCCATCGACACCTCTTGCTCCCATTGACTGACCAAGTAGCCCGCTCACCTCCTGGGTGGATGTTGGTGCCGGAATGTCTGAGGCCTGGCCAGGCCCAGGGTTGAGGTCGATCGGGGGCCAGGCGGCCTCGTGGTGGAGTGTCCAAGATGGCGCCCAGGATGGGCGCGCAGGCCGGTAGTGGGTCGGCCTACGTGGTCAACAGGTTCGAGTGTAGGGGTCCCTGCGGGGACGGTGGACGTGCAATGGTGGTGTGTGGTACTTGCGTGGCTGGTTCGGGCCTGGTTGGGCCGGGGGAGAGCGGCCCTTCATGTGGCCTGTCCAACAGTGAAGTTAAAAATGCCTGATGGAGCAGAAGACTGGGCACGAGGTGCTTGCATTCATAGGGTACCTGCTGCAGTCACTGATGCTGGGGTGGGGGTGAATATCAAAGCGTTGTTGCCCAAGGTTGGAGCGGCTGCGAGTGCACGCATCGGCGGCGGAAAGGTCCTTTGCGTTGCTCCCACTGCAAAAGGCCGACCATAGTATGGTTCAAAAATACCTCAACTTCAGGAGGCACAGACCAGGCTCTGGGGTGTGAGGGAGACGTCGCACCTCAACTTCAGGAGGCACAGACCAGGCTCTGGGGTGTGAGGGAGACATCGCACCTCAACTTCAGGAGGCACAGACCAGGCTCTGGGGTGTGAGGGAGACATCGCACCTCAACTTCAGGAGGCACAGACCAGGCTCTGGGGTGTGAGGGAGACATCGCACCTCAGCTTCAGGAGGCACAGACCAGGCTCTGGGGTGTGAGGGAGACATCGCACCTCAGCTTCAGGAGGCACAGACCAGGCTCTGGGGTGTGAGGGAGACATCGCACCTCAGCTTCAGGAGGCACAGACCAGGCTCTGGGGTGTGAGGGAGACATCGCACCTCAGCTTCAGGAGGCACAGACCAGGCTCTGGGGTGTGAGGGAGACATCGCACCTCAGCTTCAGGAGGCACCGACCAGGCTCTGGGGTGTGAGGGAGACATCGCACCTCAGCTTCAGGAGGCACAGACCAGGCTCTGGGGTGTGAGGGAGACATCGCACCTCAACTTCAGGAGGCACAGACCAGGCTCTGGGGTGTGAGGGAGACATCGCACCTCAACTTCAGGAGGCACAGACCAGGCTCTGGGGTGTGAGGGAGACATCGCACCTCAACTTCAGGAGGCACAGACCAGGCTCTGGGGTGTGAGGGAGACATCGCACCTCAACTTCAGGAGGCACAGACCAGGCTCTGGGGTGTGAGGGAGACATCGCACCTCAACTTCAGGAGGCACAGAGCAGGCTCTGGGGTGTGAGGGAGACATCGCACCTCAACTTCAGGAGGCACAGAGCAGGCTCTGGGGTGTGAGGGAGACATCGCACCTCAACTTCAGGAGGCACAGAGCAGGCTCTGGGGTGTGAGGGAGACATCGCACCTCAACTTCAGGAGGCACAGAGCAGGCTCTGGGGTGTGAGGGAGACATCTCACCTCAACTTCAGGAGGCACAGACCAGGCTCTGGGGTGCGAGGGAGACATCGCACCTCAACTTCAGGAGGCACCGACCAGGCTCTGGGGTGCGAGGGAGACATCGCACCTCAACTTCAGGAGGCACCGACCAGGCTCTGGGGTGCGAGGGAGACATCGCACCTCAACTTCAGGAGGCACCGACCAGGCTCTGGGGTGCGAGGGAGACATCGCACCTCAACTTCAGGAGGCACCGACCAGGCTCTGGGGTGCGAGGGAGACATCGCACCTCAACTTCAGGAGGCACGGACCAGGCTCTGGGGTGCGAGGGAGACATCGCACCTCAACTTCAGGAGGCACGGACCAGGCTCTGGGGTGCGAGGGAGACATCGCACCTCAACTTCAGGAGGCACGGACCAGGCTCTGGGGTGCGAGGGAGACATCGCACCTCAACTTCAGGAGGCACGGACCAGGCTCTGGGGTGCGAGGGAGACATCGCACCTCAACTTCAGGAGGCACGGACCAGGCTCTGGGGTGCGAGGGAGACATCGCACCTCAACTTCAGGAGGCACGGACCAGGCTCTGGGGTGCGAGGGAGACATCGCACCTCAACTTCAGGAGGCACGGACCAGGCCCTGGGGTGCGAGGGAGACATCGCACCTCAACTTCAGGAGGCACGGACCAGGCCCTGGGGTGCGAGGGAGACATCGCACCTCAACTTCAGGAGGCACGGACCAGGCTCTGGGGTGCGAGGGAGACATCGCACCTCAACTTCAGGAGGCACGGACCAGGCTCTGGGGTGCGAGGGAGACATCGCACCTCAGCTTCAGGAGGCACGGACCAGGCTCTGGGGTGCGAGGGAGACATCGCACCTCAGCTTCAGGAGGCACGGACCAGGCTCTGGGGTGCGAGGGAGACATCGCACCTCAGCTTCAGGAGGCACGGGCCAGGCTCTGGGGTGTGAGGGAGACATCGCACCTCAGCTTCAGGAGGCACGGACCAGGCCCTGGGGTGTGAGGGAGACATCGCACCTCAACTTCAGGAGGCACGGACCAGGCCCTGGGGTGTGAGGGAGACATCGCACCTCAACTTCAGGAGGCACGGACCAGGCCCTGGGGTGTGAGGGAGACATCGCACCTCAACTTCAGGAGGCACAGACCAGGCTCTGGGGTGTGAGGGAGACATCGCACCTCAACTTCAGGAGGCACAGACCAGGCTCTGGGGTGTGAGGGAGACATCGCACCTCAGCTTCAGGAGGCACAGACCAGGCTCTGGGGTGTGAGGGAGACATCGCACCTCAGCTTCAGGAGGCACAGACCAGGCTCTGGGGTGTGAGGGAGACATCGCACCTCAACTTCAGGAGGCACAGACCAGGCTCTGGGGTGTGAGGGAGACATCGCACCTCAGCTTCAGGAGGCACAGACCAGGCCCTGGGGTGTGAGGGAGACATCGCACCTCAACTTCAGGAGGCACAGACCAGGCCCTGGGGTGTGAGGGAGACATCGCACCTCAACTTCAGGAGGCACAGACCAGGCCCTGGGGTGTGAGGGAGACATCGCACCTCAGCTTCAGGAGGCACGGACCAGGCTCTGGGGTGTGAGGGAGACATCGCACCTCAACTTCAGGAGGCACAGACCAGGCTCTGGGGTGTGAGGGAGACATCGCACCACAGCTTCAGGAGGCACAGACCAGGCTCTGAGGTGTGAGGGAGACATCGCACCACAGCTTCAGGAGGCACAGACCAGGCTCTGGGGTGTGAGGGAGACATCGCACCTCAACTTCAGGAGGCACAGACCAGGCCCTGGGGTGTGAGGGAGACATCGCACCTCAACTTCAGGAGGCACAGACCAGGCCCTGGGGTGTGAGGGAGACATCGCACCTCAACTTCAGGAGGCACAGACCAGGCTCTGGGGTGCGAGGGAGACATCGCACCTCAACTTCAGGAGGCACAGACCAGGCTCTGGGGTGCGAGGGAGACATCGCACCTCAACTTCAGGAGGCACGGACCAGGCTCTGGGGTGTGAGGGAGACATCGCACCTCAACTTCAGGAGGCACAGACCAGGCTCTGGGGTGCGAGGGAGACATCGCACCTCAACTTCAGGAGGCACAGACCAGGCTCTGGGGTGTGAGGGAAGCCACTGCGAAAGGCCGCCATAGTATGGTTCAAAACTACCCGGTTGCGTTTAGGGGGAGTGGCTAAGGAACAACTCCCCGTCATGGTGCCGGGTGATAGGAGTGATGCAAGTGCCAAAAAGGGAGGAAGGGGGGGGATGGAGCGCGTGGGTCCAGGGCCTCTCGCTCACCAGTGAGGTTGAATACATCAGGGTGAAGGATTAGGCGGTGGCGCAGCGTCCCATCCGTCTGGTGCATGCAGCGAATGCAGCCGACTGAGCCTCTCGGCACAGGCAGTAAACTGGGTCCTGGACTGTGGTAATATGGGACGTGCCCTCTGTACTCCTGTAAGGTGCGACCACATCAACAAGCACAGCTGCTCCAAATAACGGTATAGAAACACCCATGTTCACTGCTAGAGAAAATATATAGTACAAGTTCACATACACACTTCGAGCTTGGATGATGTTATTGCACAACAGTGGTATTTGAAAAATAAACATTTCACAGGGACTCGTGGGGCTTTCATCGCAATGACCGTTCCGCATAATTCTGGAGAGATTTCCTGGTTAATCAACATTCCGTTAATCAAAACCTTCAGATACAAAAAAGTGCTCTTAAAATGTAGATTTAAGTAATCCCCAGACTGTACCTAGTGCAAATGTGTTTATAACTATTTGTTTAATTCACACACGTCACGGCTCAGCTGGTAGCTTCTTCACAATGTCTCCCAGGACGAATAAAGTCGCGTCATCAAGAGGCCTCGCGGGGTCATCGATATTCGCTCTCAGTTCTGCCGGTGAACACACAGTGTGCACATTGACACTTATCCAGGCAGCAGGCGTGCCGCAGCCAAGGCTTGTTTATCGTCTGCCCCTCCCCCGTATTCAGTCAGCTGGCGTGCCGCAGCCAAGGCTTGTTTATCGTCTGCCCCTCCCCCGTATTCAGGCAGCAGGCGTGCCGCAGCCAAGGCTTGTTTATCGTCTGCCCCTCCCCCGTATCCAGGCAGCAGGCGTGCCGCAGCCAAGGCTTGTTTATCGTCTGCCCCTCCCCCGTAGTCAGGCAGCAGGCGTGCCGCAGCCAAGGCTGGTTTATCGTCTGCCCCTCCCCCGTATTCAGGCAGCAGGCGTGCCGCAGCCAAGGCTTGTTTATCGTCTGCCCCTCCCCCGTATTCAAGCAGCAGGCGTGCCGCAGCCAAGGCTTGTTTATCGTCTGCCCCTCCCCCGTATTCAGGCAGCAGGCGTGCCGCAGCCAAGGCTTGTTTATCGTCTGCCCCTCCCCCGTATTCAGGCAGCAGGCGTGCCGCAGCCAAGGCTTGTTTATCGTCTGCCCCTCCCCCGGTGTCAGCATGGGACACCAGACTCACAGTCAACTCTTGGAGTTAAACACACCGGGCGGAGGAGTTTACACCAAACACAAGTCGGGGAGCTGGTTTTATACAATGACAAAAGGATGGACCTGTCGTGCCCCCCCGCCCCCTACACACACTGTTTAATGAGACACTTGGACTGAACTCAGAGGGCTCTAGGCGCTACAAGCACCGGATCAGAGGCAAGGCCCTGGACAGGAGGGTTAAACACAAAGCAAGTCTCGCTCCAGTGCAGACGGTCTCTTTAAATACAATTAGAACAGTCTCTATGGACCCAGCGCCCGGGATATTACTAAAAACATTACACTTAGGCTGGAACACGCTGCTGCAAACTGCATCAAGTACAAGCACAGCACTTCCGGGTGAAAAGAACTCACCTCTCTGTGTCTGCCCCCCCACAACTCACCTGCAGCAGATCACACGGCTCACCTCACACAGCACCACAACTCGCCTGCAGCAGATCACACGGCACGCTCACCTCACACAGCACCACAACTCACCTGCAGCAGATCACACGGCTCACCTCACACAGCACCACAACTCACCTGCAGCAGATCACACGGCGCGCTCACTTCATACAGCACCACAACTCACCTGCAGCAGATCACACGGCTCACAGCACCACAACTCACCTGCAGCAGATCACACGGCGTGCTCACCTCACACAACTCACCTGCAGCAGATCACACGGCTCACAGCACCACAACTCACCTGCAGCAGATCACACGGCGCGCTCAGCTCACACAACTCACCTGCAGCAGATCACACGGCGCGCTCACCTCACACAACTCACCTGCAGCAGATCACACGGCTCACAGCACCACAACTCACCTGCAGCAGATCACACGGCGCGCTCACCTCACACACCTCACCTGCAGCAGATCACAGGGCGCGCTCACCTCACACAACTCACCTGCAGCAGATCACACGGCGCGCTCACCTCACACAACTCACCTGCAGCAGATCACACGGCGCGCTCACCTCACACAACTCACCTGCAGCAGATCACACGGCGCGCTCACCTCACACAGCACCACAACTCACCTGCAGCAGATCACACGGCGCGCTCACCTCACACAGCACCACAACTCACCTGCAGCAGATCACACGGCGCGCTCACCTCACACAGCACCACAACTCACCTGCAGCAGATCACACGGCGCGCTCACCTCACACAGCACCACAACTCACCTGCAGCAGATCACACGGCGCGCTCACCTCACACAGCACCACAACTCACCTGCAGCAGATCACACGGCGCGCTCACCTCACACAACTCACCTGCAGCAGATCACACGGCGCGTTCACCTCACACAACTCACCTGCAGCAGATCACACGGCGCGTTCACCTCACACAACTCACCTGCAGCAGATCACACGGCGCGTTCACCTCACACAACTCACCTGCAGCAGATCACACGGCGCGCTCACCTCACACAGCACCTCTGGGGGTGAAAATAACTCGCCTGCCGGAGTCTGGCATTCATGAGTTTTGTGGTCGCCCCGCCATTGCCAGTGACGTTAAAAGTGCGTCATCCAGGGGGAGTGGTCAGACGGGGGCAGTCCCAAACACCCTCTAGTCACCCCCACCCGACGGATAATTGATGTTGAGGACTGTCTGTTGTGCCCCTTGGTCGACCCCTTCGAGGTCGACCCTCTAGCTTGAAGGTCACATCCTGGCTTGAGCTGAAGGCATAGGAGGGCGTCATAGAATCCATGACGTGAGCTGTGTTAGGTGTAGATAAAGACACATAGTGACAATACGTAAAGGGCGCGCACAGTAGACATGAGGGTACGTTGATGACACTCCTTGCAGATAAGTAAGGTATATATATATGTAAATCACTAGACAGAATTAGAACAGCAGCGAAAACAAAGGTTACATGAGGAGTAGGCAAGAGTCCATAATAACAATACATAGAGGAATCTACTCTCCCTTGTAGACGACGAGCAGGAGTGTAGATGACCAATGTCAGGTCTGCAGCGATGCAGGGATGACCGAGCGTAGCTGGCAGGTACACGCTGGAACGGACGAGCACCTCCTGGTGCCCTCGACAAAAGGCTCTGGCGCCATTTAACAGCATGAGAGTTTGCACCGCGCGCGCCTGCATTGCAGCGCCTCGACGACGGACGACAAGGCGCATTTATGCCCCATCGGGTTAGAGCACACAATGAAGCCGAAGTAGAAACGGAGCGGGACACTCACAATGATGGGAACTAACTCTCGGAATGTCTCAAGCGCTTCCAAAGTGACTCGGCCGGACTGCGCTTTTGGGGCCGGGGGCCACTTGATCCACCTTTTAGCATCCCGGGCAGAACACGAGCCCGTGGCTCCAGCTGCAGCTGGTTTAGGGTCGCGTGGGATCGGAGCTTAGATCACCCAGCTGTCCTTATTATCCCTGCTCGCCCAGCGGCAATAACCCCCACCTCCCCCCTGCGGGGGCGGGGCACCGGGTGCAGCGTCTTGAGGCCCGGAAGGCAACAATAGGAGCGCAGGCAAGGAGTTGGGTCCGCCTCGAAATAGTGCCTGCATGAAGCGTCACTAGTGCACACATAGTGCCTGCACTAAGCGTCACTAGTGCACACATAGTGCCTGCATTAAGCGTCACTAGTGCACACATAGTGCCTGCATTAAGCGTCACTAGTGCACAAACAGTGCCTGCATTAAGCGTCACTAGTGCACACATAGTGCCTGCATGAAGCGTCACTAGTGCACACATAGTGCCTGCATTAAGCGTCACTAGTGCACACAGAGTGCCTGCATTAAGCGTCACTAGTGCACAAATAGTGCCTGCATTAAGCGTCACTAGTGCACAAACAGTGCCTGCATTAAGCGTCACTAGTGCACACATAGTGCCTGCATTAAGCGTCACTAGTGCACAAATAGTGCCTGCATTAAGCGTCACTAGTGCACACAGAGTGCCTGCATTAGGCGTCACTAGTGCACACATAGTGCCTGCATTAAGCGTCACTAGTGCACAAACAGTGCCTGCATTAAGCGTCACTAGTGCACAAACAGTGCCTGCATTAAGCGTCACTAGTGCACACATAGTGCCTGCATTAAGCGTCACTAGTGCACAAATAGTGCCTGCATTAAGTGTCACTAGTGCACAAACAGTGCCTGCATTAAGCGTCACTAGTGCACACATAGTGCCTGCATTAAGCGTCACTAGTGCACACATAGTGCCTGCATTAAGCGTAACTAGTGCACAAATAGTGCCTGCATTAAGCGTCACTAGTGCACACATAGTGCCTGCATTAAGCGTCACTAGTGCACAAATAGTGCCTGCATTAAGCGGCACTAGTACACACATAGTGCCTGCATTAAGCGTCACTAGTGCACACATAGTGCCTGCATTAAGCGTCACTAGTGCACAAATAGTGCCTGCATTAAGCGTCACTAGTGCACACATAGTGCCTGCATTAAGCGTCACTAGTGCACACATAGTGCCTGCATTAAGCATCACTAGTGCACAAACAGTGCCTGCATTAAGCGTCACTAGTGCACACATAGTGCCTGCATTAAGCGTCACTAGTGCACACATAGTGCCTGCATTAAGCGTCACTAGTGCACAAATAGTGCCTGCATTAAGCGTCACTAGTGCACACATAGTGCCTGCATTAAGCGTCACTAGTGCACACATAGTGCCTGCATTAAGCGTCACTAGTGCACAAACAGTGCCTGCATTAAGCGTCACTAGTGCACACATAGTGCCTGCATTAAGCGTCACTAGTGCACACATAGTGCCTGCATTAAGCGTCACTAGTGCACAAATAGTGCCTGCATTAAGCGTCACTAGTGCACACATAGTGCCTGCATTAAGCGTCACTAGTGCACACATAGTGCCTGCATTAAGCGTCACTAGTGCACAAACAGTGCCTGCATTAAGCGTCACTAGTGCACACATAGTGCCTGCATTAAGCGTCACTAGTGCACACACAGTGCCTGCATTAAGCGTCACTAGTGCACACATAGTGCCTGCATTAAGCGTCACTAGTGCACAAATAGTGCCTGCATTAAGCGTCACTAGTGCACACATAGTGCCTGCATTAAGCGTCACTAGTGCACACATAGTGCCTGCATTAAGCGTCACTAGTGCACAAACAGTGCCTGCATTAAGCGTCACTAGTGCACACATAGTGCCTGCATTAAGCGTCACTAGTGCACACATAGTGCCTGCATTAAGCGTCACTAGTGCACAAATAGTGCCTGCATTAAGCGTCACTAGTGCACACATAGTGCCTGCATTAAGCGTCACTAGTGCACACATAGTGCCAGCATTAAGCGGCACTAGTGCACAAACAGTGCCTGCATTAAGCGTCACTAGTGCACACAGAGTGCCTGCATTAGGCGTCACTAGTGCACACATAGTGCCTGCATTAAGCGTCACTAGTGCACACAGAGTGCCTGCATTAAGCGTCACTAGTGCACAAATAGTGCCTGCATTAAGCGTCACTAGTGCACAAACAGTGCCTGCATTAAGCGTCACTAGTGCACACATAGTGCCTGCATTAAGCGTCACTAGTGCACAAATAGTGCCTGCATTAAGCGTCACTAGTGCACACAGAGTGCCTGCATTAAGCGTCACTAGTGCACACATAGTGCCTGCATTAAGCGTCACTAGTGCACAAACAGTGCCTGCATTAAGCGTCACTAGTGCACAAACAGTGCCTGCATTAAGCATCACTAGTGCACACATAGTGCCTGCATTAAGCGTCACTAGTGCACAAATAGTGCCTGCATTAAGCGTCACTAGTGCACAAACAGTGCCTGCATTAAGCGTCACTAGTGCACACATAGTGCCTGCATTAAGCATCACTAGTGCACACATAGTGCCTGCATTAAGCGTAACTAGTGCACAAATAGTGCCTGCATTAAGCGTCACTAGTGCACACATAGTGCCTGCATTAAGCGTCACTAGTGCACAAATAGTGCCTGCATTAAGCGGCACTAGTGCACACATAGTGCCTGCATTAAGCGTCACTAGTGCACACATAGTGCCTGCATTAAGCGTCACTAGTGCACAAATAGTGCCTGCATTAAGCGTCACTAGTGCACACATAGTGCCTGCATTAAGCGTCACTAGTGCACACATAGTGCCTGCATTAAGCGTCACTAGTGTACAAACAGTGCCTGCATTAAGCGTCACTAGTGCACACATAGTGCCTGCATTAAGCGTCACTAGTGCACACATAGTGCCTGCATTAAGCGTCACTAGTGCACAAATAGTGCCTGCATTAAGCGTCACTAGTGCACACATAGTGCCTGCATTAAGCGTCACTAGTGCACACATAGTGCCTGCATTAAGCGTCACTAGTGCACAAACAGTGCCTGCATTAAGCGTCACTAGTGCACACATAGTGCCTGCATTAAGCGTCACTAGTGCACACATAGTGCCTGCATTAAGCGTCACTAGTGCACAAATAGTGCCTGCATTAAGCGTCACTAGTGCACACATAGTGCCTGCATTAAGCGTCACTAGTGCACACATAGTGCCAGCATTAAGCGGCACTAGTGCACAAATAGTGCCTGCATTAAGCGTCACTAGTGACACATAGTGCCTGCATTAAGCGTCACTAGTGCACAAATAGTGCCTGCATTAAGCGGCGCTAGTGCACACATAGTGCCTGCATTAAGCGTCGCTAGTGCACACATAGTGCCTGCATTAAGCGGCACTAGTGCACAAATAGTGCCTGCATTAAGCGGCGCTAGTGCACACATAGCGACTGCATTAAGCGTCACTAGTGCACACATAGTGCCTGCATTAAGCGTCACTAGTGCACACATAGTGCCTGCATTAAGCGTCACTAGTGCACACATAGTGCCTGCATTAAGCGTCACTAGTGCACACATAGTGCCTGCATTAAGCATCACTAGTGCACACATAGTGCCTGCATTAAGCGTCACTAGTGCACAAATAGTGCCTGCATTAAGCGGCACTAGTGCACACATAGTGCCTGCATTAAGCGTCACTAGTGCACACATAGTGCCTGCATTAAGCGGCACTAGTGCACAAATAGTGCCTGCATTAAGCGTCACTAGTGCACAAATAGTGCCTGCATTAAGCGTCACTAGTGCACACATAGTGCCTGCATTAAGCATCACTAGTGCACAAATAGTGCCTGCATTAAGCGTCACTAGTGCACAAATAGTGCGTCCATTAAGCGGCACTAGTGCACACATAGTGCCTGCATTAAGCGTCACTAGTGCACACATAGGGCCTGCATTAAGCGTCACTAGTGCACACATAGTGCCTGCATTAAGCGTCACTAGTGCACACATAGTGCCTGCATTAAGCGTCACTAGTGCACAATGCATTTATTTATTTTTAATTTATTTATTTATGCATTTTTATATAGCGCGGACTTTCCCCGAAGGCTTCAGAGCACTTCACAATAGGAACAGAACTAATACATGATGAGAACATTACACGAGAACAGATTACAAAAGCAGACGTTAAGTTACATGAGGTAAAAGTGACAATTGTGAATGCATAGTTGGCAGGAAACGGGGGCCTGTTCCCGAGGGACCGCGGATGATGCGCCTTTACTCACGGATGACAAATGCTTGAGTGGCCCGCGTGACTACAAAGGCTGCCCCATGCGCGAGCTGGGGCCATCGCCATCTGTCCTCCGTCTGTTGCAGTGTAACACCTCGACTTGTACTTTGAGCGCTTTATGAAACCTGTAACGTTTCCTCCTGCAATGCACCGTTTGCTACCTCTTGTACTTTGTTCACGCACGATTGTCACTTTTGCCTCATGCATCGCAGGATGTGGAGCCGGCGACCAGACTCGAACCTGCTGGCAACTCTGGCCGATATGCCACACCATTACATAAGGAAACATGAGCTTTGTATTTAGTTCACATGCAATGTTCTCATATAGCAGTTCTGTCCTCTTCTGAAGCGCTCAGACCCCATCAGGTAAAGTCCGCGCTACACAAGCACGCATAAATAAATAATACAATGAACCCTCGCGACCCCTGCCGCTTCAAAGGCGGCTCGAAACTGCTTTCCCAGCGCCAGAGCTGGCAGCTCTGGCCGATATGCCACACCATTACATAAGGAAACATGAGCTTTGTATTTAGTTCACATGCAATGTTCTCTTATAGCAGTTCTGTCCTCTTCTGTAGCGGGTAAAGTCCGCGCTCCACAAGCACGCATAAATAAATAATACAATGAACCCTCGCGACCCCTGCCGCTTCAAAGGCGGCTCGAACCTGCTTTCCTAGCGCCAGAGCTGGCAGCTCTGACCGATATGCCACACCATTACATAAGGAAACATGAGCTTTGTATTTAGTTCACATGCAATGTTCTCTTATAGCAGTTCTGTCCTCTTCTGAAGCGGGTAAAGTCCGCACTCCACAAGCACGCATAAATAAATAATACAATGAACCCTCGCGACCCCTGCCGCTTCAAAGGCGGCTCGAACCAGCTTTCCCAGCGCCAGAGCTGGCAGCTCTGGCCGATATGCCACACCAATAAATAAGGAAACATGAGCTTTGTATTTAGTTCACATGCAATGTTCTCTTATAGCAGTTCTGTCCTCTTCTGAAGCGGGTAAAGTCCGCGCTCCACAAGCACGCATAAATAAATAATACAATGAACCCTCGCGACCCCTGCCGCTTCAAAGGCGGCTCGAACCTGCTTTCCCAGTGCCAGAGCTGGCAGCTCTGGCCGATATGCCACACCATTACATAAGGAAACATGATCTTTGTATTTAGTTCACATGCAATGTTCTCTTATAGCAGTTCTGTCCTCTTCTGAAGCGGGTAAAGTCCTCGCTGCACAAGCACGCATAAATAAATAATACAATGAACCCTCGCGACCCCTGCCGCTTCAAAGGCGGCTCGAACCTGCTTTTCCAGCGCCAGAGCTGGCAGCTCTGGACGATATGCCACACCATTACATAAGGAAACATGAGCTTTGTATTTAGTTCACATGCAATGTTCTCTTATAGCAGTTCTGTCCTCTTCTGAAGCGGGTAAAGTCCGCGCTCCACAAGCACGCATAAATAAATATTACAATGAACCCTCGCGACCCCTGCCGCTTCAAAGGCGGCTCGAACCTGCTTTCCCAGCGCCAGAGCTGGCAGCTCTGACCGATATGCCACACCATTACATAAGGAAACATGAGCTTTGTATTTAGTTCACATGCAATGTTCTCTTATAGCAGTTCTGTCCTCTTCTGAAGCAGGTAAAGTCCGCGCTACAGAAGCACGCATAAATAAATAATACAATGAACCCTCGCGACCCCTGCCGCTTCAAAGGCGGCTCGAAACTGCTTTCCCAGCGCCAGAGCTGGCAGCTCTGGCCGATATGCCACACCATTACATAAGGAAACATGAGCTTTGTATTTAGTTCACATGCAATGTTCTCTTATAGCAGTTCTGTCCTCTTCTGAAGCGGGTAAAGTCTGCGCTACACAAGCACGCATAAATAAATAATACAATGAACCCTCGCGACCCCTGCCGCTTCAAAGGCGGCTCGAACCTGCTTTCCCAGAGCTGGCAGCTCTGGCCGATATGCCACACCATTACATAAGGAAACATGAGCTTTGTATTTAGTTCACATGCAATGTTCTCTTATAGCAATTCTGTCCTCTTCTGAAGCGGGTAAAGTCCGCACTACACAAGCACGCATAAATAAATAATACAATGAACCCTCGCGACCCCTGCCGCTTCAAAGGCGGCTCGAACCTGCTTTCCCAGCGCCAGAGCTGGCAGCTCTGGCCGATATGCCACAACATTACATAAGGAAACATGAGCTTTGTATTTAGTTCACATGCAATGTTCTCTTATTGCAGTTCTGTCCTCTTCTGAAGCGGGTAAAGTCCGCGCTACACAAGCACGCATAAATAAATAATACAATGAACCTTCGTGACCCCTGCCGCTTCAAAGGCGGCTCGAACCTGCTTTCCCAGCGCCAGAGCTGGCAGCTCTGGCCGATATGCCACACCATTACATAAGGAAACATGAGCTTTGTATTTAGTTCACATGCAATGTTCTCATATAGCAGTTCTGTCCTCTTCTGAAGCGGGTAAAGTCCGCGCTCCACAAGCACGCATAAATAAATATTACAATGAACCCTCGCGACCCCTGCCGCTTCAAAGGCGGCTCGAACCTGCTTTCCCAGCGCCAGAGCTGGCAGCTCTGGCCGATTACCACACCATTACATAATGAAACATGATCTTTGTATTTAGTTCACATGCAATGTTCTCTTATAGCAGTTCTGTCCTCTTCTGAAGCGGGTAAAGTCCGCGCTCCACAAGCACGCATAAATAAATAATAAAATGAACACTCGCGACCCCTGCCGCTTCAAAGGCGGCTCAAACCTGCTTTTCCAGCGCCAGAGCTGGCAGCTCTGGCCGATATGCCACACCATTACATAAGGAAACATGAGCTTTGTATTTAGTTCACATGCAATGTTCTCTTATAGCAGTTCTGTCCTCTTCTGAAGCGGGTAAAGTCCGCGCTGCACAAGCACGCATAAATAAATAATACAATGAACCCTCGCGACCCCTGCCGCTTCAAAGGCGGCTCGAACCTGCTTTTCCAGCGCCAGAGCTGGCAGCTCTGGCCGATATGCCACACCATTACATAATGAAACATGAGCTTTGTATTTAGTTCAAATGCAATGTTCTCTTATAGCAGTTCTGTCCTCTTCTGAAGCGGGTAAAGTCCGCGCTCCACAAGCACGCATAAATAAATAATAAAATGAACCCTCGCGACCCCTGCCGCTTCAAAGGTGGCTCGAACCTGCTTTCCCAGCGCCAGACCTGGCAGCTCTGGCCGATATGCCACACCATTACATAAGGAAACATGAGCTTTGTATTTAGTTCACATGCAATGTTCTCTTATAGCAGTTCTGTCCTCTTCTGAAGCGGGTAAAGTCCGCGCTACAGAAGCACGCATAAATAAATAATACAATGAACCCTCGCGACCCCTGCCGCTTCAAAGGCGGCCCAAACCTGCTTTCCCAGCGCCAGAGCTGGCAGCTCTGGCCGATATGCCACACCATTACATAATGAAACATGAGCTTTGTATTTAGTTCACATGCAATGTTCTCTTATAGCAGTTCTGTCCTCTTCTGAAGCGGGTAAAGTCCGCGCTCCACAAGCACGCATAAATAAATATTACAATGAACCCTCGCGACCCCTGCCGCTTCAAAGGCGGCTCGAACCTGCTTTCCCAGCGCCAGAGCTGGCAGCTCTGACCGATATGCCACACCATTACATAAGGAAACATGAGCTTTGTATTTAGTTCACATGCAATGTTCTCTTATAGCAGTTCTGTCCTCTTCTGAAGCGGGTAAAGTCCGCGCTACAGAAGCACGCATAAATAAATAATACAATGAACCCTCGCGACCCCTGCCGCTTCAAAGGCGGCTCGAAACTGCTTTCCCAGCGCCAGAGCTGGCAGCTCTGGCCGATATGCCACACCATTACATAAGGAAACATGAGCTTTGTATTTAGTTCACATGCAATGTTCTCTTATAGCAGTTCTGTCCTCTTCTGAAGCGGGTAAAGTCTGCGCTACACAAGCACGCATAAATAAATAATACAATGAACCCTCGCGACCCCTGCCGCTTCAAAGGCGGCTCGAACCTGCTTTCCCAGAGCTGGCAGCTCTGGCCGATATGCCACACCATTACATAAGGAAACATGAGCTTTGTATTTAGTTCACATGCAATGTTCTCTTATAGCAGTTCTGTCCTCTTCTGAAGCGGGTAAAGTCCGCGCTCCACAAGCACGCATAAATAAATAATACAATGAACCCTCGCGACCCCTGCCGCTTCAAAGGCGGCTCGAACCTGCTTTCCCAGCGCCAGAGCTGGCAGCTCTGGCCGATATGCCACACCATTACATAAGGAAACATGAGCTTTGTATTTAGTTCACATGCAATGTTCTCTTATAGCAGTTCTGTCCTCTTCTGAAGCGGGTAAAGTCCGCGCTGCACAAGCACGCATAAATAAATAATACAATGAACCCTCGCGACCCCTGCCGCTTCAAAGGCGGCTCGAACCTGCTTTCCCAGCGCCAGAGCTGGCAGCTCTGGCCGATTACCACACCATTACATAATGAAACATGAGCTTTGTATTTAGTTCACATGCAATGTTCTCTTATAGCAGTTCTGTCCTCTTCTGAAGCGGGTAAAGTCCGCGCTGCACAAGCACGCATAAATAAATAATACAATGAACCCTCGCGACCCCTGCCGCTTCAAAGGCGGCTCAAACCTGCTTTTCCAGCGCCAGAGCTGGCAGCTCTGGCCGATATGCCACACCATTACATAAGGAAACATGAGCTTTGTATTTAGTTCACATGCAATGTTCTCTTATAGCAGTTCTGTCCTCTTCTGAAGCGGGTAAAGTCCGCGCTACACAAGCACGCATAAATAAATAATACAATGAACCTTCGTGACCCCTGCCGCTTCAAAGGCGGCTCGAACCTGCTTTCCCAGCGCCAGAGCTGGCAGCTCTGGCCGATATGCCACACCATTACATAAGGAAACATGAGCTTTGTATTTAGTTCACATGCAATGTTCTCATATAGCAGTTCTGTCCTCTTCTGAAGCGGGTAAAGTCCGCGCTCCACAAGCACGCATAAATAAATATTACAATGAACCCTCGCGACCCCTGCCGCTTCAAAGGCGGCTCGAACCTGCTTTCCCAGCGCCAGAGCTGGCAGCTCTGGCCGATTACCACACCATTACATAATGAAACATGATCTTTGTATTTAGTTCACATGCAATGTTCTCTTATAGCAGTTCTGTCCTCTTCTGAAGCGGGTAAAGTCCGCGCTCCACAAGCACGCATAAATAAATAATAAAATGAACACTCGCGACCCCTGCCGCTTCAAAGGCGGCTCGAACCAGCTTTCCCAGCGCCAGAGCTGGCAGCTCTGGCCGATATGCCACACCATTACATAATGAAACATGAGCTTTGTATTTAGTTCACATGCAATGTTCTCTTATAGCAGTTCTGTCCTCTTCTGAAGCGGGTAAAGTCCGCGCTGCACAAGCACGCATAAATAAATAATACAATGAACCCTCGCGACCCCTGCCGCTTCAAAGGCGGTTCAAACCTGCTTTTCCAGCGCCAGAGCTGGCAGCTCTGGCCGATATGCCACACCATTACATAAGGAAACATGAGCTTTGTATTTAGTTCACATGCAATGTTCTCTTATAACAGTTCTGTCCTCTTCTGAAGCGGGTAAAGTCCGCGCTGCACAAGCACGCATAAATAAATAATACAATGAACCCTCGCGACCCCTGCCGCTTCAAAGGCGGCTCAAACCTGCTTTTCCAGCGCCAGAGCTGGCAGCTCTGGCCGATATGCCACACCATTACATAATGAAACATGAGCTTTGTATTTAGTTCAAATGCAATGTTCTCTTATAGCAGTTCTGTCCTCTTCTGAAGCGGGTAAAGTCCGCGCTCCACAAGCACGCATAAATAAATAATAAAATGAACCCTCGCGACCCCTGCCTCTTCAAAGGTGGCTCGAACCTGCTTTCCCAGCGCCAGACCTGGCAGCTCTGGCCGATATGCCACACCATTACATAAGGAAACATGAGCTTTGTATTTAGTTCACATGCAATGTTCTCTTATAGCAGTTCTGTCCTCTTCTGAAGCGGGTAAAGTCCGCGCTACAGAAGCACGCATAAATAAATAATACAATGAACCCTCGCGACCCCTGCCGCTTCAAAGGCGGCCCAAACCTGCTTTCCCAGCGCCAGAGCTGGCAGCTCTGGCCGATATGCCACACCATTACATAATGAAACATGAGCTTTGTATTTAGTTCACATGCAATGTTCTCTTATAGCAGTTCTGTCCTCTTCTGAAGCGGGTAAAGTCCGCGCTCCACAAGCACGCATAAATAAATAATACAATGAACCCTCGCGACCCCTGCCGCTTCAAAGGCGGCTCGAACCTGCTTTCCCAGCGCCAGAGCTGGCAGCTCTGGCCGATATGCCACACCATTACATAAGGAAACATGAGCTTTGTATTTAGTTCACATGCAATGTTCTCTTATAGCAGTTCTGTCCTCTTCTGAAGCGGGTAAAGTCCGCGCTACAGAAGCACGCATAAATAAATAATACAATGAACCCTCGCGACCCCTGCCGCTTCTAAGGCGGCTCGAACCTGCTTTCCCAGCGCCAGAGCTGGCAGCTCTGGCCGATATGCCACACCATTACATAATGAAACATGAGCTTTGTATTTAGTTCACATGCAATGTTCTCATATAGCAGTTCTGTCCTCTTCTGAAGCGGGTAAAGTCCGCGCTACACAAGCACGCATAAATAAATAATACAATGAACCCTCGCGACCCCTGCCGCTTCCAAGGCGGCTCGAACCTGCTTTTCCAGCGCCAGAGCTGGCAGCTCTGGCCGATATGCCACACCATTACATAAGGAAACATGAGCTTTGCATTTAGTTCACATGCAATGTTCTCTTATAGCAGTTCTGTCCTCTTCTGTAGCGGGTAAAGTCCGCGCTCCACAAGCACGCATAAATAAATAATACAATGAACCCTCGCGACCCCTGCCGCTTCAAAGGCGGCTCGAACCTGCTTTCCCAGCGCCAGAGCTGGCAGCTCTGGCCGATATGCCACACCATTACATAAGGAAACATGAGCTTTGTATTTAGTTCACATGCAATGTTCTCTTATAGCAGTTCTGTCCTCTTCTGAAGCGGGTAAAGTCCGCGCTACACAAGCACGCATAAATAAATAATACAATGAACCCTCGCGACCCCTGCCGCTTCAAAGGCAGCTCGAACCTGCTTTCCTAGCGCCAGAGCTGGCAGCTCTGGCCGATATGCTACACCATTACATAAGGAAACATGAGCTTTGCATTTAGTTCACATGCAATGTTCTCATATAGCAGTTCTGTCCTCTTCTGAAGCGGGTAAAGTCCGCGCTACACAAGCACGCATAAATAAATATTACAATGAACCCTCGCGACCCCTTCCGCTTCAAAGGCGGCTCGAACCTGCTTTCCCAGCGCCAGAGCTGGCAGCTCTGGCCGATATGCCACACCATTACATAAGGAAACATGAGCTTTGTATTTAGTTCACATGCAATGTTCTCTTATAGCAGTTCTGTCCTCTTCTGAAGCGGGTAAAGTCCGCGCTCCACAAGCACGCATAAATAAATAATACAATTAACCCTCGCGACCCCTGCCGCTTCAAAGGCGGCTCGAACCTGCTTTCCCAGCGCCAGAGCTGGCAGCTCTGGCCGATATGCCACACCATTACATAAGGAAACATGAGCTTTGTATTTAGTTCACATGCAATGTTCTCTTATAGCAGTTCTGTCCTCTTCTGAAGTGGGTAAAGTCCGCGCTACACAAGCACGCATAAATAAATAATACAATGAACCCTCGCGACCCCTGCCGCTTCTAAGGCGGCTCGAACCTGCTTTTCCAGCGCCAGAGCTGGCAGCTCTGGCCGATATGCCACACCATTACATAAGGAAACATGAGCTTTGTATTTAGTTCACATGCAATGTTCTCATATAGCAGTTCTGTCCTCTTCTGAAGCGGGTAAAGTCCGCGCTACACAAGCACGCATAAATAAATAATACAATGAACCCTCGCGACCCCTGCCGCTTCAAAGGCGGCTCGAACCTGCTTTCCCAGTGCCAGAGCTGGCAGCTCTGGCCGATATGCCACACCATTACATAAGGAAACATGAGCTTTGTATTTAGTTCACATGCAATGTTCTCTTATAGCAGTTCTGTCCTCTTCTGAAGCGGGTAAAGTCCGCGATACACAAGCACGCATAAATAAATAATACAATGAACCCTCGCGACCCCTGCCGCTTCAAAGGCGGCTCGAACCTGCTTTCCCAGCGCCAGAGCTGGCAGCTCTGGCCGATATGCCACACCATTACATAAGGAAACATGAGCTTTGTATTTAGTTCACATGCAATGTTCTCTTATAGCAGTTCTGTCCTCTTCTGAAGCGGGTAAAGTCCGCGCTACACAAGCACGCATAAATAAATAATACAATGAACCCTCGCGACCCCTGCCGCTTCAAAGGCGGCTCGAACCTGCTTTCTCAGCGCCAGAGCTGGCAGCTCTCGCCGATATGCCACACCATTACTTAAGGAAACATGACCTTTGTATTTAGTTCACATGCAATGTTCTCTTATAGCAGTTCTGTCCTCTTCTGAAGCGGGTAAAGTCCGCGCTACACAAGCACGCATAAATAAATAATACAATGAACCCTCGCGACCCCTGCCGCTTCTAAGGCGGCTCGAACCTGCTTTCCCAGCGCCAGAGCTGGCAGCTCTGGCCGATATGCCACACCATTACATAAGGAAACATGAGCTTTGTATTTAGTTCACATGCAATGTTCTCTTATAGCAGTTCTGTCCTCTTCTGAAGCGGGTAAAGTTCGCGCTACACAAGCACGCATAAATAAATAATACAATGAACCCTCGCGACCCCTGCCGCTTCAAAGGCGGCTCGAAACTGCTTTCCCAGCGCCAGAGCTGTCAGCTCTGGCCGATATGCCACACCATTACATAATGAAACATGAGCTTTGTATTTAGTTCACATGCAATGTTCTCATGTAGCAGTTCTGTCCTCTTCTGAAGCGGGTAAAGTCCGCGCTACACAAGCACGCATAAATAAATAATACAATGAACCCTCGCGACCCCTGCCGCTTCAAAGGCGGCTCGAAACTGCTTTCCCAGCGCCAGAGCTGTCAGCTCTGGCCGATATGCCACACCATTACATAAGGAAACATGAGCTTTGTATTTAGTTCACATGCAATGTTCTCTTATAGCAGTTCTGTCCTCTTCTGAAGCGGGTAAAGTCCGCGCTCCACAAGCACGCATAAATAAATATTACAATGAACCCTCGCGACCCCTGCCGCTTCAAAGGCGGCTCGAACCTGCTTTCCCAGCGCCAGAGCTGGCAGCTCTGGCCGATATGCCACACCATTACATAAGGAAACATGAGCTTTGTATTTAGTTCACATGCAATGTTCTCATATAGCAGTTCTGTCCTCTTCTGAAGCGGGTAAAGTCCGCGCTACACAAGCACGCATAAATAAATAATACAATGAACCCTCGCGACCCCTGCCGCTTCAAAGGCGGCTCGAACCTGCTTTCCCAGTGCCAGAGCTGGCAGCTCTGGCCGATATGCCACACCATTACATAAGGAAACATGAGCTTTGTATTTAGTTCACATGCAATGTTCTCTTATAGCAGTTCTGTCCTCTTCTGAAGCGGGTAAAGTCCGCGATACACAAGCACGCATAAATAAATAATACAATGAACCCTCGCGACCCCTGCCGCTTCAAAGGCGGCTCGAACCTGCTTTCCCAGCGCCAGAGCTGGCAGCTCTGGCCGATATGCCACACCATTACATAAGGAAACATGAGCTTTGTATTTAGTTCACATGCAATGTTCTCTTATAGCAGTTCTGTCCTCTTCTGAAGCGGGTAAAGTCCGCGCTACACAAGCACGCATAAATAAATAATACAATGAACCCTCGCGACCCCTGCCGCTTCAAAGGCGGCTCGAACCTGCTTTCTCAGCGCCAGAGCTGGCAGCTCTCGCCGATATGCCACACCATTACTTAAGGAAACATGACCTTTGTATTTAGTTCACATGCAATGTTCTCTTATAGCAGTTCTGTCCTCTTCTGAAGCGGGTAAAGTCCGCGCTACACAAGCACGCATAAATAAATAATACAATGAACCCTCGCGACCCCTGCCGCTTCTAAGGCGGCTCGAACCTGCTTTCCCAGCGCCAGAGCTGGCAGCTCTGGCCGATATGCCACACCATTACATAAGGAAACATGAGCTTTGTATTTAGTTCACATGCAATGTTCTCTTATAGCAGTTCTGTCCTCTTCTGAAGCGGGTAAAGTTCGCGCTACACAAGCACGCATAAATAAATAATACAATGAACCCTCGCGACCCCTGCCGCTTCAAAGGCGGCTCGAAACTGCTTTCCCAGCGCCAGAGCTGTCAGCTCTGGCCGATATGCCACACCATTACATAATGAAACATGAGCTTTGTATTTAGTTCACATGCAATGTTCTCATATAGCAGTTCTGTCCTCTTCTGAAGCGGGTAAAGTCCGCGCTACACAAGCACGCATAAATAAATAATACAATGAACCCTCGCGACCCCTGCCGCTTCAAAGGCGGCTCGAAACTGCTTTCCCAGCGCCAGAGCTGTCAGCTCTGGCCGATATGCCACACCATTACATAAGGAAACATGAGCTTTGTATTTAGTTCACATGCAATGTTCTCTTATAGCAGTTCTGTCCTCTTCTGAAGCGGGTAAAGTCCGCGCTCCACAAGCACGCATAAATAAATATTACAATGAACCCTCGCGACCCCTGCCGCTTCAAAGGCGGCTCGAACCTGCTTTTCCAGCGCCAGAGCTGGCAGCTCTGGCCGATATGCCACACCATTACATAATGAAACATGAGCTTTGTATTTAGTTCACATGCAATGTTCTCTTATAGCAGTTCTGTCCTCTTCTGAAGCGGGTAAAGTCCGCACTCCACAAGCACGCATAAATAAATAATACAATGAACCCTCGCGACCCCTGCCGCTTCAAAGGCGGCTCGAAACTGCTTTCCCAGCGCCAGAGCTGTCAGCTCTGGCCGATATGCCACACCATTACATAAGGAAACATGAGCTTTGTATTTAGTTCACATGCAATGTTCTCCTATAGCAGTTCTGTCCTCTTCTGAAGCGGGTAAAGTCCGCGCTACACAAGCACGCATAAATAAATAATACAATGAAACCTCGCGACCCCTGCCGCTTCAAAGGCGGCTCGAACCTGCTTTCCCAGCGCCAGAGCTGGCAGCTCTGGCCGATATGCCACACCTTTACATAAGGAAACATGAGCTTTGTATTTAGTTCACATGCAATGTTCTCATATAGCAGTTCTGTCCTCTTCTGAAGTGGGTAAAGTCCGCGCTACAGAAGCACGCATAAATAAATAATACAATGAACCCTCGCGACCCCTGCCGCTTCAAAGGCGGCTCGAACCTGCTTTCCCAGCGCCAGAGCTGGCAGCTCTGGCCGATTACCACACCATTACATAATGAAACATGAGCTTTGTATTTAGTTCACATGCAATGTTCTCATATAGCAGTTCTGTCCTCTTCTGAAGCGCTCCGACCCCATCAGGTAAAGTCCGCGCTACACAAGCACGCATAAATAAATAATACAATGAACCCTCGCGACCCCTGCCGCTTCAAAGGCGGCTCGAACCTGTTTTCCCAGCGCCAGAGCTGGCAGCTCTGGCCGATTACCACACCATTACATAAGGAAACATGAGCTTTGTATTTAGTTCACATGCAATGTTCTCATATAGCAGTTCTGTCCTCTTCTGAAGCGCTCCGACCCCATCAGGTAAAGTCCGCGCTACACAAGCACGCATAAATAAATAATACAATGAAGCCTCGCGACCCCTGCCGCTTCAAAGGCGGCTCGAACCTGCTTTTCCAGCGCCAGAGCTGGCAGCTCTGGCCGATATGCCACACCATTACATAATGAAACATGAGCTTTGTATTTAGTTCACATGCAATGTTCTCTTATAGCAGTTCTGTCCTCTTCTGAAGCGGGTAAAGTCCGCACTCCACAAGCACGCATAAATAAATAATACAATGAACCCTCGCGACCCCTGCCGCTTCAAAGGCGGCTCGAAACTGCTTTCCCAGCGCCAGAGCTGTCAGCTCTGGCCGATATGCCACACCATTACATAAGGAAACATGAGCTTTGTATTTAGTTCACATGCAATGTTCTCTTATAGCAGTTCTGTCCTCTTCTGAAGCGGGTAAAGTCCGCGCTCCACAAGCACGCATAAATAAATATTACAATGAACCCTCGCGACCCCTGCCGCTTCAAAGGCGGCTCGAACCTGCTTTCCCAGCGCCAGAGCTGGCAGCTCTGGCCGATATGCCACACCATTACATAAGGAAACATGAGCTTTGTATTTAGTTCACATGCAATGTTCTCTTATAGCAGTTCTGTCCTCTTCTGAAGCGGGTAAAGTCCGCGCTAAACAAGCACGCATAAATAAATAATACAATGAACCCTCGCGACCCCTGCCGCTTCTAAGGCGGCTCGAACCTGCTTTCCTAGCGCCAGAGCTGGCAGCTCTGACCGATATGCTACACCATTACATAAGGAAACATGAGCTTTGTATTTAGTTCACATGCAATGTTCTCATATAGCAGTTCTGTCCTCTTCTGAAGCGGGTAAAGTCCGCGCTACACAAGCACGCATAAATAAATAATACAATGAACCCTCGCGACCCCTGCCGCTTCAAAGGCGGCTCGAACCTGCTTTCCCAGCGCCAGAGCTGGCAGCTCTGACTGATATGCCACACCATTACATAAGGAAACATGAGCTTTATATTTAGTTTACATGCAATGTTCTCATATAGCAGTTCTGTCCTCTTCTGAAGCGGGTAAAGTCCGCGCTACACAAGCACGCATAAATAAATAATACAATGAACCCTCGCGACCCCTGCCGCTTCAAAGGCGGCTCGAAACTGCTTTCCCAGGGCCGATATGCCACACCAGTACTTTGTAATTACAGTAATGACGACCCCGCCTGGTTTCAGCTTCACACTTGTCTCCCAGCTGCATTCTGTCTTTTGTGAGCACAATAAAGGCAATCATTTATTTATTTATTTATGCATTTTTATATAGCACGTACTTTACCCGAAGGCGTCAGAGCGCTTCACAATAGGAACAGAACTGATACACGAGGAGAACATAACACGTGAACAGATTACAAAAGCAGACGTTAAGTTACATGAGGTAAAAGTGACAATTAAGAGCAAACAAAATACATGAGGTAGCAAACAGTACACAGGAGGAAAAAGTGACAAGTGTGCAGGTTACAAGAGAAAACAAAGTACAATTAAAAGTATAATACTGCAATATATGCTAGACACTGAGGCTCAAGAACAAACGTTATGGAGGCAATGGTGGCACTTGTGCAAGTATCAAAGGCAAAAACATGTGAGTGGTAGCAAACGGTGTGTTACAAGGGAAAAGTGGTGTGTGCAGGTTACAAAAGAGAACCAAACACAGAAACAAGGATAATACTGCAATACATGGCAAAAACTCCAATCACAAGAACACACTGGGAAGGCACTTCCATAGTCATGGAGAGTAGAATTTTCAGTAATTCCTTCAGATAATAGAGGGCATGAATTAACTTTGGAAGTGTCTTAGAAGGAGGAGAACTTTGAGGTCTGTTTTGAAGGCCTGATAGGAGGAGGCGGTGGTCCGGAGCTGAGGCGGAAAGGAGTTCCAGATTCTCACCGCGTTGCCTGAAAAGGATTGGGCCATCGATCTTTCCTTCTTGAAAGTGGGAGGTTCAAGCAGTAGATTTTCCGCATTACGAGATGGTCTAGAGCCTCCAGAGAGTTTCAGTTTATTCGTCAGGAAGCGAGGAGAGGAGGAGTACAAGGCTTTATGGGTGATACAAGCGGTCTTGTAGATAGCTCTAGCCTCGAAGGGAAGCCAGCGGAGGGTGGATAACATCGGTGTGATGTGGACGCTTCTTTTAGCCCCATAAATGAAACAAGCTGCTGAATGGAGAACAGATCTAAGTGGGGACAAGTGGGATTTGAGGAGGCCCGTAAGAAGAGAATTGCAGTAGTCAAGTCTGGAGAGGACCAGCGTTTGCACCAGGGTTATAAGGTCCTGCTCCAGGAAAAAGCAACCGATTCCCCAAAGAAGGCGCAGTTGGTATCGAACAGACTTTGCAATGGAATTTATGTGGGAGAGTAGATTGAGTTTTGTGTCGAGTATGACCCCAACTGGCACATGCATCAATATTGCATTTTGCGATTCCTTAATTGCGAAAAATAAGGAATCGCAATTAAGGAATTGCAAACTGCAATGCATCGAGAAATTGCTAAAAAAATAGCAATTTCTTAAAATTCCTTAATTACGATTCTCTAATTGAGAATCGCAATTAAGGAATACCTCCCCATCCATTCCTATGGGCCTAGAGGCCCATAGGAATGAATGGAAAGACATTCTTAATTTGCAATTCACCATTAGAAATTCGCAAATTAAGAAGGACACCCTGTTGCACCCCTGAAATCTGCTTAGAAGTACATTTTGCACACTCACATGCCCCAAGGGCATGTGTGTGTGTAAAATGGAACTTTGAAAAATGCACTTTAGTGCATTTTTCAACGTTTTCACAAATTACCATGAAGGTCAACTTCATGGTAATTTGCTTCCCTTATTTGCGAATTCGCAAATTTTTAAAGTTTGATGCATTGCATTTAAGGAATCTCAATTTGAGATTCCTTAAATGCAATCGCAATGTATGAACTCGCAATTTTGCGATTTCTTAAATTGCGAAAATTACAAATATGATAATGCATCCCAAAAATGGGAATTGCATTCGCAAACGGCCGAATTTTGCTATTCGCACCATTTGCGAATGCAATTTCCATTGATGCATGTGCCCCCAAGGGATTTTGCGCTGTCGACAATGATGGGTTTATTGTTAAGTAGATTCATCTGATCCCTCCATGATTGAACCGGGGGAGGAGAAAGTGAGGAGGAGAGGAGGAGGAATTCAGTTTTGGAGGGATTCAAAATCAGTTGATGAGTTGACATCCAGTTTTGAATGGAGTTGAGAGTCGAGCTTAGGATAGCGAGATCGTGAGTGGAGGCCACTTTAGGTAGATTTGAGTGTCGTCTGCATAGAAATGATAATGAATCCCGGATTTACTTAGGAGATTTCCCAGTGGTTCTAAATAGAGATTGAACAATGTGGGTGCAAGTATAGAGCCTTGAGGAACACCTTCACCTATCGCCACAGGAGATGAAAGACTGTTCGCTATTTTGATCATTTGGGATCTGTCGGAAAGGAAGGATGCAAACCATTTAAGCACAGTGCCCTCCATGCCCATTCTCTGTTGAAGAGTATTGAGGAGGGTGTTGTGATTGACAGTGCCAAAGGCTGCAGAAAGGTCAAGGAGAATTAAAAGACCGGACCCCCCCGGATCGAGTATCCTCAGCGCGTCATCAACCACTTGCAGTAGGGCTGTTTCAGTGCTGCAGTTTTGGATGAAGCCGGACTGACAATTGTCAAGAAGATCATTGTCCTTGATATGACAAGAGAGTTGTTTCGCTACACATCTTTCTGTGATCTTCGCAAGAAAGGGTAGGTTAGTGATGGGGCGGAAGTTGTTGAGGTCATTCGCATCAGCAGTGGGTTTTTTAAGCAGAGGGGTGACCTGCCAGTTTTGAAGGAGACAGGAATCCGTCCAGCCGGCCCGAGTGATATAGTGGAGCGTTTTAAGGATTGTAAAGAGGCGGGCCATGATTAACTCTCACGTGTGAGCTGCTGTCTTCATGCGCATTGGCATCACTAAGAGGGTGCGGGGGGTGCGGACCGCACCGAATGACGCCATCACATGGGGTGACACCGTTACGCTGCAGCGTCACCTCACCTCTGCTCTGCTTTATAATGAACCCTGAGCCTAATGAAACGTTGTGCCTCTCTGACAAGCACAGAGGCTGCTCTCCCAGTCCCAGGCTCCTTGACGTCATCATCACTGAGTATCAGCCACACCCCCCTCTGTTGGTTACGTTAATTGATGTTGATGATGGGCTCACGCTGAGCGGGATCGGATCAACAGATTAGCGCAGCTGCAGTCAGTTCCTGCAGCCACCAGCGCGCTGTACGCACTGACACAGGGTCCTAGGAAGTTGCCCAGACTAGGCCTCAGATTCGGTAGGCGCTTTGTTACTGCTAAATATTTATACAGGAGGCTCAGTGACAATTCATTAACAACGAGCGCACGAGTGGACATGAACTGGACATGAAGTGTTATTTAAGGACACGCCGGCTTGCGGCCATGTTAGCCTCTCTCCCAAGGATCTGTCTCTTTCTTTCTCCTGCTGCTGCCAGGCCTGGTTTCCTCTTCACAGCATCCATCCCATTGCTTCCTCCGCGCCGGAGGTCATTGAGCCCGGTGAAGCCTTTGTGCGTTTGAGAAGGCCGCTTTGCCTATGTTATATTTCACGAGTGCCGAGTGGATTTCTTCATCCCGTGACGCCTGCCCACCCTGGACTCGGAGCCCCTCTAGCATGCTTGACAGACAACTAATGTCACTGCGGAACAAGCTGGTCATTCGAGGTGAGAGCCGAGTCAGCAGCAAGGAATTATAATGCGAACTAAGTTTGACTTTTAGTTAATAAGCTTCTCCTGTGTTTATATCCACTGCAAGGCGAATGTTTTCTGGTCACGTTTTCTCCATAAAACCCCCATTTTAGACGTTTTCTGCCCTCATCCTGGCCAGCCTCACCCCCCTCCCTGCTGTGCTCGAAGGTGAGGGCGTGTGTCTTCTATGTCTATTTAAACTTTTCCACTCAGTGTTGCGCGCACGCATTGAAAGTGCATTTCATGAGTTTATTTCAATCACTTTGAGAAGAGCCAAGAAATGTGACGGAGAAACAATGGGGGGGGAGGGGGCAGGAGAAGGCGACGAGGAAAGGGTTAAAAGAGCAGCAGGCGGGGAGGGGGTGCAGGCGGAGGGGGTGGATGTGCAGGCAGAGAGGGAGATAGTGCAGGCAGAGGGTGAGATGGTGCAGGCAGAGGGTGAGAAGGTGCAGGCAGGGGGTGAGATGGTGCAGGCAGAGGGTGAGATGGTGCAGGCGGAGGGGAGATGGTGCGGACAGAGGGAGAGATGGTGCAGGCAGAGGGGATATGGTGCAGGCAGAGGGGATATGGTGCAGGCAGAGGGGAGATGGTGCAGGCAGAGGGTGAGATGGTCCATGCGGTAAGTCGTGAGGGGGTGACACCATGAGTTACCCGCACCGGGTGACATCAACCCTAGTGACGCCCGGCTGCAGCTCACCAGCTGTTTCAGAACCCACGGCCCAAGTCCGCCGGGGGCTTCTACCTGGAATAAAGTGGGGGAGGGGGAAGGGATAGATGTTCGGCGGTCAGGCCACGTGCATGTCGTATTGTATCAGCTGGGCAGCGGTCGCATGAAGACACGGCACAACAGGTCTGTGATTGCACTCACGTTATTTATTATTCTTGAGCAGGTCATATGTACTCCGCCCTCTTCGTCAGTCCTAGCTGTAATCTCCACTTCCTGTTCCCTCACCGGATCTGGTGTCCGGTGACCTGATCACTCGTCCTGTGACCCACAGGGTCCTAGCGTCCTAGTGCTCCCTGGCCAGTCGCCCCTACTGTCAGGTCATGACATCTCCCCCTTTGTTGCAAACAATTGTTCATGACATATTTTCATAATCACTGTCCTCCCCCCCATTGTCAGTCCTTAATCACAGTTGTAAGAGAGAGAGACAGAGAGAGAGAGAGAGAGAGAGAGGGGGGGAAGGATCGACAATCTTGGTCGCGCTACATCTCTTCAATGAGTCTCTGCGGTTTTCTACAAGTTCTTCTTGGCTTTGTGTCTCTGTAGTCTACTGATCCTTCCTCTTCCTCTTTCCAGGCTGCTGCTGTTTCTTCTTTCTCCGCCTTCAGCTCCTTGAAGTGAGAGCTGTTTCTTGTTATTTGTCTCTGGTCAGAGGCTGCCGTTATCATCGATCCTTTCACCTTCGTTACCGTCAGTGGTTCTTTGGAGAATGGGCTGTCCGATTTTCGGTGTTGTTTCTGCCTCACCATCACCAGGTCTTCGTCAGTCAGTTTCGATTCAGACGCGTGTCTCCGTTGATCCGCATACACTTTCATTTTCATTTTGGCTTCTTGATCTCGTTTTGCAATGTCACTCCGATCAGCGCTCGTCTTCACCTCCATTTGTGGTAGTCTTGTCTTGCTCGACCGCCCCAGCACCAATTCTGCCGGGCATCGACCTGTGGAGCTATGCGGGGTGTTCCTGTAATCCCTCAATACTTGACACAGTGCCTGTCCAGTCGATATCTGTGTCAGCTTTGTTCTTTGGATGGCTTTCTTGATAGTTCCCATAAAGCGTTCTGCCATTCCATTGGCTTGTGGCCACAGGGGCGTTATTTTCCTGTGTTTGATTCCAAGGTAACCCATGAACTTGCTAAATTCTTCTCCTGAAAATGGGGGGCCATTATACGTCTTTAGTGTCTGGGGAGTGAGGTACTGGGTTTTTCAGAACCGGCACAGACACCGGTAACCCAGCGGTGTCAGGGTACACCCAAAGACCTCGGGTTCTTCCTGATCCAGACCACAGAAACTCAGAGTCTTCTAGGTGAAGTCAAAGATCGATTTATTGGCTGCAACCAAGGTAACAAGTGTCCTAGAAGTACAACACACGGGGAAGTATATTCTCAGGAGACTGCTCGAATTTACAAAATCAGGCTTCTCTTCTTATACACAATTTTAAGCTTCAGACAAAACATTCTTGGTTGTAAAGTAAATCGTTAACATATTTCCAATACAGAGAAAAAGCAGAGTCATGATGACATGTACATATTTCACGTCGTGCTGCCCATAACAAATCACCCGGCAAGGCCCAACATTTCATCAGATATCGGTGGACCCCCAATAAAACAGGCACCTCCCCACCATAAAGTAAGTGAAGCAAAAAGAGTAGAGACAGATGGGAGCGAGATACGGCAGGTGTGCGCGCTGAAATGGTTTTATGGCCTGTTGAGCCCTGATGCTATCTTGTTCGGCCACTGGGAGGGGAACTGACCTAACGAGTTCGGCCTGGGGCAATGGTTCTGACTTGCACAGGTCATAGGAAAGTCGATTAAGGAGTACGTGTCCTTGCTGAAATGAATTTGGCTGGATTAAGGCCTATGTAAAGGGCAACACACAAGATGGCTGCAGTATATATAAAATGGAAGCCAAGGGTTCTGCACGATAATGACGATTTCGAGGAGAAATCGTCACTCGAATACGCTGAAAATGCTTGTACATGATGTACTCGACATTCTCGGTCTTTTGATACCAAATTCGTCATGTTATGGTGAAGTAATTATTCTCGAACTCGAGAATAATTACACGGGCCCAGAATTTCAGAATCCTAGTCCAGAACTTCAGAACCACAAACCCTCCTTTTGCCCTTACATAGGCAATTAATCTATTCTCATGTCAATCTGAGTCCAGATCTATATTCCTAAAGTCATTGAGATGTTGCTGTAACATCATTCTAGTACTTAGTTCATCTCTTGACACAGGCTTCCTTACACATGATGTAACACAGAGGCCACATATTGCAGGAGCACACTGTATGCACAGACAGAACAGGAAAAGAATGGCTAAGACCATCCCAATGACCATTAGAATTTTCCATCCCCAGGCAGATATCAGTTCCCAGAACCATCCCATTAACGACTAATCTCCTTTATCCACATGTATAGATTCGGAAATCTTATGTAGTTTGGAGATGGCCTGGTATACTGTTGGAGCGTTATCAGGGATGAAAATGCAGCAACTCGATTGGATTAATCTGCATACCCCACCATGGTCTGCAAGTATGATATCTAAAGCAACCCTGTTCTGAAGGGTCATAAGTCGATCCGACTGGAGCTCAGCAGTCAAGTTACTAAGGGCACCAGTAGTTTCAATCACGGTGGACTCAACTACCCTTGTCAATTGCCTAATGTACCTGCTGTTAGCCATGGATCCCCAGAACGGCAGAAAACCCTTTGCGAAGTCTCCAAATTCCTGACCTGCAGTGTCTTCTTTACTCAAAACACCTCTAACTATCCTTGTCCAGTGGTAGTCTGCCGCTGCTGTGTAGGTGGGATGCAACAGAAAGGAAACAAAACATGAGCCCGAAAAGTCAGGGGGCAACCATGTATAGGCTCTATCGTGGCAGATGAAATAAGTACCCTTAGCTGCTAAAAACGCAGGGGAAGTCTGAGATCCAAAAACATACGTTTCAGTACAGACACTCTTCCCTAACTGAGCCCTGGGATTCGTGCCATTACCTTGCAGACAAAGATGACCCTGATGGGGTACAATCCAAATCGGGGACGATCTCTTAGCTTGCTGTTTCTCACTCAGAGTAGCTCCATATCCAGTCATGTTCCATCCTATGTATAATAGTGTCTCATCTCTAGGGATAGTCTCATAAGAAATACCTTCCTTAATCATGTCTACTATACCCTTGACTAGAGCACTCTTTCTAGGATTGTCTGTTACAGAACGCAGAGGGTAGATTTTGTGTGCATATATGAACATTGTCCTATATGCCCATACAGAACCATTGTGACTAAATGGCAGGACCAAATAAGGGATACCTTTATCCGTTGTGTCAGGCATGAGACCGCACACCCAACAGTTAGTTGTGTTCATTACAAGTTGGTGTTGGTGTAACAACTGAACAAAGGAGTTATTAATGAACTCCAATCTCCCGTTTGATTCGTGGTCAGGCAGAGGGTGGAAGGAATGGGAGGAAACGGTGGGAGGAGGTATGGGTGATGCAGTGGGTGCAAAGGTTACACGAAAAGAGAATAAAACATAACTTATTAAAAATACCATGACACTGAATAGCATGGAAATACACAATATTATAAAGTTTTTCCTGGTCATCACGTTGCACAGTCTGTGCTTTAAGGTCGTTTGTTTGGCAGGTCTCTCCACATCGGGAAACTCCATCCTCTCTAAATTGCTGCCCGCGGTGGGAGGTTGCCTCTGCTAAGGGATGCTTCTGTCAGTCCAGGGCAACTCCCTTGGACCAACAAGAACTACCGACCTATCGTCGTTAGCTGCACCCCAAAGACTTTAATCAACCGCGGCCCTAGCAGCGGAACCCGGATGGCGGTTCGAAAAACAAAAATAAGCAAGTTCCCTAGATGAGAGAGCTGCACTTTCAAAAATAGTACTTGGGGAGGAAAAAAAGTCTCTTTATTAGTCCATGGATCTTAGTCTCAAATTGCAAAAAGAAATTGTTTTATTAGTTCGTTTTTCTCGGTCTCAAATTGTATCGCTCCTTTCCAGGTATTGTCTGGTCCTGGAACAAAAGGTCAGGCTCTGTAGTGTTCAATAGCTTGGATGGTGTCACAGCCTTGTGCAAAATGTTCTCATTTTCTTGTTCAGAGTCAGTTATCTTTACGTGCAAGTCATGAAAAGGGACGGTATGTGACACGGTATCAGGCTCTGGGTCAGCGACACCCTTCTGGACCCACTGGTCATAGGGTAGAGGGAAAGGAATTTTTTTACAATGGATCCCGTGGACCCAGTTGGCCTTCCCCTCCACCCGAACGGCTGACCTTGTAGAAAGAAGGACGAGATGAGGCCCGTTCCACCTGGGCTGGTCGTTCTTTGTTCTTTGGAAGTTCCTTACAAGGATCCAGGAACCGGGGTCAATGGCGTGACCCGGAGTCTCAGAGACAGGAGGCAGGGTGTTGTGGACCTGTTGATGCAAAACACGCAATTTAGCCGTCAATTCATACAGATAATTAAGCAGAATAGGGTGTTCAAGCTCGCTGAACTTGGTGGGTCTAGGCACTCCCCATATGTTGGCTGGCCGGCCAAAAACTATTTCATATGGACTAAGTTTCACTCGTGAATGTACAGTCATTCTAGTGGACAGGAGTGCTAAGGGTAGAGCGTCAGGCCATTTAAGACCTGTGCTCGCTTGGATTTTGGCCAGTTTAAGTTTTAGAGTGCCATTGTAACATTCTACTAATCCAGCTGATTGGGGTGATTTGCAGCGTGGAACTTCTGCCGGATACCTAGCCCTTCACATACTCTCTTCATCACACGACCCACAAATTCACTCCCGTTATCAGACCAGACCATTCTAGGCATTCCAAACCTGGGGAAGTACTCTTTCACAAGGGCTTTCGCTGTGGACAAGGGAGTATTGTCTTTTAGGGGATAGGCTTCTACCCATCTTGAGAAGGCACAGACAACAACAAGTACGTATTTTAAGTTGTTGCACCTCTCCATGTGAATGAAATCTAGCTGCAAAACCTCGAACGGATACGTAGGAGGTGCAAAATGACCAGCTGGAGTTGGGGTTCCCCTACCAGGATTGTGTTTCAAACATACCATGCAATTCTTGACAACATTCTCTGCACACTTGGGAATCCCTGAATTCTTCCATACTGGGGCCAACAATTCGCAAATCCCTTTCACGATGATATGAGCCGTTCCATGAGCCATTGTTACCACTGCAAGCACATATGCATCGGGTAACAACCATCTCTGACGCTCTGATGATTCAATCCAGCAACCATTTGCATCCATTCTACCCGTACTTTCTCTCCACGTACTCAATTCTTTCTCTGTGGCCTCAGCTTGGATGGACTTCACACTCTCTATCGTGTCTTCACACATTCCAACATCACCAGTCCATCTTGCAGGGCCTGCAACATACATTCGGCTCATTACATTCTTTGCCATTTCTTTCGCGATCTCATCAGCAAATGCATTTCCACAACCTACATCATCCGTCACTTTCTTGTGAGCACTACATTTTACAATCGCCATTTGCAGGGGCAAGGTCAGTGATTCAAGAAGCTCATTCACCAACTGACCATGCTGAATCTTAGCTCCATGCGCAGTCAGGAATCCACGTTCTCTCCACAATCGCCCAAAACTGTGAGCCACTCCAAATGCATACTGACTATCAGTGTAGATAGTCACTTTCATCCCTTTAGACAACACACATGCTCTCGTTAGTGCAATTAATTCTGCTGCCTGAGCTGAATTATGCGGCACACGTGCAGCTTCAACAACTGTATGCAAAGTCGTAACGGCATATGCTGCAGTCGTGTCACCACTCGGGAGCTTGAAGCATGAACCATCCACCCATAATGTACCATCACATTCAGCAAGAGGAGTATCGAATAAATCTATTCTCCCTTTCGTCTCTTCCTCTGTGGTAAATAAATAAATAATACCCTATTTTTGGATGAGTGAATGAATAACAGATAGCTCAATAAATAAGAGTCAAGATTCGAGGTAGTAGGAGTTTTTGCAGGTTTATTACAGCATAAGGACAGGATCAGGACAACCTGCATAGGGTGGCCCAGCAGAACAAAAGGATCCCAGCAGCTGCTGGGGCTGGGTCTGGGATGAGCGCGCTAACATTTAATAACATAACATTGACTTTTATACATAGCGCAAACACATAGCATTACATTGCAGTAGGCGTAACAGTGGGTGGAGTAGAAGGCGTGACTCGTAGCAGTCGCGAAAGATAACAGTAAAAAGAGGTGTAACTGGGAGTTTACTTAGACATGTGATGCGAACGTAACAGAATATGTCATGAATGGGCGGACACATAGGAGGGGGCTACCTAAGGAGCCGGGACCTCTAACCTAATGGTGCGCGAAAACTGGCAATGACGTATTACTAGGAGAAACTGGGGGCTACGAACTCTGTGCTAGGAGCAGAGACTAGAGTCTGGAGGGTCGGAGCGACATGTACCTAAACCCTATCTGGTATCTAATGTTTAGGGAACATGTTGATATAAACTAGAAGTCATGAGGGGAAAAGCTAACTTGATTTCTAAGACTGGACCATGCATTATTCTACATGTAGTGCGTGAAGAATATTAAATGACCATTAAATACAGTATTTCTCTAACGTGGAGACGAGAAGGCTAGACAATGACGGAAACTATTGATGCAGTTCAGTAGCTTAGGAATGCAGAGGAGGAGGACTGAACTGATAGCAGGAACTATAACATACTTTTGGCAGACTCAGAGGCAGAGCCGGGGTGCACCGGGCACTGCAAGGCAGGAAGTAAGTGAAGGGTCGAGGATACAGGTGGGGGCTGTATCGCTCCTCAGCGAGGCTTTCAAGAGACAGGAGCTGAATCTGTGGTCCGGGCCCTTTTGAGGCCTGGAAACGGGGATTTTATAATGGAATAACGTGCACACTGAGAAACGTGGCAACATTACTTACATAGGCCTGATATTCGTAGTATTCACGAGGACTGGAAACTAACATATTAGAGGTGGACACAACTGTAATTGCGTCATTAATCGGACATAGGGAATAACATATGCATATTGGTCATGCACACATAACATATGATGGATGGGGCGTAGGGACACAGAACATGGCAAAATTTACTTTTCCACATTCCCTCCTTGTCACTACGTTTCCATCAGGAAACATCAATATTCATGATACCATCTATCATTTCATACAGTACCATTTGCTCGTCTCGAATTGTCTTGGAACGGGATTTAGAACGGGGCTTGGGACTAGGAATACAAGAGGTAGCACACATGCTGCAAATCGCAGGGCCACATTGTATACAGAGGCAGCAGCTAAATATGATCGCTACTGTAATACCTAGGAAGGACAGGACTTTCCATCCCCATGCGGAAATTACATTCCAGAACCAACCGGACCATGTCCAGGTGCCTGGATCTTGATGTAACAGATGGGCAATTTTATGGAGTCTGGTTATAGCTGAATAAACAGACGGCGCGTTATTTGGAATGAAAATGCAACAACTGGATCCGAGAATTCTACAGGCCCCGCCCCTATCGGCCAGTATGACGTCAAGGACGAGACGATTCTGTAAAACGACAATTCTCATAAAGGATTGCTCTTCAGTTAAATTACCTAGAGCGGAGGCAGTCTCATCTACTACTGCTTCAAGGGTTCTTGTTAACCTACGAATAAGCTTACTATTTACAACTGTACCTAAATAAGGGAAAACACCTTTATCTATATCGATGAATTGCTCTGCGGCGGTTTCAGTATAATCGACAATCGGGAGATTTCTCTTGTGTCTAGTGTGTACTAAGAAAGAATTCCTATGATAATCAGGTGGGGCTAGAAAAACAGGTGGCAGTAGGAAAGCAATGTAACAGGTTCCCTCCCAATCGAGGGGCAGACGGACATATGCAGTTTGACCACAAACAAAATAAGAATGACGTGAAGCTTTAAAAATAGATTTCCTACTGTCACTATACTGGATAACAGTAGTACATTCACTATGACCTATATGTACAGAACCATAACTACGGACACATAATTCGCCTTTGACTGGTAGTACTGAAATAGCAGGTGAGTCTGGAGTAGTATCAGACTGAACATTCAGGACCATGAAATTCGACGAATAATTTCCTAAATTATATACTTCATTTTCTAAATCTAAACCTGTTCTGTGGGGAAAACCTTGCTTGTCTGGAAAACATGTACTGTTAAGAAAAGACATATCTGTTGAGGATGACGTTAACGTGGACCATGCTCCACACGAACCATCATGTGAGAATGGATAAGGAAACAGTGGCAGGACTCCCTTCGGTGTCTGGAAAGGGGGGAGTCGACCACACACCCAACAATTAGTGGCATTGCTGGTCTGGTGTGAATAATGTAACATACGGATAAATGTGTTATTACGCATGGCGAGGCGGTATGCATATTCGTGAGGAAGCAGATCACTAAACGTGTGCTCTACTGTAACATGAGCAGACATATTTACATGAGGAACTGGTAAATACAGGAAAAATGCGTAGCTGGTGCAGGAAATCATTATGCTGAGAAATAATATGAAACTCAGAAAAACGATACATTGAAGTGAACTTCGACTGACTCTCTCACTATGGGGGTCTATTTTATACATGTCAGAAACAGTCTAACCGTTTCACCTAGGGGAGGACTTATACAATCAAACTGGCTGACTTATTAGACCTGAGCTTTAACTTATACTCTTGTTGCGGAGTTTTCTCTAACAAGGGAGGGGTTGTAATAAAGTCCGGTGCGGGACAGTCCTTTAAAACAATGTTCTGGCAATCCTTTGAATCCTGGGAAATGTTCTTGGCAATGTTTTTGAAGAGTGGCTTCGGTCCTTGGAAAAGTTTTACATGAGAAAGATGGACCCACCCCTTCCTGCCTTCTAACTTGACGGCAGTTCGGGTGGTCAAGAGGACCTGACGTGGCTCCTTCCAACGTGGTTCCAGCGGACTTGATCTGTCAAAATTTCTGATCATCACTAAGGACCCTGGAACGATCTCGTGCGGTGCCACCTCGGTATTGTCTGGAAATGCGGCGGCAACCTGTGAACGACATGAGTTGAGGGCAGACATCAAGGAAGCTAGGTAATCTGTCAGCATATTACATGAAACATCGGTAATACTTCGGGGTCTAGGAGTACCCCACATGTTAGGAGGGCGGCCGAATACGACCTCATACGGGGACAGACCTGATCTGGAATGTGCGACCATACGCATGTAAAACAGAGCGACTGGCAAAGCTACTAGCCAGTCCACACCCTTGTCTTTGCAGACTTTTGCTATACGGATTTTCAGAGTCTGATTATGTCTCTCGACTAGTCCAGCTGCTTCTGGATGGCGTACACAATGGAACTTCCACTGGTACCCTAACAAAAGGGAAACATGCTTCATGAGTTCGGATGAGAATGGCTGACCGTTATCAGAATATACGACTCTAGGGAGTCCATATCTAGGGAAGAATTCACGAACCAACTGCTTGGCAGTGGTCGCGGCTGTGTAATCTGGGACTGGATATGCTTCTGTCCATCTGGACAAAGCGCATACTACTACAAGGACATACTTGAAACCTCGACACCGCTCCATTTGAATATAATCCATCTGGAGGACCTCAAAAGGGTGGTCAGGGGGCTGGAAACCACCTTGTTCCACCGGGACACTTTTACCTGGATTAAACTGACAACATATCATACAGGTACGGACTTTCTGCTTGGCTGCAGCTCGTAAATGCTTGTTGAACCAAATGTTCTGGATACTGTCTAACATAGCTTTTTCTCCTAAATGTGCTGGACTATGTGCGGTATTGATAATGACTTGAACCATAGAATCGGGGAGAAACCATGTGGCTCTACCCTTCGTTAACCATCCTTGATCTGTCTGGACCCCTCCTTGTTCAGACCATTTCTTGATTTCATCGGGGGTAGCATGTAACTGAATATCTATGACATCTTGAGTAGGGTCCTTAACTATCATGCATGTAATCAGATCTGGAATATGTGTCTGATTAACTGGAATGTCTGGAGTCTGTGCTGTAAGCTTGGCTGTGCGGTCTGCTAAATCATTACCTTGGGAAATAATGTCTGTAACTTTCGTATGTGCTTTGCATTTCATGATAGCAATAGATGTCGGTAGATGTATGGCATCTAACAGGGCTTGAATAAGGAGACCATGCTGAATCTTGGTTCCATGAGAAGTCATAAAACCTCTCTCCTGCCAGAGCACTCCGAAGTCGTGTACAACTCCGAATGCGTAACGTGAATCTGTGTAAACATTAACTTTCAGGTTCTTGGCGTGTATACAGGCTTGTGTCAGAGCGACTAGCTCTGCTGCTTGAGCGGACAGAGTATCAATACGGTGTGTTTCAATAACTTCAGTGTCAGTAGTCACTGCATACGCGGCGACTAGTTCTCCTGTACTAGCTCTCATACATGAACCATCCACATAAAGTGTCAGGTCAGGATCTGGTAACGGAATGTCTGTCAGGTCTTGTCTTGGCTTTGTCGTAATGTTAACTACTTCCACACAATCATGTGGATCTGGATTTGAACTAACTGATGGTAACAGTGTAGCAGGATTCAGAACGTTGCAGCGTCTAATTTCTATGTGTGGCTGGAACAGTGTCAATTCATAACCTGTTAAACGTGCAATTGTCAAGTGCTGAGTTTGTGTTCGGTTTAAAAGAACTTCTACTGAATGTGGGACTTGTACTGTCAGGGAGTGTCCTAAAACTATGGAATCACTTTGTCTGATAGCTAGTGCTGTGGCTGCAACTGACTTAAGGCACGCAGGCAACGCCTGGGCGACTGGATCTAATGTGCTCGAAAAATAAGCACAGGGCTTGTATTGACCTGCTTGATCTTGTGTGAGAACAGATAATGCTGTACCTTCGCGTTCTGTAACGAAAAGTGTAAAAGGCTTACTGTAGTTCGGTGTAGCTAGAACTGGAGCTTGACATAGGGCTTTCTTTAACTCGTTGAAACTAAGTGTATGTTCAGATGTCCAAGGGAGGACAGTCGATACGGCTGCCTCCTGTGTCGTTAACTGTATCAGTGGCTTGGCTAGAAATGCATACTGGGGAATCCATTGTCTACAATAAGAAGTAAGGCCGATAAAGGCACGTACCTCCTTCTGGGTTCTGGGCTGGGGAAGACTCGCTATTAACTGGATACGGTCGGGTGTCAACTGCCTACCCCTCTTGGACAGCAAGTGTCCTAAGTATACCACTTGCTGGACACAGAATTGAAGCTTCGAAGGTGACACCTTGTGCCCCATCTCGGCTAGAAAATACAGAACTGTAAGTGATGCTCGCTCGCAAGCACGTTCAGAACGGGCTGTGATCAGTAGATCATCGACATACTGGAGCAGGGCAGTGTCAGTTGGCATGTGAATGTTGTCTAGTTGTCTCTTGAGTGCTTGACTGTAAATACTAGGGCTTTCTGTGAAACCTTGAGGAGCGCGTGTAAACATATAGCTCCTTCCATTTAAACAAAATCCGAAAAGAAACTGGCTGTCTGGATGAATTGGAACACTAAAAAATGCATTCTTGAGGTCAATAACAGTGAAAAACATGGCTTCGGAATCAATAGCAGTTAACAGGGAAGAAATGTCTGGAACAACTGGGTACTGAGGAATAATACATTTATTAAGCTCTCGTAAATCAATCACTAATCGATATACTGGGGGTGCATTTGGATCAGTACGTTTCATGACTGGAATGATCGGAGAATTACATACATTGGAGTCAGTTTCTACAACTACTCCTTGAACCATGAGTTCGTCAATAATTTTGGATAAGGCTGCTACAGCCTCAGGTGGCAATCTGTACTGTCTGATTCGTGGTAACACTACACCTGGCTTGAGAGTCACACGATAGGGTGTGATTTGCATGTAACCTACATCAGTTGGACCTTGCGCCCATAAATGCTGCGGAACATTAGACAATCTTGAATCAAAATCTCGTAATACATAGTGACCCTTAAAGTCACGTAGGAACAGACGTATTCCCTCTGGGGAACAACAAATAACTGCACCTAACTCTTTCAATGTCTTAATACCTAACAGATTTTCTGGACATGACTTAGTAAGTAACAGATCAGTAGTACGGGACAATGGACCTACTTCTAGAGTAACTGGCTTAGATATCTCATTAACGATGGGTTTTCCTGAAAATCCAAGGGAAACATTTCTTGAGCCTGAGAGCGGAGCCCCTGGAACTTCGGCATGACTAATTGTGGTCCTACTTGCCCCTGTATCGATCAAAAATTTTCTGTCTTTCCCTAATACTTGACTATGAACATAGGGACCTTCTTGGTCTACAGGTATCTCGATGAGAGGCAAGCCTACCTCCCTCTCTAGGCTGTTTCATGAATATGACTGATACTCTGGATACTCGGACTGTGCATACTGGTACATCTGCGATGTAACGTGCTGTGTTGCAGCAATAGGCTGCGGTATTGTAACTGTCTGTGGTGCATTCTGTGACTGAGGAATCTGTGAAACTTGTTCTTGTCTAGGCGGACGTGGTCTTTCTTTAGTCTTACCAGTAGCTATATTATGTTTCAGAACTGCACACTCGTTTATAAAATGACCTGGCTGTTTACAATAATTGCAGTTCCCTTTAACGGGAGCCGCAGGATGACTGGCTTGATTCGGACCCCTCTTCTGACTGTCTTGAGGAATAGATTGTGCAACTAGCACTTTCATTTTCGTGTCTTTCATACGTTTTCTTTCGTGTTCTTGCTCTTCTCTAATTCTATTCTGGTGATACTGGAGCATCTGGAGCATCTGGGACGGACTATTTGCTTGCCAGGTGCTTTCGACTTTCAAAACTCGGTTTTTAATTTGTGGACTTGAATTCTCGACTAATTTGGTAACGAAAAGATGAGGGTATGACTCACTACTTGTCTTGAGACCACTGTTAATACTGAAACATTTCTCGAATCTAGAATAAAAATCACTAATGTCTTCATCTTGTTTCTGTTTACAGGCTGAGATTGCATCCCAGTCTTCTTTCCTAGTTGTCAATAATCTGGGTAAAACTTGAATCAATAATTCTGGTAATTCTTTACATTTATCTCCAAGACCGGTACCTGGTACTCGTGCCTTGTCTTCAGCTTCTAGAGCTGTCCAATCGATCTTTTTCTCTCCCACCTCCCATTCTTTTTCCTTTAACTTTTCATACACCCCTGCGGGTAGCAGAACCTTTAACATTTTAATGATATCTGGGTAGGTGTATTCTCCCATACGGAGCATGTCTTTTAATTCTCGATGGAACCCTGCTGGATCTTTGTCATGACAGGGAATTAATTTCTTCATTTCAAGGAGTTCCATCTTTGATATCGGAGTGTATACAAACACTCGTTGCATTACGCCACCCGCCCCTTGGACTGGGTGGACTTCTCGTAACGGATTCTGTCTGTCTATATAGAACGATTTACTTTCTGGGGGTGAGACATGAACAAAATGCGGGTTCAAAAACGTTCTATATTTGTGACGCTGTTCTAGAATGACACTAATTAAATCGGTACCTAGACCTCTCCATCTGTACTGGAGTAACTCGTTCAGGATATCGTGTAACGGACCTGGATCAGAATGTTGACCCTCATACAGAGTAATGAGGTGCTGGATCATATACATACCCACCAGTCGTTGCTCGGCTGGGGGCAGTTTCAGAAACATTTGTGCCACTATTTCGTCTGGAAAAGTGGTAGAATCAGTAATCCATCGGACTGCTGATCGGGCTAGTTCTTGTTCGTGCATAGTACTTAACTCACTATAACCGACTCGTGATTTCAGAATGTGATCGGTAGCTTGAAATACTTGTTCTAGAGAGCGAGGCTCTCGTTCTGGTGCTGGATGATGAAAAACAGACTTGGGTTCTAGGCGTAAATGGCGATCTGGAAATCTGGATTTTCCTACATACGCTATTCTGGCGGGATTCTCGTCTTCCTCTTCAGGATCAGAGGTACTTTCTTTCTCGCTTACTTGTGCTGCTTTACGCTGTTCGTGTAACCTTACTATTTCTTTACGAATTTTCTTGTACATACTTTCCATGGCACTAATGGTCTTGTGCTTACCCTCGGCTATATTATCACTCCACCTTGTCAGGATTCTCATTTCGGCGGGATCTTTAGACGGATAATCTTGTTCTCTTATTAGACAATTGATCAGGAACTTTAATATCATGAGCTGAATCTCGGCTTTCCTTTGAGACATAATCTCGCCAATACTTTCTGGATCATCCCCTGTACGGATGAAACGATATATTCTGTCTAGATCTTCTTTCATATTCGGTAAGGTGACTAGATACTCGGTCACCCTTCTTACGCGTACGGAATATAAAACCATATTATACTCGCCTGGAACTGGATCATAAACACATTCGGTAAGGGCTTGCCTGATTTCTGTAACAGACTTATTACTTTTAGGAGTACGCTGTGATGCTTGAGCATGTAATTCGAGTGCTGATAAACGCTTGTGTGGCGGCGGGGTTTGAGGAGGACCTCCTCCTGCGGCCCCTTGACTAGAATCGTCGACTGACATTCTTCGTGCTTGCAGGGTCGGTAATTGTAACGTGGGCTGAACTTGTATGGCAGGCTGACCCGGGGGTACCGTAACAGGTACTCCGGTATCTGGAGAGACGGGAAGTGCCTGATTCACAGGGACAGGCGGAGCACGAACAGGATTTGCATATTCTGGAACTGTGTCGTCCAAATAGGACGAAATAAAAATATCAGCTGCGGTCGGTTTGTGACGTAGCTTGGTCGGAACTAATGGTGGCGGGAAATTACTGGATGCCTCTGGGGTCGCTTTTGGCAAGCCTTCGGCAAGGAGAGGATACATACCCTTAATAAGGGCATGCCTCTGTCTGTCTGACTGTTCGGTTTTGACTTGTTCACCTATCTCGATTAATTCTCTTTCTTGGGCTCGTTCTTGGGATTCTCTACTTAACTCTGACTTTCTGACGTCCTTTTCCGTTCTTCTATGCGCTTCCTTACGCCATAACTCGATGGCATCTTTCTGTGACTGTCTGGCTTTCTTTTTCCATAATGCTTCTTCTACTCGCATGATACATTCGGCATCCCATGTACCCGATACGGGCCATCTATACTTTTCTTCTAACTGTTTGGTATACTCTACCCATAAATCTAGATACAATATGGCGCTTATGCCATGTTTCTGATACATAAAGTGACCTGGACTGTCCCTAGGCGGAACAGGAATTGCTGCTTCCAGCAGACCCTTTCTAGTTTTTAACTGACGTAACTTTGAAAAGAGCGGCATTCTAAACTTGAATCGGAACACAATACAATACACGAAAAAACAATAACAATTGGGAAAACAATTCAGGCATACCACGACATTGAAAATATATTAAACAATATCATAACATAACAGTTCGAACAGAATACTACCTAAAAAATACTGAAAACAGAAACAGAACAGAATTCTCGAGAACGGAACAGACTAGAGTTACTGGATGCACTGCTGTAACAGTACGGAACATACCGGTCCCATAAAGGAACACATCAAGACCCGTATCCACCTAGGTGAACACTTCGTTTGTGGGCTTGGGTACCACCAACCCACGGACCAGAGTCAATTTAGACTGACCCTGTCTAGACACTACCCCAGCAATGGTACTCACCGGGCAGCACGGAACGGAAGGCCTCGGACGGGACTGGACTACGACGACGAACTTCGGACTTCGGACTTCAGTTACGGGTGGGCCTCCGGATACCTCGGACCTTGGACTCTCGGCTTGGGCTCTGGTCGGGACTCGCCGCGTTCCTCCACCGTCTCGTTTGGATGCTGGACCGCCTCCTCCGTCTCCTCCGTGGGCCTGAGGGATACTTGGAGCAGAAATATCTGCCAGTGCACGGTATGGTTCCGTCACGACTGCAGAGGGTCAGGGGGTCGGCGTGGCTTCACCGACGCGTGGGGAAAGGGCAAGTCCCTATTCGGGCGCCATTATGTGGTAAATAAATAAATAATACCCTATTTTTGGATGAGTGAATGAATAACAGATAGCTCAATAAATAAGAGTCAAGATTCGAGGTAGTAGGAGTTTTTGCAGGTTTATTACAGCATAAGGACAGGATCAGGACAACCTGCATAGGGTGGCCCAGCAGAACAAAAGGATCCCAGCAGCTGCTGGGGCTGGGTCTGGGATGAGCGCGCTAACATTTAATAACATAACATTGACTTTTATACATAGCGCAAACACATAGCATTACATTGCAGTAGGCGTAACAGTGGGTGGAGTAGAAGGCGTGACTCGTAGCAGTCGCGAAAGATAACAGTAAAAAGAGGTGTAACTGGGAGTTTACTTAGACATGTGATGCGAACGTAACAGAATATGTCATGAATGGGCGGACACATAGGAGGGGGCTACCTAAGGAGCCGGGACCTCTAACCTAATGGTGCGCGAAAACTGGCAATGACGTATTACTAGGAGAAACTGGGGGCTACGAACTCTGTGCTAGGAGCAGAGACTAGAGTCTGGAGGGTCGGAGCGACATGTACCTAAACCCTATCTGGTATCTAATGTTTAGGGAACATGTTGATATAAACTAGAAGTCATGAGGGGAAAAGCTAACTTGATTTCTAAGACTGGACCATGCATTATTGTACATGTAGTGCGTGAAGAATATTAAATGACCATTAAATACAGTATTTCTCTAACGTGGAGACGAGAAGGCTAGACAATGACGGAAACTATTGATGCAGTTCAGTAGCTTAGGAATGCAGAGGAGGAGGACTGAACTGATAGCAGGAACTATAACATACTTTTGGCAGACTCAGAGGCAGAGCCGGGGTGCACCGGGCACTGCAAGGCAGGAAGTAAGTGAAGGGTCGAGGATACAGGTGGGGGCTGTATCGCTCCTCAGCGAGGCTTTCAAGAGACAGGAGCTGAATCTGTGGTCCGGGCCCTTTTGAGGCCTGGAAACGGGGATTTTATAATGGAATAACGTGCACACTGAGAAACGTGGCAACATTACTTACATAGGCCTGATATTCGTAGTATTCACGAGGACTGGAAACTAACATATTAGAGGTGGACACAACTGTAATTGCGTCATTAATCGGACATAGGGAATAACATATGCATATTGGTCATGCACACATAACATATGATGGATGGGGCGTAGGGACACAGAACATGGCAAAATTTACTTTTCCACACCTCTGTTCTAAGAGAACAATCGTGCTGTTCTGAAACATCTGACTCCTCTGCAATTGGCAACAATGTAGCTAGGTTTAAGGTGCTGCACCTCTTTATGTGTACATGACTCGCTAGCAATGTCAATTCGGAACTGGACAGTCGAGCACTAGTTAAATGCTGTGTCTTGGTTCTATTTAACAATGTGTCTACTGAATGTGGGACCATCACGATTAGTGTATTATTCATTACTAGACCAGCAGACTGTCGAATAGAGACAGCTGCTGCTGCTGTGGCTCTTAAACAACTCGGCAATGCTTTTGCTACCAGATCCAAGGTCGATGAAAAGTAGGCACATGGACGCTGTCTACCTCCGAACAACTGAGTCAACACAGACAATGCACAGCCCTCTTTCTCGTGGACATATAATGTGAAAGGCTTACTGTAGTCGGGGGTACTTAACACAGGAGCCGAACACAATGCTGTGCGTAATTCGAGAAAACTTTTCTGACACTCTTCAGACCAAGGAATGGGATTGGGTGTATTTTTGCACGTTAATGCCACCAAGGGTTTGGCTAATAACGAAAAATTTGGAATCCACTGTCTACAGTACGATGTAATGCCCAAGAAAGCACGCACTTCTCTCTGTGTTCTTGGCACATTCAATTTCGCTATTGCCTGAATTCTTTCTGGGGTCAGTTTCCTTCCCTCCTTCGATAAGAGGTGACCTAAGTAGGTCACTTCTTGTCGGCAATATTGCAGCTTGGAAAGTGACACCTTGTGATGAAGATCACACAGATGACGCAACAATGACAGTGTGGCCTTTTTACAAATTTGCTCAGTTTCTGCAGCAATGAGTAAATCATCTACATACTGTACAAGAGTAGCACCTTTAGGTAAAATAATCGTATCAAGCTGTGTTTTTAGAGCTTGACTGTATATTGATGGACTTTCACAGTAGCCCTGAGGAGCGCGGTTAAAGCGGAAGCTGCGACCTCCTAAACTGAAGGAAAAAATATCCCTGCTCTTTTCAGCAATCGGGATGCTGAAGAAGGCATTCTTCAGGTCAATCACCGAAAACCAAGAGGCAGATGCTGGAATCATAGTCAATAATGTGGTAATGTCGGGGACAACTGGGAATTGTGGCACAACTATTTTATTCACCTCTCTCAGATCAATCACAAATCTGTACACAGGTGGCTGAGAGGGATCAGTTTGTTTTAAAACAGGCAGAACTGGACTATTGCAAACGTTGCCTCGTGTTTCTTCAACCACATCTTTTTCAATCAATTCGTAAACGATCGCTAGCAAAGCTTTTTCACCCTCACTAGAAATCCTATATTGTGGAATTCGTGGCATTTTAACATGGGCTTTCAATGTTACAACATATGGTGGCATTTTCAAAAGGCCTACATCATTAGGACCAGCGGCCCAAAGAATGTCTGGAAGAAACGACAATTCTGCTGGAAGTTTATCCCTCGACAAGTACATGGGAGAAACTACTTTCTTACCTAAAGTAAGGTGTACTCCCAAAGGAGAACAGTACAAAGTTGCATACAATCTTTTTAACAAATCCAATCCTAGCAAGTTTTCACCACAACCTGTTGTCAGAATAAGGGGTGCTTCGAATTCACAAGGACCAACAGAAAGAGACAAAGGGTCAGAAATCGGATTTCTAACCGGGGCGCCAGAAAAACCTACAGAAACGTTCATTTCACCAGACAAAGGTGCGCCAGGGAGTTTGGAGTGCATAATAGAACTCTTTGTAGCACCAGTATCCAACAGAAAAGATTCTGACACACCTGATGTAATCACCTCAACGTATGGTCCAATCTGATCTACTGGAACTGAAACAACTCCCTCTCTTTGTCTATGGCTGTCCTAGCAATTATTATCTTCCCAATGCTCATCTTCTGTGTAATAATCATCAACGTAGTATTGGGCTGTCCTATCAGATGCACTATTCTGCTGATCGAATTTATTCATAGAATTTTGTGGTGGATGGGGACGTGCGTTCTGAGGGACGTTTCCAAGTCCTCTACCTCTAGGTGCTTGCTGACTACCACGACCTCTTACACCAGAAACACCATTTGCACGTTGTAACAGAATAGGACAATTATACTTGAAATGACCCTCTTCTCTGCAATATGAACACTGGTTGGGGCCTACAGGTACACGGGGTTGAGTATACTCGACTCTTTGTGAGTTCCTTTGATACTGTTGAGGCTGCTGAAAATTACTCTGGTAGTTATTCTGACCATTATTATTTTGATTACCACCACCACGTGGCGGATATGCTTGCTGTAATAAAACCTTCGTTTTCAATTCCTTGGTTTTCTTTTCTACTCTATCTTTCTCATCCTTGTCTCTATTTTCGTAATATTGGGCAGTAGCTAATATCTGCGCTGAGGATGAGACTGCCCAAGAACTTTCTGAATCCTTTAACTTTTTACACAATTCTGGAATCAGATTGTGCACGAATTTATCGACAAACAATCTCTGACCACCTTCTGTGGTCATATCTTGACCGCTGTGGTCGACAAATGTCTCTTCAAATCTGGTGAAGAAATCTGAAACAGTTTCCTCTTTCTTCTGCTTGCATGCGGACAACTTATCCCAATTTACACGTATTGCAGGCATTATCGTCTTCATGTAATCAATTATTCTACCAGGGAGTTCTGCTATCAGAGGCTCGGGCTTAGCACCACCAACTTGTCGGGCATCTGCCGCGGCGATATTAGCCCATGAGTCACCTAACTCCTGATCATGATCTGTATGACAAATTTTACCCCATAAAGGTTGGGGAACTACGTTCCCAAATAACATATCGATATCGGCTAAATTCATTATACATGATCCAGCAGTTTGTGACAACTCTTTATAATACCCTGCAGGATTTTTACGCGGATCAGGCAATGTCTGTTTAAGGGCTAAAACTTCAGCTCGCTTCCGTGGGACATGTACCCATACACGCTGAAAGTGTGGCATAATAGGTGGGTTAGCAGTTGTGTCACCCTCTCTCCACTGTGGGGGAACTTCTCTCATCGGGTATTGTCGCGCCTTTTTCCTACTAGATGCACCAGGCTCAGATTGTGACCCAGAACTGCTTCCCTTACTCCGATATGATAACAACATCTGGACCTACAATCATGCCCTCCCCAAACTTAAACCGTACACAACACATCTCTTGCGGGATGCATTCCAGATCATTGTCTTCCAAATCCTCGCAAAGGAAAACACACATCTGTTCAAAAACGTATCTCTGTGTCGGTGCTTCCCATTGATGGAAGACTTCCATGACCGACTCTACATCGTATTTTACGGTGTCCATAACCCACTTTCGTGCTAAACGATTCAGTGAGTCTCTTTCCTGATAGTCAGGCAGTCGACTTCGCAACTGTCTTCGTTCCATTTTAGGGGTTGTAGTAGGCGACCCAAAAAGAGGAGAAAGAAGGTTAGTGACAGTGCTGGCCATTTTCTGCCGAATTGAAGGTGAAACTGAAGGAAGAACGGGCGGAAAAACGGGGTGAGATAAGGCAGAGGCAGAGATACCAGAAGAGGAGGCATCAGGAGAAATAGAAGGAGCACTAGGCAAAATCGTAGAGGGAGCATTAGGAGAAGTAGAAAGTACAGTAGGCAAAATTGTAGAAAGTACAGGTGTGATCGGTGGGCCTTGAGGAGGCTGCACCAAAGGAGTAGGGGCCAACTGAAGAGTAGCTGGCGGTTGCTGTGAAGGAGCAGGAGGCATAACAACCACAGGTTGTGCAACTATGGGTTGTGGAGGTGCCGTAGGCTTTTGTGCATAGGGAGGTGGCGAACTTAGTAAGTGTGACATTAATGGATCTTTTTCACGCTCTTTTGCTGCCTCTTGCTGAAGAGACGGCAAAACTGGATAGCATTTATCTATCGCCATTTTACGTTGCCTGTGCAACTGCTCACTCATCTGCTCTTCTTCATTGTCTTTAAACTGCATAGCAGCTTGCATTACTGAAATTCCTCCTTCTCTCTTATTTTTCTTAGCTAATTTGATTTCCTTCTGTTTGGCCTCCTTACGCCATAGGCGAAAAGAGTCGAACATTGCTGGCCGGGCTTTCTTTTTGAACAGTTTAACTTCAAGGTTGTCTAAGATTTCGGTATCAAAGCTACCATATTGGGGCCATTTTAAAACACCATCTTTTCTCGTGTATTTGATCCACACTTCGTTGTATGTGATGGGGCCTACCCCATGTTTCACATATAACTCGTAAGTTGGAGTTCCAACCGGAGGAACCGGACATGAGTCCTCTAATCGGGAGTCCCTATTATTACCACCAAGACAAAACAATTTTCCAAGTGTAAGACTAGGCATTTTCGCTCTCTAGTCTAGTTCCAAACTTCAAAGGATTATCGATTACGATATTTCTCGTGAATACACGAGTCCTTCGGTTTTGGTGCTTGCAAGTACCAACAATTATCCCAAAGGATACCCAAGACTAAGACCAACTAAGGACTGGGAGACACTCCACTTATACTTCACTGAAATATCGATGACGTCACCAGAAGACTCGTCTTAGTGTTTCGCTCTACCAAACTTCAAGGGTCCAAATCAGGGCGATAGCCAGGGCAGCAGTCCTTCGTAGCCGTCGGGAAGCGGGGAACCTCGCAGCAAAGACCTTCGGACCACGTCGACATGCAGGGGTCGATGAGGTGGTTGGCCGTCCTCCGGAATTTTCACACGAAGCTCCTCACGAACCTCTGGCTGACTGGTACCACTGGAATCGCCCCAAACGTTGGGCGCCAACTGAGGTACTGGGTTTTTCAGAACCGGCACAGACACCGGTAACCCAGCGGTGTCAGGGTACACCCAGAGACATCGGGTTCTTCCTGATCCAGACCACAGAAACTCAGAGTCTTCTAGGTGAAGTCAAAGATCGATTTATTGGCTGCAACCAAGGTAACAAGTGTCCTAGAAGTACAACACACGGGGAAGTATATTCTCAGGAGACTGCTCGAATTTACAAAATCAGGCTTCTCTTCTTATACACAATTTTAAGCTTCAGGCAAAACATTCTTGGTTGTAAAGTAAATCGTTAACATATTTCCAATACAGAGAAAAAGCAGAGTCATGATGACATGTACATATTTCACGTCGTGCTGCCCATAACAAATCACCCGGCAAGGCCCAACATTTCATCAGATATCGGTGGACCCCCAATAAAACAGGCACCTCCCCACCATAAAGTAAGTGAAGCAAAAAGAGTAGAGACAGATGGGAGCGAGATACGGCAGGTGTGCGTGCTGAAATGGTTTTATGGCCTGTTGAGCCCTGATGCTATCTTGTTCGGCCACTGGGAGGGGAACTGACCTAACGAGTTCGGCCTGGGGCAATGGTTCTGACTTGCACAGGTCATTGGAAAGTCGATTAAGGAGTACGTGTCCTTGCTGAAATGAATTTGGCTGGATTAAGGCCTATGTAAAGGGCAACACACAAGTTGGCTGCAGTATATATAAAATGGAAGCCAAGGGTTCTGAACGATAATGACGATTTTGAGGAGAAATCGTCACCCGAATACGCTGAAAATGCTTGTACATGATGTACTCGACATTCTCGGTCTTTTGATACCAAATTCATCATGTTATGATGAAGTAATTATTCTCGAACTCGAGAATAATTACACGGGTCCAGAATTTCAGAATCCTAGTCCAGAACTTCAGAACCATAGGAGAACCCCACGCAGCGAAGATGTCGTCCAGCACAGGTAGTGTGGTGTTTGCTGATGTCGACGACACCTGACTCACGATCGGGAATTCCGAGAATTTGTCAATGACGACCAACAGGTAGTTTCCAGTCTCTAAGGGCCCATAAAAGTCTGCCGCTAGCTCTGTCCATACTGCTTTTGGCAGTTCCGACATCTGCAGTGGTGCTGGTTTTGATGGCGGTCCCGTCACTTGACAGACGTGGCAGCGTGTTATTGCTTCTTCCACCATGCCATCAAGTCCTGGGAACCACACCTTCTCTCGCAGCATTTTCTTGGTAGCGACAATCCCTCGGTGGGACTCATGAGCCAGTTCAACTGTTTTTTTCCTTAGCCTGTATGGTATCACGATTCGTGATCCTCTCATTAGGATGCCGTTCTCCGTTTCTGATAGTTCTTCATGTATTTTCTTGAACGCTAGTATTTCTTCTTTCATTACTCCTCTTTCCGTGGGACTGTTATTATTTATGTGTCTCCATCTTTGTTCCCTCACCACGTTCCTTATTACTTGCATGGTGGGATCTCTCTTTGTTTCTTGCTCTAGTTCTTCAATTGTGATTGACGCCGGGGTCTTTTGTTTGAGTATAAAATTCAGGTATTCTTCTGCCATTGTAGTGGAGTTTTCTTTGTGAGGCAGAGGGTGACGTGACATGTAGTCCGCTGGATTATGTTCTTTCCCGGGATGGTGGACTATTTTAAAGTTGTAGTCCATCAGACTGATGCCCCACCGCTCTATCCGGGTTGGTATTTTTGCGCTCGGGTTGCCATATATTGTTATCAAAGCCTGGTGGTCTGTCACTATCGTGAAGGGTTTCCCGTAGAGGAACATGTGGTAGTGTTCATATGCCCACACAACTGCCAGGCTCTCTTTTTCCGGCTGAGAGTATGCTCTCTCGACGTCTGACAAGCTTTTGCTCCCCTATGCCACGACACATCGTGGCAATTCTTTTCCTTGTTTGTGCTGGGCCAGTATCGCACCCAGGCCCACTGGGCTGGCGTCCACGGTCAGTTCGGTGCACAAGTTTGGGTCGAAGTACGCAGGTGATCTACTGCCGTCACTGACGCCCTTATTTCTTCGAATGCCTTGCTGCATTCTGTTGTCCAGGCGAATGTGTGCCCCTGCTTCGTCAGTTCTCGCAGTGGGGTACTTACTGTCGCAAAGTCTTTAATGTACCGTGCACAGTAGCTGGCAAGACCAAGAAATGATCACACTTCAGCTATGTCTCTTGGTTCTTTGGCCTTTTCCAGGGTGTCAACCTTGCTTCGATCCGGCCTCAGTCCTTTTTTCGAGAATATGTGCCCAAAGAACACCAGTTCTTCTCTTCCCAGTTCGCATTTTTTTTCATTCAACATTAGTCCTTCTTCTTCTAGTTGTGCACACACTTCTCTCAGTGCTTTGTCATGTTCCTCATCAAACTTCCCAAACACAAGAATGTCATCACTATAGTTGAGACTGTTTTTAATTGGTCTTATTATTTGCCTGATGGTTTCTTGGAAGATTTCAGCGGCTGATGAGATCCCGAAACTCAAACGTTTGTAGCGGAATAGACCTAGATGTGTTGAGAAGGTCGTGATGTACCTCGATTGTGGATCAAGCTCTAACTGATGGTACCCTTTACACAGATCCAGCTTGGAGAAACGTCTTGTTACCGTCAGACAGCTAATCATGTCATCCAGATGCGGCCCCGGATGTCGTTCTCTTTCAATGGCAGTGTTTGGAATTCTCATATCCACACATATTCTGATCTGTGCGGTGTCCTTCTTAGGGACGGCTACTATCGGTGATACCCAAGGTGTTGGTCCTTCAGCTGGCTCAATGATGTCCTGGTCCAGCAGTGACTTTATTTCTTCTTCCACTTGCAGTTGTAGGTGTATTGGTATACGTATGTGATGCTGAGCAACAGGCCTGATTGCTTCGTTGATGTGCAATGTGATTTGTCGCCCTTTTAATTTTCCTAGTCCTTTTGTTATGTTCGGATACTCTCTTAGGATGTTCCCTTTGTCGGACATGTGGTATGTCATCTCTAACAGGCCCATTACTTGCGCTGTGACGTTGCTCAATAGGCATGGACCTGGGATGTCTCCTCTTAGTACGTGAATCTCCTCCGTGACCATTTTATTTTTATACGCCAGCGTGTCTGTGAAGTTTGTTACTGGTCTTTTCGCACCCCAGGTGAATACCTGTACTCTCGATGGTTGTAAGTGTGGTTTCCTCTTCATCTTTTTATGTTCCGTGGCACACATTATGTTGCACGTGGCTCCTCTGTCTAGTACGAATTCTGCTTTGAAGAAACTTAAACTCCTTCTCAGGGGTCTCACTGATACTTAGTCCATTCAAAAGCAGCAAAGAAGTTGACACAGAATCTGAAATATCAAAGAACATATTTATTAAACTCAAATGAGTGAGACCACGTCACACAGAAGCCTTTAGCAACCGAATGAGGCAGTCTGCCAGAATGGTCTTAGTTTACAACTTATAGACTGTTTATTATGCCCCAGGCATGTAAGGGAGTTGTACCAATTACATTTCTAAAGAAATGGAAAATCTAGAGAGTCAGCAGGTGAGTAGCCTTTGGGGTTTTAGCAGGATATGGACAAAACATTATATTTACACAGTTCACAAAGGTTAATCTCCAAAAACCGGACAAACCTATAATTGAAAGCATAACCCATGAAATGAAGAAACATAGGAAAGAACAGTTATAACTGATTAAACAAGATAAGGCAGGTTGCAAGGAAACTAAAAGTTGATGTCTGAACAGTGATTGGCAATTTCAGACAACGATCAGGGAAACTGGTTTTGTGAGGTCACTTTCAGGGGAAGAGGTCAGTTTCTATAGTTAACTCCAGTGTCAGAGGGAAACATAGTTAATGTATACATGAACCAAGAAAGCCAGGTACACTTTGTTCGTCAGGCTGCTTTCATGAGCCTACGTGAAGGCAACACCAGATGGCAGTCACAGTACATGCATAAAACCCATGTTCTAAAATGGAGTCGTGCAATCTATTGTACATGAAAATCACAGAACCTCACTTGGTGAGGCCCTACATCAATGGTCACTGACTCTGTTTTCTTTATTGTCCTCCTGTCGAACAGCCGTATGCTTTCTTCACTTTCCTCTTCCGTCGTGGACATGAGGTATAGACGCTCTACTTTTTCTTCTGCTTCTTCTTCTCCTCCTGATTCTAATGACGAGCTCCTTGTTGCCGTTTCCATGTGTCGCACATGCCGGTTTGTCGTCATTCGTGGTCTCCCTGGTCTGCCTCTTTCATTCTTGAATTGCATACCTTGGCACATGGTGGTGAAATGGTTGCTTCTATTGCATTTTCGACATGTCTGACCAAACGCTGGGCATGCTCCTCGATGTGGAAATTCCAGCCCGGATCTGTAGCACTGTGATCCTTGTTGTTTTCTTGTCATTTGGTCATTTAACCCCTTTTTCCAGTGTACTGATCGACATTGTCCGTTATCCGGTGAGCCTGTTCAATCCGGCGATCCATTTGTCTTGCATGTGCCATCGCCCTTGCTTCTGCTCTTACCAGTTCTAAAAAAAATTCTAGTGTGGTCTGCTCTTTTAGTATTCTTGTGCGAAAGTCTGTGTCACGACATCCCTCTATTATTCTTAGGCGGATGGCCTGCTCATTATCATATTTCTCGAACTCACAGTGGGCCACTAGTTTTCTTAGTCTGGTTGCGAAGTCATCCAGTGACTCGTCTGGTTGTTGAAACGCTATGTTGAAGCTGTATCTTTCAAAATCAATATTTCTCTGGGGGTCGAACTTATTTGTCAGGCACTTTATTGGTTTTTTGTAGGTGCCTGTTTCGCTTGTTAGTAGTGTTACTAACAGGTCATCTACCTCATCTCCCACCAAGTTAAGGAACAGTCCTAGTTGTTTAGCTTCTACTACATCTGTTGCTTCCATGTACCTCTCAAATTTGGTGATCCATTTCTCCTATCTTATTCCCACCTGTGGCTCCGATACACTAAATGGCAGAGGTCTGCGATATTGTGCGCTTTGTTTGGTCCATCATCCCCTTTTGTATCGCTTTGTTCGCCCTAAGTGTGGCAGGGTATGCTCAGACGTGAGTCCCTTGCTCACTTGGCCACTGGATTAAAGATAGCCTGGCTGATGAGGATTATGAATCCGAAACCGGTCCCAGGATGCTTGTTTCCGGTCCATGGAAGACATGGCTTGGCAGTTCGGGCTGGACTGTTCCCATGAGGCACAGGGTCAGACTGATTTGCATATAGCCATGTTTGAAATGGGGTGGCTGAGTGGGCTAATGAATGGTTGTTGGATTAAAGCCAGATCATTTGACTGGGGGTGAGTGTTTGATTTGCTCAAACGCTCCGTCCATCATCCCCTTTTGTATCGCTTTGTTTGGTCCCAGCCATGTTGTTATGGTCTTGTTTATTCTTTTATTCCTGATCTTTTTCTTCTTCTCTGGTGTCTTAATTCTATTTTGTCCCTTCTTTATTTTCGTTTTGTCTTCTTTTCTCTTTACTAGCTCTTTCTTTTATTATTTGGTGGGATCTTTCTGTTCCTTTCTCTTCTTTTTACTTCTGTTGGCCTTTATTGCTCTTTCTTTCCTTTGAGTGTCTCTTTTTTGCTGTCAATCCAGTGCTTTTCTTTTCTTGCCTGGTCTTGTAATGGCCGCCCTGCTATTCCTTATGCCTTTTTTGCTATTGTCCCACTTAAAATGGCCGCCGTCGCTCTCGCAAGACCCTAAAATGGCCTCTTTGCTCTTTCTGCTTTGTTATTGGCCCCTCCGCCTGACTCCGTTATGGCCGCCGAGACTTCTGAGCTCTCGCTAGAGCTCGGGCCTTGATTTTCAAGCGCTCGCGCTGGTGCGCTGATGCTTCTCTTACCGCTATCGGCTGCACTTTGTTTGCAGTTGCAGTTTATTTTTATTATGATAAAGGAACTCCTTGGAGGTCCACATAAGAATCAAAATATACATACCAAGCAAAGCACATAAAAATTATCTTACCAACACTCCATAAAAGAAAAGTAATATGAACAACTTAATACAGATCCAAAAAACATTTAAAAAAACCATATAATTTAAAACAAAACATTTCATTTGGTGGGTTAATCAAGGCCGCCTGCAATGATGAAGCTGAAAGAATGTTGAGTTGAAGGCAAATTGGTCGTAACCATCTACGCCTAAAAGGCATCAGGGCAGGACAAACAAAAATAACATGATTTAAGTCCTGGTCATACATCTGACAAAGATCACAAAGTGCTGACTGTCCATACCATCTAGCACACAGATCTTTCAACGGAAGCAGATTTTGTCTTAATAAGTACACTAGGCGACGAACGCCATGAGAGATGTTCCAGTACATATAAGGTTGAGCTTTCCGCAAAATACAGGACTCTATAACAGGAGTACTACCTTTTTTTAACAGCCGGGAATCTCTATCCTGACGAAACCCCAGTTCCCATGTGGAAGATTTCAAGATAATTTTTAATTGATAAGATGATAAAGAAAACAATGTCTCTTCATCCAATTTCAATTGCACCACTGCGAATCTGAAGTTTTTTACAAGTAAAGAGTAGTCATTAAAGTTTCTCAGCAATTCATTTTTTAAAAGCTCTCTTAAGGTATTGGACTCACTTTTTGCTATACCTACTACCCAACGTATAACACTGGCCAAACCTTGTACCCAACTGCTGCGTAATCCCAATTCCTGTCTTAAGGAAACAGTAGAATTTGCTGTGCTAACAGATAACAAACTACGCATTTTCCCTTCTGCGCAGTTTAAAAAACTCCATTTCTTTAAATCTGTTAACTCTATGCCATATAATAGGGAAGCAGGGACTTTTGCTCTGAAAACATCAAGAAGAATAGAAAAATGCCTTCTCCCTGTTGCTTTGTATAATGATACTAAGCTCTTTCCCTGTGAAATAGCCTTCCGGGAATTATTATCCAAATGTGCTTTGTCACTTAGATTACTTGTGACAATTTTGCCCAAAAAGGTATAAACTTTCACAATTTCTAATTTTTGGTCCCCCACCCTCCAAGGAAAATTAAGAAATGTAGGTTTCTTTTTACCGGAGAAACACATCACTTTACTTTTTGCCGTATTTATCAATAGGTAATGGTTTTTGGCGTATTCAGACAGCGCTTGCAAACGATTATTCAAGCCCTTCGGGGTAAGATCCAAAATCAGGGTATCATCATCTGCATACATAAGGCATGCGATTGGAACTCCACCCAAAGACGGGGCAATACCAGCGCATGCTGAGAGGGCCGCAGGTAAATTAACTGTATAAGGGGAAAACAGCAAAGGAGCCAGCAGGCAACCTTGCTTTAACCCGTTAGAAGTGAAAATTATTTTAGATAAACCACGTTCACCTCCCAGTAAAACTCTACACCAGGTATCTGAGTAAAGTGCACGAATTAATTTAATAAGAAAAGGAGGCATACCTAAATCAAATAACTTTCTCCAAAGCAATATTCTATCCACTTTGTCAAAAGCGGTGGAGAAGTCGATAAAGGCGCCGTAAACCTGACCACCACGGACTTTCACATATTTTTCCGTAATAACATGAAGAGCGGTCAGGTTGTCTAAGGTTCCGTGACTTTGTCTAAAGCCTGTTTGTTCAACAGGCAAGATTTTAAACTCAGTTACCCATTGGTTCATTAAAATAAGAACACATTTTGCGAAAACTTTACCTATGGCATCAAGCAAAGCGATTTGGCGATAATTTTGAGGAAGATCTCTTGCCCCTTTTTTATATAAAGGAACAATGATACTTCCTTTCCAGGAGGGGGGGACTATTCCATTCAAAAAGCAAAATTTAAATACAGGAAAGAGAATTTTGCTCCAAAGTTCACTCTGGTGTTTTAAAACAGAGATGGGGATTTTATCTGGACCCATCGCACCAGAGGAACGCATGTTCTTAATAGCAAATTCAATATCCTTTATCGATGGGCAATCAAATATATGGGAGACATGATTAAATTCCACAGTAGAAAATTGAGAATTATTATTGCTGTACAAATTCTCAATATATTGGACCCAAATCTGTTCCTCAATGGCAATAGGGGTGGCGCTGGCTCTGGTCCCACATCCCTTGCCAATTAAAGACCAGAAAGTCTTGGCTCGGCCATTATACGAAGCTTCTCTCAGTTGAATCCAGAGAGAGTCTTCCTTATTACGCTTTAAACGGGCTTTAAGCCTAACTCTTCTTCTTTTTAAAATTAACAACCTTTGCTTGGCTTCTTGGGAAAATGATAAATATTGCCCCCTTATTACTTTATTTATTTCTCTGTTTAAAGCCCGCAAAGGACAAGGAACTGTAGAAAGTTTTTTCTCAGAGGGTTTCTTTTCCGCTATGGAAATTATCGATTCTAAAAAATTAGCAAAACCTAACAGCTCTCTCCCTTCCCAAAGAGATAAACTCTTGACCGTTTGGTTCAACAGAGCCTCCAAACTTTCAAAAGTGCGGAAGCTCCAGAAACATTTCCCAGAATTGGAGTCAAAATTCACCAGGTCCGTATCCATACTCCAAGAATCTACTTTTGGAAGACTGACAGAGACTAAAAGCATCAACGCATTATGGTCACTAAGATTAGACTCTATGACCTTCATATTTTTCAACCGGGAAAATGAGGCGTAATCTGCCATAACATAATCTATAATAGATTTTCCCATGTTTGACTTATGCGTGAAAGCAGCTGGGATGTCAGAAGGGAGCCTCCCATTTACTATTAAACAGTCAACTTTATGTAGACCTTCTAGGACAAGTTTACCTCTTTTGTTGGTTTTAATTTTGACTGGAAACTGGGCCGGAGGTATATTCAAAGACTCCTCCCTGAGAATGTTTCTGAATACATCCAATCCACAGTTGGATATGTTACAATTCAAATCCCCAAACATTAATACATGAGGAGGTGGAGAAGCATCCATAATTTTAGTTAAAAAGGAGAACAGTGTTTTTAAACTATCATTATAGCAACAATTTGGGGGAATATAGATGTTTATTACTACCAACGATGAATTCGGGGAATCCTCAAATACATCTTTTAAGGTTACTGCCTGGAACAACTTCCCTGGATCGAGATAGTGTGAATAGTTCCATTTTATTCTATTTGTTAATAAACATGCTATTCCTCCCTTTGCATGGCCTCTTCTAGAAGCAATAGCACCGTTTTCCAACACAAAATAATCCTTTTCAAGCGCTAATCCACCTTCCACCCATGTTTCTTGTAAACAGATTATATCTGCCTCATTGGAATCTAAAAAGCCTAATTTCTCCTTATGGTCTTTAAAGCCTGAAGTATTCCACGACATAAGCTTCAACTCTTTGTTAAAAATTTGAATGCAGTTTGTTACTGGAACCAGATGTACTTGCTAAAACTCCAGGTAACCAACTCCACTTAGACTGATCATCATTCACAGTTTGTTTAAGAGGAGGGTTTTTATATAACACTCGCCTTTCATTCCTAGATATGCATATTTTTAAGTCCTCCGATCTAGTACTAGAACAATCAGATGAAAGCAAACCTATACTGGGGGAAGATGACAGATTGGCCACAGCATTTTGATTTCTTTTTTCCCCAAAGAAAGGCACAACGTCTATACCTCTGATTTGCAATTCCTCCGCCCACTGTAAAATAAGATTAGACACTATTTTTGATTGAAATTTCACCCTTGTAGATCTCCCTATCAAAGAGTTAAGAAGATATACTACATCCAAATCAGATGTTTGAACTAATTTTAAACTCTCAATCTCTTTGAAACAAGTAAGTAAGGCAGATCTATTTAGGATCAAGTCTGTTTCAAATAAGGGAAAAAAATCAAGAAACAAAGTATCCACATGTATTTTTTCTTTAGGAGGTATGGATACAATTAAAGGAACTTCTTGGAAGGGCCTTGCTAAGGGATTAAGAGGGAAGGAAGAAGGATTAACAGAAGGAGAAAGTGCCTTAGAAACATCTTGGAGAGACCTTGCTGAAGGGTTCAAATGGGAAGAGAAAGGATTACAGGATGGAGACATAGCCTTAAAAAGAAAGGGATTAGTGGAAGAAGTAAGACCTGGTCCTGTACACGCAAGTTCCACCCTAGGGGGAACAATCATATTTTCCTGAGAAACAAAAGAATGCTCAGCCTGAGGGGGATCTTCCGAAATCGGTTCCAAACTTTTATCAAATAGCAGTTTTCTCTGTCTTTTTTTAGAGATTCTTCGAATAAGTTTTCTCTTTTTTAATCTGTTCTTTTTTTGTTTTAGAGGGAGCAAATTGTCAGCTATTCCAGTATTTACTATACAAATCTCCTCATTTTTTGATTGTACGGAAAATATAGGGAAGAGAGAGGGAGTTTCCAGCTTATGATTGACTGGGGACATAGAAACTTCCTCTATTTTATCACAATTGGAAGCTACACAATTAGCCCCTGATGAAACTGCTTTAACAATTTTAAGCTCAGTTTTAAGATCAGCTGGAAGTACTGCTGGGTTCATTATTTTTTGACTATCCACAAAGAGAGGAGTTTGAACAGACTCCCGTGCAATTTGAATACCTGGAGCAATAGTTTTAGGAATCTCCAACGAAGAAACAAGCGTTGGCTGGCAATCAGACACTGCTCCATTCTTATTTTGCAAAAGAACTTGCAATATTTGAGTTACCGTGTCAAACATACACTCAGAGCCTCCCACAAATTTTTCAAGTAGGCTCAAAATTGAGGATAAAATGGTTTCCAAAGAAAATAATGAGTTAGAGATTAACTTCCCATCATTACTTGGGGACCCCTCAGCTAAATTATTCAAAATAGGACCAGAGCAAGAGGTAAAATTTAATTGAGCAAGGGAAAAATCTAATTTATTAGACGGTGTACTACTTAATGGGCCCGCACTTGAAATGGATATAATTTCATTTGGATTTGGGATGCTCCTAGATTTCCCCTGACAGGCTAACATCCTGTCCTTGTGTGCTGTTAAATCGATATCAGGTAGAGTAAAATCCCTTTCTAAAATGGGCGGATTAACTGGTAAAACTAACGAAGGACTAGGGTTCACTATAACTTTAGGAATTTCCAAAATAGGCGCTTGAAAAATAACAGAACTATCAGTTTTCAAAGCCTTATTACCCAATAATTCTGAAGTAGCGTTCGGACTTAGTTGCAACTCATGTGACATCAAAGACAAACCCCTTACTAAAGTGGGGCTAGAAGGTATCAAGAAAGATGGACTAGGAGCCACACTCAAGGTAGAAGACACATTAATAACCATATTAACGGACTCCGGAGCATTCAAATCAGGAGCCTCGCTTAGGGTCTGTGACTCTAACAAATTGTCTTTCCCTTTATCCCATAAATTAAAAAGCTGACACTGGCCTTTAAGTTGCATTGAAGACGTAATTTTGTTACGTAAAGGGTTGGATTTCGTTTTAGAACCGGATTTCCCTACTAAAACACGGCCAGAACGAAGTTTCTTAGCCGTCATGGGAACAAAATAAGATAAATTTAATCAAGTTCAACAAACCAGTGTATAGAACAACAAAATACAAATTTAACAAAAACTAAGGGAGGGGGCCCAGCCCAGCCTACTTCAGCCTCTGACGGCCTCAGACGGTCCCGCCCTTGTCCCGGGCTTCTCCCGGCACGCTCCCGCACGCTCCCGCGTTGCGGTACCGAGTGGGAGATATATAGCTGCGCTGAGGTGGGGGAGGAGCCAGCAGGGAGAGCGGGTCAGCTGGTGTAGATGCCGAGGGTAAGGCGCTCCTGGGACAGGTAGTCCTGCGCCTCCCCTCGCTCGCAGCCCTGCTTTTACCACCGCCTCAGAAGCTCAAGCGCCAAAGCTGTAAAGCGCCGTTCAAAAGACCGCTGACGATGCGGGACCCGCGAAGCGGGTTCCGCGAGGAGTGAAGGCTGAGAGCTAAAAACAAGTCAAAAGCACAACAGCACCAGGAAGAGCGAGTCCTTCGCGCTCGCAGTCCAGGACGCCTTCAGCAAGGAAAAATGAAATGAGCAACAGGTGAGCAATCCGCCAAAGGAGCTGACTCGCTGGCCTTTAGCTGCGCTGAGGTGGGGGAGGAGCCAGCAGGGAGAGCGGGTCAGCTGGTGTAGATGCCGAGGGTAAGGCGCTCCTGGGACAGGTAGTCCTGCGCCTCCCCTCGCTCGCAGCCCTGCTTTTACCACCGCCTCAGAAGCTCAAGCGCCAAAGCTGTAAAGCGCCGTTCAAAAGACCGCTGACGATGCGGGACCCGCGAAGCGGGTTCCGCGAGGAGTGAAGGCTGAGAGCTAAAAACAAGTCAAAAGCACAACAGCACCAGGAAGAGCGAGTCCTTCGTGCTCGCAGTCCAGGACGCCTTCAGCAAGGAAAAATGAAATGAGCAACAGGTGAGCAATCCGCCAAAGGAGCTGACTCGCTGGCCTTTAGCTGCGCTGAGGTGGGGGAGGAGCCAGCAGGGAGAGCGGGTCAGCTGGTGTAGATGCCGAGGGTAAGGCGCTCCTGGGACAGGTAGTCCTGCGCCTCCCCTCGCTCGCAGCCCTGCTTTTACCACCGCCTCAGAAGCTCAAGCGCCAAAGCTGTAAAGCGCCGTTCAAAAGACCGCTGACGATGCGGGACCCGCGAAGCGGGTTCCGCGAGGAGTGAAGGCTGAGAGCTAAAAACAAGTCAAAAGCACAACAGCACCAGGAAGAGCGAGTCCTTCGCGCTCGCAGTCCAGGACGCCTTCAGCAAGGAAAAATGAAATGAGCAACAGGTGGACACTGTCGGGGTGGGCTCCCGCGTTGCTCCGTGCGTCTCTCCTCTTCACTGTTGCGCATCCAGGGTGGGCACCTGGTTTCTTTTGATGATGCTTGTACCGGGCACGCGACACGACGCTCCACGCGTTTGTCCGTTTCAGCCTGTGTCGCCAGTTGTCGTATTGTATCAGCTGGGCAACGGTCGCATGAAGACACGGCACAACAGGTCTGTGATTGCACTCAAGTTATTTATTATTCTTGAGCAGGTCATATGTACGTCCGTCCTCTTCGTCAGTCCTAGCTGTAATCTCCACTTCCTGTCCCCTCACCGGATCTGGTGTCCGGTGACCTGGTCACTCGTCCTGTGACCCACAGGGTCCTAGCGTCCTAGTGCTCCCTGGTCAGTCGCCCCTACTGTCAGGTCATGACAGTGCAGTGGAGGGCACTCCCCCGTTAGCGACCGCGGCACCCGCCCCACACAAAGTCATCGGGAAAGGTGGGGGCGGGGGGCTTCGACGATCAATCCCCGGGCCATGGCCTTGTGGGGGCGATAGGCTGGCACCACGGGCCCGAGTCCCACATGTCTCCCCGAGATGCATTCCCTGGAGTTTTGGGGGGGAAAGGGGGGCCTGTGCGCAGGGACACTGTAGCCTGGAGCAGGACCGGCGGTAATTGTACTCCAGGCTCTTGCTTGTTTTATCATGTTGTGCTTAAATACCTAACCCGGCCCCTGCGGCTGGCCCACTCGCGCCCATCACTGCAGGCCGTGGCCCGCCACTTCGCCGCAGCGCCCGCGCAGTCCGCAGGATTCCCCCCTATATGGTGGAAACCGGAAGTGGCAGCCAAGTGCCACAGGCTCCTCTGTACCGGGAATGCTGCCGCGGGGTGCGGCCGGGAGATTACCCCCCCCCCCACCTCGTCGTCCCAGATGCCAAATACATCCGCCCCCAAATGGCCAAGGCCATGGCGTGCCAACAGAGCGGGGGTCCCACACTGCGCAAGCCAGCTTGTTGAGACCCGTATGGGGGGGGGGGTTGGCGAATAGAGGTGTTGGGCATAGGCTCTCCCCTCAACACCAGAGCCTTGTGGAAATTTAATATCCGTGCTTAGCGTCAATACATGATAGTGGGGCAAGCATGAGGGCATGGCTCCTGCAAAAGTAATTGTTTTCATAATACTAAGCAACCGGTGCCTCGTGGAATCTGGGAATTGTCCTTACCGGTATTACATTGGTAGTATGGCCTAACTGCTACTGGGCCGTCGTACTTTAACAAGGGCCAGCGCTCACCTCACAGTGCCTTTGACACTGTCAATCACAACACCCTCCTCAATATCCTTCAACAGAGAATGGGCATGGAGGGCACTGTGCTTAAATGGTTTGCATCCTTCCTCTCTGACAGATCCCAAATGATCAAAATTGCGAACAGTCTTTCTTCTCCTGTGGTGGTAGGTCAGGGTGTTCCTCAAGGCTCTATACTTGCACCCACATTGTTCAATCTCTACTTAGAACCACTGGGAAATCTCCTAAGTAAATCTGGGATTCACTACCATCTCTATGCAGACGACACTCAACTCTACCTCAAGGTTGCCTCCACCCATGATCTCTCCATCCTAAGCTCTACTCTTGACTCCATCCAAAACTGGATGTCAACTCATCAAGATTCTGAATCCTTCCAAAACTGAATTCCTCCTCTTCTCCTCCTCACTCTCTCCCCCCCCGGTTCAATCATGGATGGATCAGCTGAATCTACTCAACACTAAACCCATCATTGTCGACAGCGCAAAATCCCTTGGAGTTATTCTAGACAAAAAACTCAATCTAACCCCCCACATCAATTCTATTGCAAAATCTGCTCGTTACCAACTGCGCCTTCTTTGGGGAATCAGACGCTTCTTCCCGGAACAGGACCTTATAACCCTGGTGCAATCGCTGGTCCTCTCCAGATTAGACTACTGCAATTCTCTTCTTACTGGCCTCCCCAAATCCCACCTGTCCCCACTTAAGTCTGTTTTCCATTCAGCAGCTCGCTTCATTTATGGGGCCAAAAGAAGCGATCATATCACACCGATGTTATCCACCCTCCGCTGGCTCCCCTTCGAGGCTAGAGCTATCTACAAGACCGCTTGTATCACCCACAAAGCCTTGCACTCCTCCTCTCCTCGCTACCTGGCGAATAAACTGAAACTCTCTGGAGGCTCTAGACCCTCACGCAATGCGGAGAATCTTCTACTTGAACCTCCCACTTTCAAGAAGGAGAGAACAATGGCCCAATCCTTTTCAGGCAACGCAGTGAGAATCTGGAACTCACTCCCGCCTCAGCTCCGGACCACTGCCTCCTCCCAGGCTTTCAAAAGGGACCTCAAAGTTCTCCTCCTCCAGAGACACCTCCAAAAGTAATTCACGTCCTCTTGTTATTTGGAGGAAGACTTCCCAATACTGATATTTTCCATGCCCATGGAAGTGCCTTCCCAGAGTATTCCTGGGGTTGGAGTGTCTGCCTCTTTGGAGTATTTTCCATGTACTTGTGTTTGGTGCCCTTGTGTAACACGCACACACCACTTTGCCCTTGTAACACACGGTTTGCTACCTCTCACTTGTTTTTATCTTTGATACTTGCACAAGTGCCACCTTTGCCTACATAACGCTTGTTCTTGTGCCTGAGTGTCTAGCACCTTTTGCAGTATTATACCTCAAATGATACTTTGTTCTCTCATGTAACTGCACACTTGTCACTTTTTCCTCCTGTGCACTTTTTACTACCTCATGTATTTTTGGCTGCTCACAACTTTCACTACCTCATGTATTATGTTTGCTCACAATTGTCACTATTACCTTTACTACCTCATGTATTTTTGATTGCTCACAATTTTTACTACCTCATGTATTCTGTTTGCTCACAATTGTCACTATTACCTTTACTACCTCATATATTGTTGGTTGCTCACAATTTTTATTACCTCATGTATTGTGTTTGATCACTAATGTCACTTTTACTTTATGTAACGTAACGTATGCTTTTGTAATGTTTCTCATTATGTTCCATTTTTGTTCCTTTTGTGAAGCGCTCTGACACCTTCGGGTAAAGTCCGCGCTATATAAAAATGCATAAATAAATAAATAAATCACAGGGGTAAAGCCAAAACTGGCAGAACGAGTCCCTGGTAATACAGCCAGCCGGTCTCCTCAACAATGGACTACACATGTTAGTCATTTCACTACAAGAAAGAACAACACGTTGCACTTTACTGCACAGTTCTGCTAGCGGGTGCTTGAGGGCAGTGCGGGCACTAACAGTTAGATAGTCACTTCCTTTAGTGAAATGGTCAGCCGGCGGAAGCATTGACACACAACAAATAGCCATATCCGACTTCTGACAATGGCATCTAGGCGTGTGGGTGAGGGTTCGGGACGGCGGGCAGGAGGGTAATTACGCCGCCGTCCCTAATGCCAGACCAGTCACCACCCTCTCAACTCACGCGCTGACAGAGACACGCCGGGTTCCAGGGGGACAGTGGCAGTGCCTTGAAGAAATGTGTTAGCATCCGCAGGCTTTACGCGCGTTAAACTTTCCTGGGTGTGGTGCGCAGTCATAGTGACTTCCCAGCACCGCAGGCCTCGCCGCCATCTTTAAAGGTACCAGTCACTTAACAGAGGTTCTTGTCCGGCAACACCTCCTTTGTGCAGCCCGGGAACCAGCGATTACAGTAGAAATCCAACGACTGGGTTCGCTGTTGTCCCACCCTTAATGCAATCATTACCAGCAGCAACCCCTAGCTGGGATAAATAAGGTCAGAAACACTCTTGCTAAGAGTGCACCAGTGGTCTATGGCCAAACATTAACACCACCCTGCTAATGTGTGGGAGCGGTGCTTTTATGGCCCGGTATGCTTGTCACAGAGTATGGGTACGTTTATTTGAGAGGGAGAATCCCTGCTCGTCTCTAGAGTGTTTTATGACTCCGATTGGAAGAGTACTGACACTTCGGGGGAGAAGGGGAGAGGTGTGGCGCCGCGGCCAGGGCGACTGACGCTGGAATCTGGGGATCACGGTTCGGTCCCCGGCACCGGCGGCAGGTCAGCCCAGCACCATGTGACTCTGGGCAATAGCTCGCTTAATCTCCCCGACGGCCCCCAGCGCCTAGAGGACCCTTACGGGTGATTGTGCGCTTTACAAATGTGGATTATTATTATTATTCGCAGATACTAGCAGGTGCTCTGGCCAGGGTACCTGCACTCCTAATTTCAATTTCACTCGAGGAGAGGGTTTTAGTCTGTAATATTTAGCAGATATGCAGACAGCGATGTGTCCTCTAATGTGGTCGGACAGCAGCAGCTCGCCTATATTGCTGCCACAACTCTGTGACACCCCCCTTTCCTCATAGTGGGGCCCAGTGCGGACTTAAGTAGGCTTAATCACGCTAACATTAAATCAAAGCAAAATGATATTAAAGCAATATGTCTCCAGAAATGTTAAAGGTCATTGGAGCATTACGGTCTGCAGAACAGAGCTGGCATGATCAGGCCACACCCTGAAAGCCTGGGGACCGAGCCCACTTTTCCCATGCACCCTCGACACCGAAGAAATAGTCCTGTCTGGAAGACTTTATCTGCCTCAATAAACCCTGCGACAGGCAAAGCGGCCTCCTGGCAACGCAGACTTGGCTGAGGCGTGTACTAAAGAATGCAGGGCTGGCTACCAAACGCCTGACAGACGCTCGCGGAGGAACTTCAATGTGACCATATTTTAGGGCTGTGCCCTAGACGTTTAGAGGTGTCCCAGGTGATTAACATTTATACTGACGAATGCATAAACGATATGGGTCGAGATGACATGCACTGGACAGTTGGCACACACGAATAGCAGAATGATGCCGTCAGTATTTGAACTTCGGGGAGTAGGGGGGCAGGCAGCAACCAGTATGCTAGTGTCCAAGACCCCCTCTTCAGTTTTGTGCGTTGCTTTAGAGTGCTTGGGGGGGTTGAAATGTACGTGATCTACAATGAATACATGCCTTTCGCATCCACTTTCCCTTTGATAATTACAACAAGACCCACTTACTAGTTCTTCGTCTCAGTTTCCTTTACACATTTCAAGTGTTGAGTGTATAGGCGAGGGCCCTGACTTCCCAGCATCTACCCGTGACTGTCCGTTGGGAGATGACAATATTTCATGCGCAGGCCGCCAGGGGCGCTACTGCTCTTTGTGCAGGGGTCATACCAACTGCGAGCATCACTAGCCAGGCATCGGACACAGTTAAAGTTCGTGTCGGTCAGTCAGCACACCACTAGATGGCCACTGTCCTGGCACACAGGCATGGCATTCTGTTTGGAAGTATTGTACTTTTACCTCAAGGGCAATTTTCCAGAACAGTGGCATGGATTCATGGATGCGTTCAGTACGCTTGGGATGCTGTTCCGAAGGCCCGGAGGCGGAAGACTGCACGTGGTCGTTCCCAAGGGCATGCAACATTAAAAATCAAATTTGTGAATCCCAGCAGTCCCCACCACCTCTTAAGAGACCTGAACCAGGATGCTGGCATTGATTAAACCCAACCTATATGTTTTGATGGCCATGGTTGGGCTTCCCCGGCATACACTGGCAGCCTCCTGAACAGACTTGGGCAATCGCTCGCCTCGGGGGGGAGCCCCTTCCCACCACTGGTTCTTCACCTGGGGGTAATGACCTCACGAACCTGGGGAGGTCTGATCTATCACAGAGGATGAAGATTGACCTGGGCGAAGTCTGTAGACTCTGGAAGGGTTGTGAAGTATGGTGGTCAGAGTTGTGCCATGCAAGGTGTGGGAAGGCGCTAAACCATGTTAATGCTATAGAGAGGTCCAGGAGGAGAATCAACGCCGCCATGCGTAAATTCACTCAACAGAGGGACATTAGCTTCAGCAGGCATGAAATGATTCAAGACGGGACCCAGGGGCATTGTGAGGTTGATGGTGTCCACCTGTCTCCGGTAGGCATGGACCTGTTTTCTCAGATTTAAGGGAGCGCTGCAGGGCAAAGGTTGCAGCTAAAAGCGGTAACTAAGTGTGGGGGGCCCTGGCAGCGACGGTGGCCGCCGGCAGGGCTGTGGTGGAGTTACAGGGCGATCTGGAAGCAGCAAGGTGCAACACTGTACCTCAGCGGGCCCATAGGGGTGCGAGAGCCTAAAACCGGGAGCCTCAGGGGAGGCCCGGGAACACGTGTCGGTGCCCCAGTAGTCCTTCGGGCGGTTGTGGGCCTGTGCAACCGGGGGCTTGCCTAGCTACGCTCCGCCCCGCTAGGGGTGTGAGCATAATTATTACCATAAGGGGCAGCACTGGTGGTTTTCCACGGTGCTGCTTGGCTCATCAGGCGGGCAGGTGGCGAGAATGCGGCCTGCCCTTGGATCGCCCGTAAGATAACCCTCAATGATTACATAACGGTGTATGTAATAAACCTGCAGCAACTTTTTCCCAATCTAACACTGGTGTCTTGTGTGTTATTTGCGGTATTCAATGCATGTTGTAGGGCGGGGGATCCTGTTGCCGTAATGTGACTACGCGGCTGACCGAGGCCACCCGGTGGCCATCAGGAGGGCGGCCCCTTAGTCACGGAAGGCCTCCCCCGCCCCCTGCCCAAGGTGCACCCCCTGCGACCCTGAGGAGGAGCTCTGGAGGAGGGTGGGAGGGCCTGAGACGCACGTCCGGGGCGGCAGGCAGGGCGAGGGGTATTTAAGTTCCCCTCACCATTTTAGTAGCCTCTTTGACGCTCCGGACGTCGTGCTATCGCCTTAGGGACACTCTTTCCCCTCCCTTCCGCTTACCCTGTGTGTCAGCTAAGGGGACTGTTGGAACTTTTTAATGTTTACTTTTATCGTTGCAGGCGGAGTTACAGGGCGATCCGGAAGCAACAAGGTGCAACACTGTACCTCAGCGGGCACATAGGGGTGCCGGAGCCTAAAACCGGGAGCCTCAGGGGACGCCCGGGAACACGTGTCGGCGCCCCAGTAGTCCTACGGGCGGTTGTGGGCCTGTGCAACCGGGGGCTTGCCTAGCTACGCTCCGCCCCGCTAGGGGTGTGAGCATAATTATTACCATAAGGGGCAGCACTGGTGGTTCGCCACGGTGCTGCTTGGCTCATCAGGCGGGCAGGTGGCGAGAATGCGGCCTGCCCTTGGATCGCCCGTAAGATAACCCTCTATGATTACATAACGGTGTATGTAATAAACCTGCAGCAACTTTTTCCCAATCTAACACTGGTGTCTTGTGTGTTATTTGCGGGATTCAATGTATGTTGTGGGGGCGGGGGATCCTGTTGCTGTGATGTGACTATGCCTCTTGGTTCGGCGCCCCTTCCCCAAGGGAGGGGGATGTGTCTGGACCCTCCTCCCTCCCCTCTGTAGAAGAGGGGAGGGAGGGAGGGCTAGGGATGGAGGAGGTGCGAGGGGGTGGTGCGCGTGTGGGGGGCAGGAAATTCCATCGCCCCCACCAGGGAAGGCATGTGGGTGGGTGACCAGAGCTTGAGAGGCAAAAACCTGGACCTTTTGCAAAAAGTGAAGGACGACAATTTTACATCAACAAGTCTGATCAACATTGGAACCCAGAAGAATCACTAAGAAAATAAATAAAATGTAATTTCTAAAACCAGCAGCATACCTGTTCATTAAATTGCTTCCTTTTAGCAGCTGCTAACTAGCACAGCTGTAGAACACACAATCCCACTTCTCACTGGTTTCAGTCGCCCCCTATAAAACGGACATGAGCCAAAATTGCAAAAATTTGCCAGAACATCTGGTTAAAAGCTGGGACTGTCCGGGCAAATCCGGGATGCCTGGTCACCCCACCTGTGGCGCTGACTCTCCGGGGCTCCTGGTGACCCCACCTGTGGGGCTGACTGGCCATCCGCGGACCCCGTGGAAAGGGCCCCCTCCCAGCCCCCGCATCCCCTTATCCTGCCGCCTTTCTTAGTGTGTGTGGATACAGGCTCAATGTAGAGCTAGAAGGTGGGTTTTGTAGCGCTCAGAGGTTGCAGGCTGCGGCACTGAGAGCTTGGTGGAGTGGGGTTGCCATGCACGGCTCACGGTGGACTCTGACTTCCCCGGGGGTAGGACGCGTTGACGCCTTAGTTCCGTGGAGTGTTTCCGTCAACTTTTTAAAAATTATTTTGTATAGTTTATTTAATGGTTTTTTTTTAATATAGCTCAAACTCGACAGGAAGATATCAGATGTCATAGCGCTTTACATGAGCACCAGTTTTGTTACAGATGGACTCATTCATTTGTTTTAGGCACTGGGAAATTAAGTGATTAGCCCAGAATCACAGGATGTTGAGCCTTGTGGCTGAGACTTGAACCCGGGTCCCCAGCTTCGAGGTCGACCCTCTAGCTTGAAGGTCACATCCTGACTTGAGCTGAAGGCATTAGAGTGCTTCATGGAATTTGCATAGAATCAATGACGTGAGCTGTATTAGGTGTAGATAAAGACACATAGTGACAATACGTAAAGGGCGCGCACAGTAGACATGAGGGTACGTTGATGACACTCCTTGGAGATAAGTAAGTATATATATGTAAATCACTAGACAGAATTAGAACAGCAGCGAAAACAAAGGTTACATGAGGAGTAGGCAAGAGTCCATAATAACAATAAATAGAGGAATCTACTCTCCCTTGTAGACGACGAGCAGGAGTGTAGATGACCAATGTAAGGTCTGTGGTACGAGGCGACAGATACAATTATAACAGAGCAGCAATTTGCCAACAGTTATGTGTTTAGATCATTTTCACTGTATTAGGGCCCTTAAAATGAAAACAGAATTTTTTAAGAAAGCTAGTGTGAGTGTAACTTCCCTCAGATGATATGGATGTTCTGTAGTAATTAGCCAAAAGTATGAAACAAAGTGAAACTAGAGAGTTTTAGGTCAAAAAGTGACTGAATTAGCCTAAGAATTCCCATCACCCATAGATTGGAGGATGCTGCTGGTAACATATCTCCGCAGGTTTCATTTAGCTATCAGTGGATTGAATTATTTTAGTTAGTCTGTTTGTATATCTTTAAATGTTTAATCAAACGTATAATCATTTTCAGACCTGGATGTGTGTAATTCTTTTGACACACCAGTTTCTTGTTCCCTACCACTGTTTATAAATTGATTAGTTGATGTTAAAATACATTTTAGTCATTGAAGTTTTCTTCTGCACTATTGTTGTATCAATTTCATGGAATATTCATTCATTCCGAAATAAATATGGTTTGATTCATTCACTCACATTCTGTCAGCTCTTCTGTGATTTTTTTATTTAGGAACAATGAATGCTAGAAATGTATGTCTAGGGTGGAGGTGTTCAAACTGAGGGTGTGCCCCCTTAGGGGGGCCTCGGGTGATCCCAGATGGGGCGCCAGGCTCTGGCCCAAAAAAACATTATACTGATAACAGTGCTTTATTTTAGCTGAAAATAATGAGCGGCAGTAAGCTGCTCTCCAATGGGCCATCACTAACATGTTTTGTCGTTTATATCCTATCTGGGAGTATGTGTCAAAAGGGACGGGACTCCAAATGTTCTTCAAAACCCCCACCCCCACTTTAAATAAAGTCACTGTGGGTACTGTGAGAAGTTAGCCTGGCATATGTTGTCCACTAGTTCTAGTGGGCACCTTGCACCAGTCTAATCGACCCTTATTGATGGTGTGTGTAAAGTCAACCTTATAGGAAGCAATCCTAGTGGTAGCAAGGACCAGCAGTCATTAGGCTAAGACTTCTGTAGGCGAGTTAAGCTAGTTGTTTTACCATTTATAATCTCTTGAGTACCAAATTAAAGTCCACCACACAAAGTATATATCAAATATATATGTATTTATTCTAAACACAATCCCTCTGCACTCTTTATGAGGTCAGAGGTCAAAGTACATTACAAGAATCTTAATTAGCATATGATAAGTTGCACAAATACAGTTATGCCCTAGGGGCCTCCCAAAACATATACTAAAATAGTGGTATAAGAACCATGTGAGAGTTAGAAAGCAGGCCTGGGGCCTGTGTAATCGCCTGGGCTACACTAAACAACCAAATGTTAGTAAGTAGGAGGCCCACGGGAGATGCGTTCAGTGTCCAAACACAACCGCGGGTTACCACTGTCATCCTGGTGTTCCATCATTTCCCATATTAAGTAATTACACTATTGCTAAAAACTTTCTTGGCTTGCATAGCTTTGCCAAATTTCTTATATCCCTTATTAATCAAACCAGGTTTAAGGACCTTCATCCAATCACCAACTTTGAAATCGTGCAATCTAGTTTTCCATTTATTGTCATACCATTTTTTTGTTTTATGTTGTTTCACTTCTACCCTCTTAGCAGTATCATGTACCTCCAAAGATTCGAGGGAGCGGATTCAATTGGTATAAATATCACAGGGTCAAAGTTTGTTGATTCCCAAAATCACAATTTATTCAGATATCAGTCACAAAGAATGACGACAGATTTCTCATTCCATTTCAATATTTCCAAATCAATCCAGACAATTGAAAACATCTGACAGCCGACGCGTTTCGTCCGGTGACGGACATCATCACGGCTGTTAAAAAAATTAATGAAATAAAGAAAAAATATATATTACAATTATTGAAATCATAATACAACACTGAAATTACAGTACTCCATGAAAATTCCTAACCAATAGTTATGTGTTCCGTTCCACCTGCCTACTTAACAATCTAACATGTAATAAATTTATACATTAGTATTAATCATAAAAAGGAACTTCTCCAGACATCACAGAATTGATCAAAATTTCAACGTATTGAGTTTTTAGAACAGTTATTAATATGTACAAAATGCTTTCCAAACGCATCTTACAATCAACTAGATCGCAATGTCTACCTTCCAATTACTATTCACAGATGCAGTTCTCTCTTATAAGTGTATATCCAACCAAATTACAACAATACTTAAAACCTGCAATAGAAACATCATATTGGTATGGATATATGTATACATATGGTACATGTCCCATCCACTAGTTATTATATATTTTATTCGACTATCTAGAAAACTCCTGTTCGTACATTTACTAGGTTGCAGCTGTTTAAACAACTCATTGTCCTCCTCAGTGCTGGCCCAGACCAAGGGATACTGTTAAATATGAGTAAATATGAGAATGAAAAAAACACCTATGCTCCAAAATTTGACTTACTCTGACTGCAAATCTGCTTACTCTACTAATTGTAGAAGTACCAAACTTGTATTTTTTGCTAGTTAATTATCCATACGACATTGCCTCAACTATTCAATAATTTGGATAAAAGGGTCTCACCTATTTCATTAATTCTGTTCACTTTAGGACCTCAACCTCCCTTCCTTCCTTCAACGTGTCTGATTATTTCCTCTAAAAAAAGGGACAGTTAATGAATATTAGCATGATCATGCTCATGTACCATACTCTCTCTAAGTGTGTCCACCCTTGACAGCTTACCACTGAAACTACAATCCAACGTTTATCCATCCATGCAACTCAAATCACATTCATATTTTCTGCATCTGTGAAAATATATATATATCAAAAAACATGTTGTGAATATTCCAAGCCTATATGCCATGCTCGAAGCTATACTAATACCATCATAATTGGACAAACTTCTTCATCTCACCTGATCCCAACACATTCAACTCTTCCCAATAGGTTCTGTTGTGAGCAAAAAAAAACACACATACAATATCTGAGTTACTATCCGTCTTCGAAAAATACCCTTCACAAAACGTAAACCACATCAATCTGAACTTGCTCTCCCAGTTACATAAATCCTTTCTCCTAAGGTCTTGAAGGCGGAAGGTTTTCTATTCGTGGCGACGGGCCGGTCCTTAAATCTGCGTGCAATTCCTGCTCTCGTGTTCCCGATATTTAAACTACACCGTATCCAATCACTATCTTCCTCATTCCGTGCCCAATTTTAATTAAGTTCCCTCTCTGGTCCGTGACAGGATACTTCCGCTGAGGACGTATGCTGGCAGCCCATATTCACCAAGTATTTCCGGTTTCCTTAATTCGTTCGTACTGCAGCCAATCATAATCGTTCCTCTAACCCACTCAATATAACGTGTGTTCCCTATCTGGTCCGTTCTAAGTAACTTCCGCCAAGACCGCATAATAGCTGGCCTCTAGTGTTTCCGGTATACTTCTCCAGCCAATCACCAACGTAACCTGAACCTGAACTCCGTGTCCCATCCAAAATTCCGAGCCTAGTTATTCTGTTTCCCTATCAAAATGTTACCGTTCATCATAATTACCGTCCTATCTGGGAACACGGGTTTAACTGAATCTTCCGCTACCCATATTGTGTATCCCTCAAAACCTATCCTCCTGTTCTATTTTATTCCTACTCTCTTGATATTTGTGTCTGCTATTCTTGATCGGATCTGAACCTACGTGCACATTATTGTTTGTTGAAATTAGTCTAAACATGTTCTTTGAAACAGTATCATATTGATTATCTCATACTGAAAAAAATACCCATCATATCATGATGACAATCTCCCAAACGGAGAGAATTTTCTCAACAGAACCCAATGGTTCTTCAAATCTGATTATCATATTTGCTTAAATATACCCGCAGATGGTCAGTATTTTCAGCACTGACCTCCTAACGTACCCCTACATGTCCTCATACTCTCTACCACATTCCATTGTCCTAACGTCCCCCTACATGTCCTCATACTCTCTACCACATTCCATTGTCAACCATTAGTCTAATACAGATTATTCCTCAATCGAGGACATTTTAACCCTTATCCGTGCCGTTCGAGCATGCCCCAATCCTATAGACATTCCATGTAACTCATTAAGCACTGTACACAGAGACTATGCACACTCAATGTTAACTCAGAGAAAGTGATGTAGCTCATGCTCAGTATTGAGTCCACATTGAACCGCCCTGCAAAGACTAATCCACCTAGATTCCTGCTGCCGTAATTGCAATACCCAATCACCTCCTCTTTTTGTAGGCACTACTTTTTGTAAACCATGGAATCTAATCTGATTCTTCATGCAATGGTGTGTCTTGATGTGTTGAAAAATGGGTGACTTGTCGTCCCGATTTTTAATCGATCTGACATGTTCCTGTATTCTTAGTTTGAGTTTTCTTTTAGTGCTCCCAATGTATACTTTGTTGCATTCGCATAGAATCGCGTATACAACACCCTCACTATTGCAGTTAATGAATTCCTTAATCATATGTACTTGCTCGGTATTAAACCTAAAGCTCTTGGTCTTATTCATGCCAAAGTCACATATGTTGCAAGAGCCGCAAGTATAAAAACCCGCGGGTGTCTGAGATAGCCAATCCGCTTGTTTTTTCCTCGTCGGTTCTAAGTAATTCCTGGTGATCATTTGCTTCACCGTGGGGATTCTCCTGTATATTACTCTAGGTCGTTCACCCAATGATGGTCCTAATTGTGGGACACTCTTAAGAAGATACCAATTCTTATTGAGGGCCTTTAGTATATCTACTCTGTTCTCACAATACTTAGTGATAAAGGCTACTCGACCCATGGATACTTGATTTCTCGTTTTCTGAATCAATGTCAATTTTCTATTTACTTCCATTATCCTATTTCTCGCTCTACTAACCTCTTGTTTGTTGTACCCTGGCTGAGTTAACCTGTTCTGCAAGGCATCCAGTTCTGATAAGAAATCACTGTCCATACTACAATTTCTCCTTGTCCTCACCATTTCCCCATAGGGAATTCCTCAAATCACTGCTTTCGAATGGTGACTGTCAGCTCTGAGGATTGAATTAGTGGCAGTGGGTTTTCTGTACAATTTACTGATGATCTTATCCTTTTCTACACTTAGCTCAACATCCAAAAACACTATATGTGTTAGGCTATATTCCATTGTGAAAGCCACATTAAAATCATTGTGGTTCAAATACTGAAAGTACTCTTGTAAATCCATAATAGGTCCTCTCCAGATCATCAGGACATCGTCAATAAATCTAGTCCAAAATAAAATGCTGTCTATCCATTTGTGTGCTCCCCTGCTCCAGGCATGCTCCCTCTCGAACCAACCCATGAATAGGTTCGCATAAGAGGGAGCAAACCTGGAGCCCATAGCTGTCCCTCTGATCTGGTGATACCATGAGTCCTCGAACAAAAAATAATTGTTCGTCAATATTAATCTGGCCATTTCGACTAACATATTGGAATGCTCCTCAAGCTCACATTCCTACTGCCAAGAAAATGTTTCAATCCTGCCAGACCATTGTCCATACGTATGCAGGTATACAACCCTACTACGTCCATTGTAACCAAGATGTATCCCTCTTCCCATGTCATATCCTTTAACTTATTTAGGACGTCCATGGTGTCCCTGATATATGAGGGAAGATTAGTCACCAAAGGCTTTAAAAAAGAGTCCATAAATTCTGATAAATGTTCCGTCATACTACCTATTCCAGATACTATGGGCCTACCCGGTGGGTGCGTGCTGGATTTGTGCACTTTAGGTAGGGTGTAAATGAAAGGATAGGAGGGTTTACTGATGCTTAAGTACTTATATTCCGCTTCATCAAGCATCCCTTCCTCTTTCCAAGTATACAATCTCTCATTAATCTCATGTGATGCCCCTATAATAGGGTTTGTCACCAATTTAACATAACAGGTCCCATCCCCCAGGTTGCCGTCTAATTTCTCCGCTGTAGTCCAACCTGTTCATAATAACAATGTTTCCTCCTTTATCTGAGGGCTGTATAACAATATTATCATCTGATTTCAAATTCCTGAGGGCTACACGTTCCCCCAATGTCAAATTATCTTTGATCTTTTTCCTTCTTTTCCAATTTAAATCTTGTGCCTTGTGTAACTCTTCCAGTGTTTTCCTCACATACAAGTCAATCGCCATAAACTTAGATTTGGGTTTGAGACCACTAGAACAACTATAGTCAGTTGGTACATTCAACATCTCTGCCACATCCTCCTCTCCCAAATCCTCCCCTTCAGTGATGGATAACAATAAGTGATTATTCCGTAGATCATTGATAGTCATCTCACAATTTTTATTAGCTGTTACATTAACTTTCACAGGCCTGTCATGTTCTGCAAAGAAACAATTCAACTTCAATTTTCTCGAAAAATGAAACAAATCAATTTCCAAATCTGTGTAATCACTTTTATATACTGGGCAGAAAGACAATCCCTTCTTCAAGACTGATAATTCATCATTATTCAAACATCTATTGGACAAATTCATGACCTGCAATTCTCCTTGCTGGTCTCCCGGTGGCACAACCACTATTTCTTCATGACAGTCTGGCTCCTTGTGCCCATCCTTGTACCTCCTGTGTTTCCTGCCCCTCCTGATGACCCTGGGCTTTTCTTTCTCCCTTTTCTGATGCGAGTGATCTCGTCCAAAAAAGACGAATTGCATTGGACAATTTATGGATCTTCAAACGGTGGATCCGTCTGGGGTTTGAGCGGACAACTAATCAAGATAAGACAAATCCAGCGTGGATTATACTTTCTATAAATTTGGCTATTTGCTGTGCTACAGTGCTTGTGCCCTCACCGTTGTTCTTTTGAGTATCATGTACCCATTCCTTCTTGTGCACAATTTTCTTGCATTTTTCCCTGAACCACCATGGACATATGCTGGATGCAGGATCTCTCCCTTTAAGTAATTTGAAGGGACTAACTTCGGTGGTGGAGTGTGGGGTGATCCGATATATCCACAACCATTCCCTTAACGCACTCAACTAATTGCTACCTTGTTTGAGTGAAACAGAAACAAACAATTTAAGAACTCTATTGAAGCGCTCAACTTGTCCATTCTCATGTGGTTCATAAAGGGAAGTAAACTTATGCTTAATACTACAATTCTTGAGAAAAACACCCATCTCAGCTGATGTAAGTTGCACACCATTGTCAGAAATTAATGTAGAGGGACATACTTCACATGCAAAAACTTCTTTGAAAAAAACAAATAACAGCACTAGTGGTAGCCTTAGGGACAAACTTCTCTTCCGGCCATTTAGAGTGATAGTCAATAATGACTAAAGCAAAACGAGAATTCTCAGGCAACATATTAAAGGGTCCAGATATGTCAAAAGCAACTTTTTGCCAAGGTTCCTCAGGCCATTTAATAATTTGTAGGAGAGGAATGTGTACCCTTAACATCTTTTCACTAGAAACACACTCATTACATTTTATGACTACCCGGTCAATGAACCTAGCCATACCCGGCCACCAAATATGAATTCTGATTAGGTGTTTTATAGCAGAAATACCTGGATGTGTCTTGTGGGATATCCTTAGAATGACCTCTTGTACTTATCTTGAAGGAACACATTTCCCAGATTTGAGGATTAAATTGCCTTCAATTTCTAACTGCTCTGAAACATTGTAAAAAGGTAAAAATTCTGACCTCACGTTAGTTTTCTTTGGCCATCCTGCCATAACAAATATTTTGAGGTCACTCCACCTGTCATCATTCACTTTCCACCCAGAAGTGCTCCGTGATTTCTTTGTACTTTGAAGGGACAACGTCATTAATGCTTACAACAAAATCAACTTCCTTAACTAAATTAACATCATCATGACTACAAGGTAAGCGTGAAAAAAGTCAGCAGTGACATTTTTCTTCCCTGGAACATAATTTGTTTTAAAATTATACTCTCGAACCTAACCTTGAAGTTCTAGCTGTGGATTTCCACTCTTTTCCTGTGGATAGTATATTAACTAACGGTTTGTGGTCTGTCCTGAGGATGAACTTGCTACCCCAAACATAAATCCTGTAATGTTCCACAGCCCATACACAGGCAAGAAGCTCTCTCTAAATCACCACACACTTGCTTTCTGTTTCATTGAGAGTCCTGGAAGCAAATGCAACATTCCACTCATCCATACCTTCCCTTTGTGATAAAACACTTCCAAGGCCATATAAACTGGCATCAACTGTTATAATACATCCTTTCTTCATGTGAAAGGGTTTCAAGGTGGGTGCATTGACAACATCTTTTTTTATGCTCTCAAACAGCTTTTGCTGTTCTTCTTCCCAATCATAAACAGCATTATGCCTTATTAATTTTCTTAGAGGTTCTATTTTAGTGGCAACATTTTCTATACATTTGCTATAGTACTCACACATGCCTGCAAACAATAACAGCTCCTCCTTGTTGTTGGGGGTAGGGGCATTGATTATGGCATCAACATTTGATTTTTTAGGTACTACACAGACAATGTGTGTCCTAAGTATTCTACAGAGCGTTTGAATAATTTACACTTGTTTGCTTTAAAAGTGAGGCCAGGGCCATCTAATCTCCTGCATACTTGGTTCAAATGCATTTCATGTTCTTCTTCATTTTCTGAAAATATTGATGTGTCATCCTGGAAGCATTTAACATAAAAATCAATGTCTCTAAAAATCTGAAACATCGCTCTCTGAAACACTGACACAGCTGAAGTCAGGCCGAAAGGCATCCTAGTATACTGAAAAAACCCTTGTGGAGTAATAAAGGCTGTGTATTTTTTAGATTCTTCTGTGAGCTCTATCTGGTGGTAAGCAGATCTCAAATCTAACGTTGAAAATACTTTAGTACCTTCCAACATAGAAACTACTTCATTGATATTAGGTAGTGGGTGACAATCTATTACAATGTTCAATCAATCAGGGGCTTATAAAGTTCGCTACTCACCCGTGAGGGTCTCAAGGTGCTGGGGGGAGGGGGGAGCAGCTACAGATCAGTCGAAGAGCCAGGTCTTGAGGTCCTTCCTGAACGTGTGCAGGGTCGGGGAGCATCTGATGTTCACAGAGAGATCATTCCAGGTCTTGGCCGTGATGTAGGAGAAGGCTCTCCCACCGGTTCTATTTCTGTGGATGTGGGAGACCTCTGCCAGGGCAAGGTTGGCGGAGCAGGGGTTCCTCTTGGGTACGTGGAAGGAAACTCGCTTGTTGAGGTATTTGAGCCCGATGTTGTTGAGGGATTTGTAGGCATGGGTGAGGAGTTTGAAGGTGATCCGCTTCTCCACGGGGAGCCAGTGGAGGTCTCGTAGGTGTTGGGTCAGGTGTTCGTGACGCGGAGTCCTGAGGATGAGTCTTGCTGCAGAATTGTTAAAATGAAATGCCCTTAAGTCCACACACACTCTAAGTTTTTGATCCGGTTTCCATACTAAAACCCACTCAGAAGACTCGATGCTTTCAAAAATTCCCTCATCTGAAAAATCTTTTAACATATCTCTTAGTTCATCTCTTATGTTTATAGCTACCACCCTTAACTTTTGTTTAACAGGGCATGCGTTTTCTTTCAAGACAATTTTATATGTAAAATCCTCAACTTACCCAATTTGTCACAAAATACATTGTTATATTTATTAATGAGTTTTGTTTCCTTATCAAAACAATGATCATTAAGATTAATATCTGCAATCCTCTCCATTAGTTCTTCACTCAAGGACACAGGTTCTTTGGACCGTGGGTTAAGAATTATTCCTAATTTTCACTGATCCTCACCAACCTAGTACATTCACTCCTCTCACAGAAATACATAACTTAATCTGCACACATCTTCCTTTGAAACATAACTGTACTTGAAAAAACCTTATCTATCAATTCTTGACCCATCAAAGCTTTCAGCACATATATCTGATTGTTGTAAATTATCATAATTACACACGTTGAGTAATTTTTCCTTAAAATATTGCGTAGTTATAATTGTCCAAGGTGAGCCAGAATCGGCCATCAGTTCTAAATCAGTACCCATAACTTGGAAGATTGATTTAGGAGATCTTTAGTCTTTACCAGGTTCTCTGTTTAAGATGGAAACAACAAATCCCTTGTTGGAATCTGGTATTTCTTGGACACAAGTAACTTTGTTTCCTTCAGAAGTACTAGAAGTGTTACTCCGCATCAGGTTGGGATGACGCTTATTGGTCCTGCATACACTTCCAAAATGTCCCACTCTACCACAATATCTACATTCTTTGTTAATTGCAGGGCATCCTGAAAAAGACGTTATGTGGAATTTGCTTCCACACCTGTAACATGAGTGGTGGTTATTGAAAGTGTCATTCCTCCTGTATGTGTGACTGTTATTACATTTTTGAATAAACTTCCCTTTCGAGGTATCGTTTTTGGATTCATTCTTGACTTTGACAACACAAATTTCTTCCTCATTTGCAGTTTTACTGGACTTTTGTTTGACTACCTCCATCCATTTTTCTGACAGTTCATAGCTTTCGCTGTAGCAATTGCTTCTGCTAACTTAGGGGCTCCCATGACCCATATTTTTTCTTGCATCTTCTTGTTTTTTACATGTACGATAATTTGATCACGTATCATTTCATCAGTAATGCGACCAAAATTGCAATGTAAACTCAAAGGGCCCGATTCACAGAATGAACTTAAGACTCAATCCTAAACTGACTACTATTTTGGTATTCACAGAATGAATTTACTACTTTTCGTATTCACAGAAGTTAGGATTTTGTCTTAAGTTTGTCTTAAGACAGACTTAAGACAGACTTAAGACAAAATCCTAACTTCTGTGAATACCAAAAGTAGTAAGTGCATTCTGTGAATACCAAAATAGTAGTAAGTTTAGGATTGAGTCTTAAGTTAGTTCTGTGAATCGGGCCCAGAGATCTTAGAGCAGTTAAAAAATCATTGAATGATTCTTCCTCCTTCTGCGCCCTAGTGTAGAATTCAAATCTATTTAAGCAATATTAGCAACGGGCTTGAATCTCCTTTCAATCCTGGTTAATGCCTCAACATATACATTCATGTTGTCTCCTCCTTCACCTGTATCACTTTGCGTAAACATTTGAGGAAGTGTTCTAAAAATGTCCTGTCCCTCTGAACCTAAACAATGTAAAAATCTACGTTTTTTTCTTTCAGCACCAAGCGTCCACCATCTATTGCTTTCATATAAGTAATGAATTCTTCTTTCCATTTTGACCATGGCATGAGTGGATCACCTTTGTTTTGTAAGAACTTGGCAGGAGGTTCAAACTGCATTATGTTGTATAATTTATGTGAAATAAGTCAAAGAAAATGGCAGGAAAAATGTATATAGTTAAATAAAACGATATATCAATGTAAGTGTGACCATAGAAAGTCTGCTGGTATGAAATGTCTACTTTTGTAGTAATTTGCGATAAAAAATAATATGGAAAATGCAAATAACTCACTCTCAGTAAAGGTGAACGATAAAGTTCTTCACAAGTGATGATCTCCGATGACACGATGTGCAGAACGTGCACCTCAGCATGTTTAATGAGTACTAAATGCTTTAGTTGAAACGCGGTGAAGCGTTGTCTAGGCAACCACAAAATGGCTGACACATACATTGCACGCACAGGCAACATGACGACAAGGGAACGCTCGCCTGGATGAGTGTTCTTACGGAGGAGGAGAGGAGAATGTAGAATCTCCTGAGCTCGAATGGCTATAACGACGTCTTGTGAAAGGTAGGGATCCGTTGACTTAGTTATTCTTTTTTAAACACTTACTGCGCCCGGGATATCAGAATGTAGAAATATCAATGAAACACTGATCCACACAAAATTTCCAAATGAGAAAATCTCCAAATGCGCCGTATGCATAGTGTACAAGAGAGTTTCACCAGTTATCAAAGCCGATGTATAAGAATAATTCCAGTGTAATCCATAAAAATAATTCCCAAAAATTGGTGGGTTCGAGAGACACTCTGTTCCTGTGCTGCAGTGTAGACTGCAGTGAATCTGTGATCCCATCTTCATTGCCATTGTTAAGATGCAAAAACATCCAAATAGTAGAACAGGTGATTTATTGGCAGCACGGCTAATACATCTTCCCAGGTTGATCTCCAGAGGAAACTGAAGCCAACAGTGTGGAACACAGATCACAACACTCCATTTGGAATGTGGAAACCCACACAAAGATATACAGAACTCATGCTATGAAAACATACAGCATGAAAAAGAGAACAATCAATACATCAAAGCTTTATTACAACAATTAAGTCTTAAAGCACATGCATATAATAGCTAAAACAATACATATATATTATACATGCTGGGGTACAATGCATGAACACAGAATGTAACATGGTACTATCCACAAAGTCTACTCAGTCCTGTGCATGTGCTTTCTGGTGTCTCTGAACTTAATCCTGTATTGTTCAGTGGTTAAGCCAAACCCATCAATGAAAGCACTCGTCAAGACTGAGTAATTATCAGCATCCTCTTCTCTAACAGTGAGGAGCTTATCTCTACTTTTGTCAGCAAAGGAGAGCCACAAGATTGCTGCCCACTGCTCCTGAGGGACCCTCTGTACTTTACAGGCACTCTCTAGTGTAGTTATCCATTTGTGGATGTCATCCCCACTCTGGTATGGAGGAACTATCTTGTTCAGGTTCCTATGATCATGAGTCTACTCTCTAGTTCTAGACACTGTTGCTGACACCATGGGACTCTAGTCGCAGTTTCTTCCTTGCTCTCTGAACTTCCAGGGGCTCTCTGTCAAGGGTAAATAGCCTAAGCCTAGCTTTCTCAAGCTCAAGACGTTGTTACTCCCTATCCATAGAGTTCCCCTTCTTATTAGAAATGGAGGTCCCTGTTGAATGTCCTGAGGCATTAAATTCTGCAGAGAAGGATCTAGACCTCCTTGGTGTACTCTGCACCTTCCCAGGAGGATCAAAGGGCCATTCTTTCAAGCCACCTGTATTCTCCTCTGGGAGGTCTGACTTGTCCATGTAGGAGTCATCAGGCTCCACCTGGTTAGGGTTAGATTCTAGGGCAAAGAGGGACTCCCCTCTTGTCCTATCCTCATGCCCTGTCCCACCCACTCTTTCCTGTTCATCTGACCCACTAGTTTTCCTGAGGTCATCCAACAATAACACCTCTAAGAGGCGTTGAGCGTTGGCTCCTTTCCCTTTCTTCAACTTTCTAGAGGCACACAGAGCTTTCATGTTCTTGAAACGAAAGTTCACTGTTTCTAGTAATCAGAGAGCCGCTGGCGTCTCCTTTGGAGGACATACTGTGTGGTGAGGTATTGCACCTACCTAACCTAGTGGGAACTAAACTCTCTGAGGTTGGAGAAAGGGTGTGCTAGACCATTGACTTACCCAACCCTAAGTTGAGTAGAACTTACTTATTCTAAGCTTGTATTATATGTGCCTAGTATTAGTGATGGTTTCTCAATTAATCATTACAAATATTGTATCTGGTAAAACAATGCAGGCTTGAATCCCAACTGCTGCACCCAATGTGAGAAGCTGGCCTGGTATATGATGTACACTTATGTAAGTGGACACCTGCACAAGTCCAGGCAACCCTCATGATGTTTTAAGAGGTCTTAGACAACCTTAGAAAGCTCTCTAAGTGGTAGCTGTGGAGAACAGCCTTTAGGCTTAGTCCAGAAGGACTGTAAAGAAGCTTGTTTTACCAGAATGCAATCATATAGTATAGATTAAATGAAAAGAATCACAACAAGTATTTATCAAAATATGTATTTGTTATATAATACTCTCAAGTATGTTCATATATCTTCCACATGGAGAGAAACACAATGCACACACTACTTCAGCAAAGAAACACAGTAAATAGCACCTAATATACAGTAGACCCAAGGAGGGGGCCCAAACCATATACGAAGAAAGTGGTATAAGTACCGTGACTCGAGTCAGGACGATGTTGAGAGGACGTACAAGTGCTGGGAACGCACATAACCACCCAAGGTAAGTAGATAGGGACCCCATAGAGAGAATGTGCAGTGTGGGAACACAACAGCGAGCCCTGTACAACTCTATGTGTAAGTCTTGGTTGGATTTTTAAAGATAAGGGACCCTTCCTAGTGGACCCTGAAGGAACCTGTGGAAGACAGAAGGTTGGAGAGCCACCCCACCTGTGGATACCCAAGTACCCAATTTACGCACACCAGGGAAGCCGGGTGCATACATGCGAAGTGGTGTCGGAAACCGCCGTCATTTCCAATGGAGGACTTCAGGAAAATGCCACTGTTGGAAGAGGAGAAAGTGTCCGGTGGAATCCGAAAGTGGAAACTATATGAAAAGTACCTGCAAGCATAGGGGACAAAATCTATGTCACTCAGCAATGACCAGGAGTGACCAGGAGACTTTGAAGACGAGTGCCCTCCGATGTCGGGTGTTGCAGGAGAGTTGACCTTGACTCTGCAGCTGTGAGGACCAGGCGATGCTGAGGAAGTCCAGGAGCAATACAAGAGCCGTCCCATGTAGGATATCTATTGCACAGGGATCGGTGTCCAGCTGGAGCACCAACAAGCCTTGGCAAGTGCAACCCACTCAGAAGTCGAAGAAAGTGCAATGTTGGGACCAGCAAGGTCCAGGGGACTCACGCAAAGCGGGGTAGTCAGGGCAGGCCTGAGCAATCAGGGAGCCCAAGAAAAGCCAAGGGTGACCCTCAATTGTACCCACAGGCCGGAGGCACTGGAGTCACAAGAGGACCTTAAGCAGCTCACCAAATGTTGCAGGCCAGGATGCACATGATGTGGTGTGGCTGAAGATTCTGGTCACAGGAGATGCTCGAGGTTGGGGCTACTTGGAGCATGAAGATCTTCTAGTAAGGAAGCCAACAAGCCTTTGCAACTGCAAGTTGGACACTGTGCACAGGGGTTCATTTATTGCATTCCCATGAGGGATACTGACCTCAAACTTGGTCAGAGGGAAGGCTAGGTCTCGGAAGCTATGGAGCCCACCACCTGTTTTACAAAGCCCATGGTGTCCACAGGCGATCAGGATCTGCAGACAGGACAACTTAGTTGTGGTGCTTGCAAATGCAAGGGAGTAACTCCTTCACTCTAAGGGAGATTTATTCAGGTGTCTTTGATAATTCACAGGCCTTGGAAGGTTCCTGTATGATGCACAGACACAGACGATGCAGCAGACTGGAAGGGAGACAAAGTCAGGCACAAACAAAGTCCAGCGAAGTCCAGAGTGCCCATACGTTAGAAGAAGGAGTGGTGTCTGCTCTGAAGCTTATCCTACGACGAATCTAGGGACCTACACTCAGGTAAGCCCTTAAGAACCCTAGGGAAAGGGTTGAGAAGATTCAGGTGACCCTCCCAAGGGAGGGTCTGGAAAGAGGGGAGGTTACTACCCTGTCCTTTGTCCATTTTCATGCCAGAGCGGGAGCCAAGGGCTCCCAGGACTGGTTTGAACTGGACTATGCACAGGGACAAAAAACGGGCCACTCATGCAGACTTTGTGGCACTGGGAAGCACAACCATCCGGTCCCAATACACTAAATCCTGTCTGGGAGGTGGTCACGCCTCCCTGTGACCGGATGCCTATTGTTCTGCCTTCTCCTGCCCGAGCTTCGCTCATCAACAGGCGGGCAGAAATACGTCTCTGGTCGGCAGCAACCATTTTTTGGCTGTCAGGGTCTGGGAGACTGGTACCGGGGACATGGAGAGCCTAGCGGAGAGGTCTTATAGTACTTGGAATCATACCCCCACACCGTTTACAGTGTGGGTGTATGATTCCAACATGTTTGATAGGAAAACATGATTAGATTTGTTGCAGCCAATTTCAAGATGGTAATCGCGTAATTACGCGATGCCCCTCTATATAGTATAAGGCTGCTTCTCTGACAACCTGGGAGAATGGACTCCGTGGGCTGTAGGGGTGTCCTGCTCATGCAGGGGCACCGTCTCACTTAGAACCAAGCACCCTGCCTTCAGGATTGCAAAGGCCTGCTAGAGGGTTGACTTATAGGTTTTAATTCAGTGACCTTAGATAAAGAAACCTATATCTTTAGTAAGTGGTGTTAGCACCAACTTACACAGGCTGCAATGGCAGGCCTGTAGTACTATTTTGAATGGTCTCTCATGAGGTACCTATGCCCATGGTACCTTAGCACCATATATTAGATACTGACAAGGGTACCCCACTTTCCAATCTGGGATGTACCTAAGTATTGAACACAACAATGTAGGGAAAAGGCAGATAGACTGGGGTCCTGATGAGCAGAATCCCTGTCACACTACTCATAATACAGCTTAGCACCAGGCAAAAAGTGGAGGTAACCATAGAAGCAGATCCTACTTTCCTACAATCAATTACTATACCTTGTCCCTATGCTATTGCTAATCCACAGTGAATAAAGGGGCCTCTTAGCCAGAAGCACTACTGCACCAAACACATATTTTCTCTCTGAAACAAATGAATAACACTGAGAAAGCTTTTGACGGGTTATCCGGGATTTCATATTGCTAATTCGTACACTATTCACATTCAGCTCACCAGGTTGACAGCCTCTCTTTACAAAAAGGCTATAGCACCATTATCAATAATAGGTCAATCGGTCCTGTAATGCCCCAAAGAAGTACCCAGGAAAGATGTCCCATCACCACGTTGCTTTGAACATTGTTCATGGAATGCTTATCCATTTCTATTCACTTCCATCCTTCAGTTCATTCGCAGGTGGTCTGCTCCACCCTCATAAAACCGAATGCCAATTATATTGCTCTGCATTCAGCAGCAAGACCAAGCAATATTCGTTCTGCACTGTCTGCTGTTAAGGAATACACTAAGGGGTCGATTCACAGAACTAAACTGAGATAAAATCCTAAACTTCCTACTTTTGGTATTCACAATAGGCATTTAGTAGTAGATAAGTTAGGACTCCTACCTCTACAACTACTAATTGCCTTCTGTGAATACCAAAAGTAGTACGTTTAGGATTCTGTCCCAGTTTAGTGGTAGTAAAGATAGGAGTCCTAACTTTACTAATACTAAATGCCTTCTGTGAATACCAAAAGTAGTATGTTTAGGATTTCACACCAGTTTAGCAGTTTAGTAGTAGTAAAGTTAGGAGTCCTAACTTTACTACTACTAAATGCCTTCTGTGAATACCAAAAGTAGTACGTTTAGGATTTTATACCGGTTTAGTAGTAATTCTTTGTGAAGACTTAAACACTCATTTAGATAGTCAAGCTGATCTCTAAGAAAATCAAGTATACCATGGGAAAAAACTGAAGGTTTTCAAGGCATTGCAAGGTCTTGTAGGGGAACATGGTCTGAGAGATATTTGGGCTAAATATAAGGCATGCAATTCATGCTTTACATTTTATTTGGCTCCCCATAATGAATTAGTAAGACTAGATTATTTCTTTGTCTCAACTACAGTGGCAGGTCAAGTCGGTTTTGAGAGTTTCCAGAGGGCTGTTTCAGATCATAATCCCTTGGCAATAGAATTCTCGATAACAGGGTTATCAGGGGTAAAACATCCTGGAATTTGAGAGAAAACTTCTAATTAATCAAACATATAGAGATCATATGGCTAAATGGATCTCAGAGTTCTTTGAGAATAATAAGGGATATGTGCCAGAGAACGTAGTTTGGGATGCTGTTAAAGCTGGGGTCCGAGGGCAAACCCTGAGCTTCTTCTTTCATCATCATCAAGATATTCAGTAGATCCACCAAACAATAGGAATTTAAAATCTAGATTCAACCCCGTACTTTGGAGCCGAGGTGGCAATGAAATTTAAGCAACATAGGGCGAATCTTATGAGCTGTGGGAAAATACAGGGCGACTGCAAGCAAAACATCTGTGACAGCAAGAAGTAGCTAACAGAATATTAAGGATTAGTGATCAGTCAGGTAAAGTACAAGAAACACCATCGGGGGTGCTCAGGGTTTTCAAAGAGTTTTACGAGCAACTCTAAAAGGAGGAAATAATGTCATTAAGGATCAAGGCTGGAGAACACTTTTTTAAAGATCTGGATACGCCAAAGGTCTCCTGCAAACCAAATCACAGGCTGGCAGCCTCAATAAGCAGGGAAGAGACTGAAGTGGCTATTCACTCACTAGCTATGGGGTAGACTTCTGGACCTGATATCATTCCATTGGAATTTTATAGAACATTTTTCTAGGTAGTGCAACAACATATTTTGCAAACTTTTTTGCAGGCCCAAAGAGGATGTGTGCCTCCTTAATGGCAGAGGATACCATAGTTGTGTTAAAAAAGAAAGCAAAACCAGAGCTGAATCCAGGCTCATATAGACTGATATCTCTTTTGAATTGCGATAGTAAAATATACTCTAAGATACTCACAATTCACCTGGGTGAGGTTTTATCCCCTTTAGTTTCAACGTGCCAGCATGGATTTATTCCCGGCAGAGACACAGTGGACCATGTCTGCCGGGTCGTAGCCCTTTTGGGCTCGGCACCGGCCATGAAATCACCATTAGGCGTAATCTTATTAGAGGCTGAGAAAGCGTTCGATTGGGTCTCATGGCAGTTCCTCTGGGAAGTCTTCCAATGGAAAGGCTTTTGCAAAGAGTTTTCTGGGGCAATCAACCCCTTTGCTGTGGGGGTTATTCCCCCGCTGTGCTGGGGGCAGGGGGGCGCGCACAGCGTCCCGGTGCTGATGACGAGCTGAGCTCGTCATCAGCCACAGTGCTCGAGTGCTGATGACGAGCTGAGCTCGTCACAGCCGCGCCCGTTCCTTAGAACGCTCAGCAGAGCAGGGGAATTAGCCCCGCGTGTGAGCGTTCTAAGGGCCATGACGAGCTCAGCTCGTCATCAGCACACACGCACCGTGGCTGATGACGACTTGAGCTCATCATCAGCATGGGAGGGGTTAAAGCACTGTACTCTTCACCTATGACCGTTATTCACATAGCAGGACAAGACTCAGCCCCATTTGACATCACAAAGGGTATGAGGCAAGGGTTCCCATGCTGTCCTCTTCTATGTGCTCTGTATATCGATCTATTTTGAGATCAATAAAAGATAAATACTGTCATCAAACCGTTGACTGTGAATAGGCTTGAATACAGAGCACTGGCATGTGCAGATGACATAGTGGTACTCAATACTGATCTGATTACAACACTCCCAGAGATTAACATCTTAGCTGACCAGTCTATTGCTTGTTCAGGCTATAAACCAAATGCAGATTATGTGCTCGGAAAAACTGCATATAGCCTACCCACTAGTAGTTTCTGAGGTAACATGTTTTGGGATTAAAACTACACCTAGAAGTGAATGAAATGTCGATTTGAATATGATTATAGATAAGGTTAGAAGAGAACTGGAAAGATTGGATCACCTACATCTTTCATTGTTGATCCTACCTCTGTTTTTAGGACTGTCCCTTAGAAATGATCTTATCCTGGATATCGAGTCTGGAAAGGATATGTCATAGGTTTTTAAGAGGATACCGTAAGCCCCGGAGGGCTCTAAGCGGATGGTTCTTCCAAGACACCGAGGTGGATGGGCAATCCCTAGTTTTCTTTTTTCTTTTCGGGCCTGCATGCTGCAGCGCATGGACATTCTGATTTCTGGCGTTCCAACAAAGATTCTCGATGCAGAGAAATCGACTATTTATGAACCAGTCTTGGGTAGCGATCTGAGGGGCTGCTTTCTAAAACTGCTAGAACCTAGCTATTATAAAAAGACAACATTTTAAATTCTAAAAGCAGCTCATACAGTATGGAGGCAGGCAAAGTGTAAATGAAGTATTTGGAAATTAATTATTTACGCACCATTAATGGCAGCAGGCATACTCCCATCAATCGTTCAAGACCAAGTAACGTTTGGGGGATTGATTTCGTGGGCGATCTCTATAGGGAAGGGCAGCTGCTATCTTTCTCAGAACTGCAAGAGTCATTTGGGCTAGCTAGAGGAGTGTTTTTAAGTACCTACACTTACGGTGTTTTCTTACTAAAGCATGAAAGGTGCAGGATCAACTCTTAAAATACCAGTGGTTGAAGAATTGAAGGGCGAGGCTCGTCTTGGTAAAATGTATGAGATATTAGTCCAAGCATTCGCTGATGATATTGAGGTGAAAAATTTAAAGAGGGAAGCTAGGCTAGGAGTAGAAGGAACTTTTATTAAGTATTCACTGTAATTGGCAAGCGAGGTGTTAATCACAGGGAGCCTTAGGAGTCAACATTTTATGTCTATCTTTGACCTCTATTATACACGTGCGAAGGTACCTATATGGGGTACCGGGAGGGGGTAAATGTAATAGATGCGGGCTGCAATCGGCTTACACACTTCATATATTATACACGTGAGGCGGTATCTATATGGGGTATCAGGAGAGGGTAAATGTAATAGATGCGGGCTGCAATCGGCTGACACCCTCCATATATTATACACGTGAGAAGGTACCTATATGGGGTATCGGGAGGGGGTAAATGTAATAGATGCGGGCTGCAATCGGCTGACACCCTTCATATATTAGATACGTGAGAAGGTACCTATATGGGGTACAGGGAGGGGATAAATGTAATAGATGCGGGCTGCAATCGGCTGACACCCTCCATATATTATACACGTGCGAAGGTACCTATATGGGGTACCGGGAGGGGGTAAATGTAATAGATGCGGGCTGCAATCAGCTGACACCCTGCATATATTATACACGTGAGAAGGTACCTATATGGGGTACCGGGAGGGGGTAAATGTAATAGATGCGGGCTGCAATCGGCTGACACCCTCCATATATTATACACGTGCGAAGGTACCGGGAGGGGGTAAATGTAATAGATGCGGGCTGCAATCGGCTGACACCCTCCATATATTATACACGTGAGACGGTACCTATATGCGGTATCGGGAGGGGGTAAATGTAATAGATGTGGGCTGCAATCGGCTGACACCCTCCATATATTATACACGTGAGAAGGTAGCTATATGGGGTATCGGGAGGGGGTAAATGTAATAGATGTGGGCTGCAATCGGCTGACACCCTCCATATATTATACACGTGAGAAGGTACCTATATGGGGTATCGGGAGGGGGTAAATGTAATAGATGCGGGCTGCAATCTGCTGACACCCTTCATATATTATACACGTTGTGGTAAATATTTTAGTAATTTACCTTGATCGGAATTTCTAGACAATATCAATAAGTTCAAAGTATGAAGAGCAGAGTCCGTGGTGGTTCGAATTCAGGGTCTTTATTCAGTAACTCGAGTTAAGGGAGAGCTCCGTCACCTGAGGAGGATCGGAAGAATCTCTAACTTTATTATCTGAACACACAGTATTTATAGCAGAAAAAGAGGAAGGAGCTTCCCTTCAATGCATGCCCGGATCATACGTTAACATAAAACAGAAGTCATGTAGGCCCGGATCATATGTTGTAATAGAACAGAAGTCATGACCATAAAAGGAGGCAGCGTCATGAAAGAGTGAAGACATGGTAGAGGAGATAAAACTGCGTCATGATTTAGAATAAGGAAGCACAAGAGAGGCGAAGGTGTGGAGAAATAACACTAGGCTGGTTCCTTAGATAAGGGAGAGGTGGTCGTGACAGGATGTCTGTTTGTCGTGTTTCAGCATTCGGGGGCTCTTCTTCTCGGAATTGGTTGTCGTGGTTTAACAGAATGGGGCCCATTTCTCGGAATTGGCCTGATTATAGGGAAATGGTTACAGATGGGGGGGTTCTTGTTCTCGGCATCGGCTTAACCACAGTAATGCACGGTTTGAGTGAGGCAGTTGGTTCTCGGAATCGCTTTGACCATAAGGATAAGCGTTTGACTTTTTGGGGAAGGAGAGCGCGTGTGTGACTACATGAGGCGCATGATCAGCGCGTGGTCGGTTCGTGCTCGCGTTCTCGTGTGCTCGTGTTTTCGTGTGCTCGTGTTTTGGAATGATGGGCTCGGGGACGTGACGGGAGAGGGTGTATGATGGGACATAACTGTACGATAAATAATCATTTTCCTCATTCCCTCCTTGTCCCATAATATACCCTTCTAAAATTATTTGCTTTTTCTAGTACGCCTCTATACTCCTTAGGTCGTTTACTTGTTCCTGTAACATGATTCTTTCTCTTTCTTTCTTTCTGGTCTGGGTTTGGGAATGCAGGTAGTGATACAGAAACTACAGAGTGCTGGACCGCACTGAATACAGAGGCAGCAAGTGAAGAGAATAGCTGACAGTTCATAGCTTTCGCTGTAGCAATTGCTTCTGCTAACTTAGGGGCTCCCATGACCCATATTTTTTCTTGCATCTTCTTGTTTTTTACATGTACGATAATTTGATCACGTATCATTTCATCAGTAATGCGACCAAAATTGCAATGTAAACTCAAAGGGCCCGATTCACAGAATGAACTTAAGACTCAATCCTAAACTGACTACTATTTTGGTATTCACAGAATGAACTTACTACTTTTCGTATTCACAGAAGTTAGGATTTTGTCTTAAGTTTGTCTTAAGACAGACTTAAGACAGACTTAAGACAAAATCCTAACTTCTGTGAATACCAAAAGTAGTAAGTGCATTCTGTGAATACCAAAATAGTAGTAAGTTTAGGATTGAGTCTTAAGTTAGTTCTGTGAATCGGGCCCAGAGATCTTAGAGCAGTTAAAAAATCATTGAATGATTCTTCCTCCTTCTGCGCCCTAGTGTAGAATTTAAATCTATTTAAGCAATATTAGCAACGGGCTTGAATCTCCTTTCAATCCTGGTTAATGCCTCAACATATACATTCATGTTGTCTCCTCCTTCACCTGTATCACTTTGTGTAAACATTTGAGGAAGTGTTCTAAAAATGTCCTGTCCCTCTGAACCTAAACAATGTAGAAATCTACGTTTTTTTCTTTCAGCACCAAGCGTCCACCATCTATTGCTTTCATATAAGTAATGAATTCTTCTTTCCATTTTGACCATGGCATGAGTGGATCACCTTTGTTTTGTAAGAACTTGGCAGGAGGTTCAAACTGCATTATGTTGTATAATTTATGTGAAATAAGTCAAAGAAAATGGCAGGAAAAATGTATATAGTTAAATAAAACGATATATCAATGTAAGTGTGACCATAGAAAGTCTGCTGGTATGAAATGTCTACTTTTGTAGTAATTTGCGATAAAAAATAATATGGAAAATGCAAATAACTCACTCTCAGTAAAGGTGAACGATAAAGTTCTTCACAAGTGATGATCTCCGATGACACGATGTGCAGAACGTGCACCTCAGCATGTTTAATGAGTACTAAATGCTTTAGTTGAAACGCGGTGAAGCGTTGTCTAGGCAACCACAAAATGGCTGACACATACATTGCACGCACAGGCAACATGACGACAAGGGAACGCTCGCCTGGATGAGTGTTCTTACAGAGGAGGAGAGGAGAATGTAGAATCTCCTGAGCTCGAATGGCTATAACGACGTCTTGTGAAAGGTAGGGATCCGTTGACTTAGTTATTCTTTTTTAAACACTTACTGCGCCCGGGATATCAGAATGTAGAAATATCAATGAAACACTGATCCACACAAAATTTCCAAATGAGAAAATCTCCAAATGTGCCGTATGCATAGTGTACAAGAGAGTTTCACCAGTTATCAAAGCCGATGTATAAGAATAATTCCAGTGTAATCCATAAAAATAATTCCCAAAAATTGGTGGGTTCGAGAGACACTCTGTTCCTGTGCTGCAGTGTAGACTGCAGTGAATCTGTGATCCCATCTTCATTGCCATTGTTAAGATGCAAAAACATCCAAATAGTAGAACAGGTGATTTATTGGCAGCACGGCTAATACATCTTCCCAGGTTGATCTCCAGAGGAAACTGAAGCCAACAGTGTGGAACACAGATCACAACACTCCATTTGGAATGTGGAAACCCACACAAAGATATACAGAACTCATGCTATGAAAGCATACAGCATGAAAAAGAGAACAATCAATACATCAAAGCTTTATTACAACAATTAAGTCTTAAAGCACATGCATATAATAGCTAAAACAATACATATATATTATACATGCTGGGGTACAATGCATGAACACAGAATGTAACATGGTACTATCCACAAAGTCTACTCAGTCCTGTGCATGTGCTTTCTGGTGTCTCTGAACTTAATCCTGTATTGTTCAGTGGTTAAGCCAAACCCATCAATGAAAGCACTCGTCAAGACTGAGTAATTATCAGCATCCTCTTCTCTAACAGTGAGGAGCTTATCTCTACTTTTGTCAGCAAAGGAGAGCCACAAGATTGCTGCCCACTGCTCCTGAGGGACCCTCTGTACTTTACAGGCACTCTCTAGTGTAGTTATCCATTTGTGGATGTCATCCCCACTCTGGTATGGAGGAACTATCTTGTTCAGGTTCCTATGATCATGAGTCTACTCTCTAGTTCTAGACACTGTTGCTGACACCATGGGACTCTAGTCGCAGTTTCTTCCTTGCTCTCTGAACTTCCAGGGGCTCTCTGTCAAGGGTAAATAGCCTAAGCCTAGCTTTCTCAAGCTCAAGACGTTGTTACTCCCTATCCATAGAGTTCCCCTTCTTATTAGAAATGGAGGTCCCTGTTGAATGTCCTGAGGCATTAAATTCTGCAGAGAAGGATCTAGACCTCCTTGGTGTACTCTGCACCTTCCCAGGAGGATCAAAGGGCCATTCTTTCAAGCCACCTGTATTCTCCTCTGGGAGGTCTGACTTGTCCATGTAGGAGTCATCAGGCTCCACCTGGTTAGGGTTAGATTCTAGGGCAAAGAGGGACTCCCCTCTTGTCCTATCCTCATGCCCTGTCCCACCCACTCTTTCCTGTTCATCTGACCCACTAGTTTTCCTGAGGTCATCCAACAATAACACCTCTAAGAGGCGTTGAGCGTTGGCTCCTTTCCCTTTCTTCAACTTTCTAGAGGCACACAGAGCTTTCATGTTCTTGAAACGAAAGTTCACTGTTTCTAGTAATCAGAGAGCCGCTGGCGTCTCCTTTGGAGGACATACTGTGTGGTGAGGTATTGCACCTACCTAACCTAGTGGGAACTAAACTCTCTGAGGTTGGAGAAAGGGTGTGCTAGACCATTGACTTACCCAACCCTAAGTTGAGTAGAACTTACTTATTCTAAGCTTGTATTATATGGGCCTAGTATTAGTGATGGTTTCTCAATTAATCATTACAAATATTGTATCTGGTAAAACAATGCAGGCTTGAATCCCAACTGCTGCACCCAATGTGAGAAGCTGGCCTGGTATATGATGTACACTTATGTAAGTGGACACCTGCACAAGTCCAGGCAACCCTCATGATGTTTTAAGAGGTCTTAGACATCCTTAGAAAGCTCTCTAAGTGGTAGCTGTGGAGAACAGCCTTTAGGCTTAGTCCAGAAGGACTGTAAAGAAGCTTGTTTTACCAGAATGCAATCATATAGTATAGATTAAATGAAAAGAATCACAACAAGTATTTATCAAAATATGTATTTGTTATATAATACTCTCAAGTATGTTCATATATCTTCCACATGGAGAGAAACACAATGCACACACTACTTCAGCAAAGAAACACAGTAAATAGCACCTAATATACAGTAGACCCAAGGAAGGGGCCCAATCCATATACGAAGAAAGTGGTATAAGTACCGTGACTCGAGTCAGGACGATGTTGAGAGGACGTACAAGTGCTGGGAACGCACATAACCACCCAAGGTAAGTAGATAGGGACCCCATAGAGAGAATGTGCAGTGTGGGAACACAACAGCGAGCCCTGTACAACTCTATGTGTAAGTCTTGGTTGGATTTTTAAAGATAAGGGACCCTTCCTAGTGGACCCTGAAGGAACCTGTGGAAGACAGAAGGTTGGAGAGCCACCCCACCTGTGGATACCCAAGTACCCAATTTACGCACACCAGGGAAGCCGGGTGCATACATGCGAAGTGGTGTCGGAAACCGCCGTCATTTCCAATGGAGGACTTCAGGAAAATGCCACTGTTGGAAGAGGAGAAAGTGTCCGGTGGAATCCGAAAGTGGAAACTATATGAAAAGTACCTGCAAGCATAGGGGACAAAATCTATGTCACTCAGCAATGACCAGGAGTGACCAGGAGACTTTGAAGACGAGTGCCCTCCGATGTCGGGTGTTGCAGGAGAGTTGACCGTGACTCTGCAGCTGTGAGGACCAGGCGATGCTGAGGAAGTCCAGGAGCAATACAAGAGCCGTCCCATGTAGGATGTCTATTGCACAGGGATCGGTGTCAAGCTGGAGCACCAACAAGCCTTGGCAAGTGCAACCCACTCAGAAGTCGAAGAAAGTGCAATGTTGGGACCAGCAAGGTCCAGGGGACTCACGCAAAGCGGGGGAGTCAGGGCAGGCCTGAGCAATCAGGGAGCCCAAGAAAAGCAAGGGTGACCCTCAATTGTACCCACAGGCCGGAGGCACTGGAGTCACAAGAGGACCTTAAGCAGCTCACCAAATGTTGCAGGCCAGGATGCACATGATGTGGTGTGGCTGAAGATTCTGGTCACAGGAGATGCTCGAGGTTGGGGCTACTTGGAGCATGAAGATCTTCTAGTAAGGAAGCCAACAAGCCTTTGCAACTGCAAGTTGGACACTGTGCACAGGGGTTCATTTATTGCATTCCCATGAGGGATACTGACCTCAAACTTGGTCAGAGGGAAGGCTAGGTCTCGGAAGCTATGGAGCCCACCACCTGTTTTACAAAGCCCATGGTGTCCACAGGCGATCAGGATCTGCAGACAGGACAACTTAGTTGTGGTGCTTGCAAATGCAAGGGAGTAACTCCTTCACTCTAAGGGAGATTTATTCAGGTGTCTTTGATAATTCTCAGGCCTTGGAAGGTTCCTGTATGATGCACAGACACAGACGATGCAGCAGACTGGAAGGGAGACAAAGTCAGGCACAAACAAAGTCCAGCGAAGTCCAGAGTGCCCATACGTTAGAAGAAGGAGTGGTGTCTGCTCTGAAGCTTATCCTACGACAAATCTAGGGACCTACACTCAGGTAAGCCCTTAAGAACCCTAGGGAAAGGGTTGAGAAGATTCAGGTGACCCTCCCAAGGGAGGGTCTGGAAAGAGGGGAGGTTACTACCCTGTCCTTTGTCCATTTTCTTGCCAGAGCGGGAGCCAAGGGCTCCCAGGACTGGTTTGAACTGGACTATGCACAGGGACAAAAAACGGGCCACTCATGCAGACTTTGTGGCACTGGGAAGCACAACCATCCGGTCCCAATACACTAAATCCTGTCTGGGAGGTGGTCACGCCTCCCTGTGACCGGATGCCTATTGTTCTGCCTTCTCCTGCCCGAGCTTCGCTCATCAACAGGCGGGCAGAAATACGTCTCTGGTCGGCAGCAACCATTTTTGGGCTGTCAGGGTCTGGGAGACTAGTACCGGGGACATGGAGAGCCTAGCGGAGAGGTCTTATAGTACTTGGAATCATACCCCCACACCGTTTACAGTGTGGGTGTATGATTCCAACATGTTTGATAGGAAAACATGATTAGATTTGTTGCAGCCAATTTCAAGATGGTCATCGCGTAATTACGCGGTGCCCCTCTATATAGTATAAGGCTGCTTCTCTGACAACCTGGGAGAATGGACTCCGTGGGCTGTAGGGGTGTCCTGCTCATGCAGGGGCACCGTCTCACTTAGAACCAAGCACCCTGCCTTCAGGATTGCAAAGGCCTGCTAGAGGGTTGACTTATAGGTTTTAATTCAGTGACCTTAGATAAAGAAACCTATATCTTTAGTAAGTGGTGTTAGCACCAACTTACACAGGCTGCAATGGCAGGCCTGTAGTACTATTTTGAATGGTCTCTCATGAGGTACCTATGCCCATGGTACCTTAGCACCATATATTAGATACTGACAAGGGTACCCCACTTTCCAATCTGGGATGTACCTAAGTATTGAACACAACAATGTAGGGAAAAGGCAGATAGACTGGGGTCCTGATGAGCAGAATCCCTGTCACACTACTCATAATACAGCTTAGCACCAGGCAAAAAGTGGAGGTAACCATAGAAGCAGATCCTACTTTCCTACAATCAATTACTATACCTTGTCCCTATGCTATTGCTAATCCACAGTGAATAAAGGGGCCTCTTAGCCAGAAGCACTACTGCACCAAACACATATTTTCTTTCTGAAACAAATGAATAACACTGAGAAAGCTTTTGACGGGTGATCCGGGATTTCATATTGCTAATTCGTACACTATGCACATACAGCTCACCAGGTTGACAGCCTCTCTTTACAAAAAGGCTATAGCACCATTATCAATAATAGGTCAATCGGTCCTGTAATGCCCCAAAGAAGTACCCAGGAAAGATGTCCCATCACCACGTTGCTTTGAACATTGTTCATGGAATGCTTATCCATTTCTATTCACTTCCATCCTTCAGTTCATTCGCAGGTGGTCTGCTCCACCCTCATAAAACCGAATGCCAATTATATTGCTCTGCATTCAGCAGCAAGACCAAGCAATATTCGTTCTGCACTGTCTGCTGTTAGGTAATACACTAAGGGGTCGATTCACAGAACTAAACTGAGATAAAATCCTAAACTTTCTACTTTTGGTATTCATAATAGGCATTTAGTAGTAGATAAGTTAGGACTCCTACCTCTACAACTACTAATTGCCTTCTGTGAATACCAAAAGTAGTACGTTTAGGATTCTGTCCCAGTTTAGTGGTAGTAAAGATAGGAGTCCTAACTTTACTAATACTAAATGCCTTCTGTGAATACCAAAAGTAGTATGTTTAGGATTTCACACCAGTTTAGCAGTTTAGTAGTAGTAAAGTTAGGAGTCCTAACTTTACTACTACTAAATGCCTTTTGTGAATACCAAAAGTAGTACGTTTAGGATTTTATACCGGTTTAGTAGTAATTCTTTGTGAAGACTTAAACACTCATTTAGATAGTCAAGCTGATCTCTAAGAAAATCAAGTATACCATGGGAAAAAACTGAAGGTTTTCAAGGCATTGCAAGGTCTTGTAGGGGAACATGGTCTGAGAGATATTTGGGCTAAATATAAGGCATGCAATTCATGCTTTACATTTTATTTGGCTCCCCATAATGAATTAGTAAGACTAGATTATTTCTTTGTCTCAACTACATTGGCAGGTCAAGTCGGTTTTGAGAGTTTCCAGAGGGCTGTTTCAGATCATAATCCCTTGGCAATAGAATTCTCGATAACAGGGTTATCAGGAGTAAAACATCCTGGAATTTGAGAGAAAACTTCTAATTAATCAAACATATAGAGATCATATGGCTAAATGGATCTCAGAGTTCTTTGAGAATAATAAGGGATCTGTGCAAGAGAACGTAGTTTGGGATGCTGTTAAAGCTGGGGTCCGAGGGCAAACCCTGAGCTTCTTCTTTCATCATCATCAAGATATTCAGTAGATCCACCAAACAATAGGAATTTAAAATCTAGATTCAACCCCGTACTTTGGAGCCGAGGTGGCAATGAAATTTAAGCAACATAGGGCGAATCTTATGAGCTGTGGGAAAATACAGGGCGACTGCAAGCAAAACATCTGTGACAGCAAGAAGTAGCTAACAGAATATTAAGGATTAGTGATCAGTCAGGTAAAGTACAAGAAACACCATCGGGTGCTCAGGGTTTTCAAAGAGTTTTACGAGCAACTCTAAAAGGAGGAAATAATGTCATTAAGGATCAAGGCTGGAGAACACTTTTTTAAAGATCTGGATACGCCAAAGGTCTCCTGCAAACCAAATCACAGGCTGGCAGCCTCAATAAGCAGGGAAGAGACTGAAGTGGCTATTCACTCACTAGCTATGGGGTAGACTTCTGGACCTGATATCATTCCATTGGAATTTTATAGAACATTTTTCTAGGTAGTGCAACAACATATTTTGCAAACTTTTTTGCAGGCCCAAAGAGGATGTGTGCCTCCTTAATGGCAGAGGATACCATAGTTGTGTTAAAAAAGAAAGCAAAACCAGAGCTGAATCCAGGCTCATATAGACTGATATCTCTTTTGAATTGCGATAGTAAAATATACTCTAAGATACTCACAATTCACCTGGGTGAGGTTTTATCCCCTTTAGTTTCAACGTGCCAGCATGGATTTATTCCCGGCAGAGACACAGTGGACCATGTCTGCCGGGTCGTAGCCCTTTTGGGCTCGGCACCGGCCATGAAATCACCATTAGGCGTAATCTTATTAGAGGCTGAGAAAGCGTTCGATTGGGTCTCATGGCAGTTCCTCTGGGAAGTCTTCCAATGGAAAGGCTTTTGCAAAGAGTTTTCTGGGGCAATCAACCCCTTTGCTGTGGGGGTTATTCCCCCGCTGTGCTGGGGGCAGGGGGGCGCGCACAGCGTCCCGGTGCTGATGACGAGCTGAGCTCGTCATCAGCCACAGTGCTCGAGTGCTGATGACGAGCTGAGCTCGTCACAGCCGCGCCCGTTCCTTAGAACGCTCAGCAGAGCAGGGGAATTAGCCCCGCGTGTGAGCGTTCTAAGGGCCATGACGAGCTCAGCTCGTCATCAGCACACACGCACCGTGGCTGATGACGACTTGAGCTCATCATCAGCATGGGAGGGGTTAAAGCACTGTACTCTTCACCTATGACCGTTATTCACATAGCAGGACAAGACTCAGCCCCATTTGACATCACAAAGGGTATGAGGCAAGGGTTCCCATGCTGTCCTCTTCTATGTGCTCTGTATATCGATCTATTTTGAGATCAATAAAAGATAAATACTGTCATCAAACCGTTGACTGTGAATAGGCTTGAATACAGAGCACTGGCATGTGCAGATGACATAGTGGTACTCAATACTGATCTGATTACAACACTCCCAGAGATTAACATCTTAGCTGACCAGTCTATTGCTTGTTCAGGCTATAAACCAAATGCAGATTATGTGCTCGGAAAAACTGCATATAGCCTACCCACTAGTAGTTTCTGAGGTAACATGTTTTGGGATTAAAACTACACCTAGAAGTGAATGAAATGTCGATTTGAATATGATTATAGATAAGGTTAGAAGAGAACTGGAAAGATTGGATCACCTACATCTTTCATTGTTGATCCTACCTCTGTTTTTAGGACTGTCCCTTAGAAATGATCTTATCCTGGATATCGAGTCTGGAAAGGATATGTCATAGGTTTTTAAGAGGATACCGTAAGCCCCGGAGGGCTCTAAGCGGATGGTTCTTCCAAGACACCGAGGTGGATGGGCAATCCCTAGTTTTCTTTTTTCTTTTCGGGCCTGCATGCTGCAGCGCATGGACATTCTGATTTCTGGCGTTCCAACAAAGATTCTCGATGCAGAGAAATCGACTATTTATGAACCAGTCTTGGGTAGCGATCTGAGGGGCTGCTTTCTAAAACTGCTAGAACCTAGCTATTATAAAAAGACAACATTTTTAATTCTAAAAGCAGCTCATACAGTATGGAGGCAGGCAAAGTGTAAATGAAGTATTTGGAAATTAATTATTTACGCACCATTAATGGCAGCAGGCATACTCCCATCAATCGTTCAAGACCAAGTAACGTTTGGGGGATTGATTTCGTGGGCGATCTCTATAGGGAAGGGCAGCTGCTATCTTTCTCAGAACTGCAAGAGTCATTTGGGCTAGCTAGATGAGTGTTTTTAAGTACCTACACTTACGGTGTTTTCTTACTAAAGCATGAAAGGTGCAGGATCAACTCTTAAAATACCAGTGTTTGAAGAATTGAAGGGCGAGGCTCGTCTTGGTAAAATGTATGAGATATTAGTCCAAGCATTCGCTGATGATATTGAGGTGAAAAATTTAAAGAGGGAAGCTAGGCTAGGAGTAGAAGGAACTTTTATTAAGTATTCACTGTAATTGGCAAGCGAGGTGTTAATCACAGGGAGCCTTAGGAGTCAACATTTTATGTCTATCTTTGACCTCTATTATACACGTGCGAAGGTACCTATATGGGGTACCGGGAGGGGGTAAATGTAATAGATGCGGGCTGCAATCGGCTGACACACTTCATATATTATACACGTGAGGCGGTATCTATATGGGGTATCAGGAGAGGGTAAATGTAATAGATGCGGGCTGCAATCGGCTGACACCCTCCATATATTATACACGTGAGAAGGTACCTATATGGGGTATCGGGAGGGGGTAAATGTAATAGATGTGGGCTGCAATCGGCTGACACCCTTCATATATTAGATACGTGAGAAGGTACCTATATGGGGTACAGGGAGGGGATAAATGTAATAGATGCGGGCTGCAATCGGCTGACACCCTCCATATATTATACACGTGCGAAGGTACCTATATGGGGTACCGGGAGGGGGTAAATGTAATAGATGCGGGCTGCAATCAGCTGACACCCTCCATATATTATACACGTGAGAAGGTACCTATATGGGGTACCGGGAGGGGGTAAATGTAATAGATGCGGGCTGCAATCGGCTGACACCCTCCATATATTATACACGTGCGAAGGTACCGGGAGGGGGTAAATGTAATAGATGCGGGCTGCAATCGGCTGACACCCTCCATATATTATACACGTGAGACGGTACCTATATGCGGTATCGGGAGGGGGTAAATGTAATAGATGCGGGCTGCAATCGGCTGACACCCTCCATATATTATACACGTGAGAAGGTAGCTATATGGGGTATCGGGAGGGGGTAAATGTAATAGATGTGGGCTGCAATCGGCTGACACCCTCCATATATTATACATGTGAGAAGGTACCTATATGGGGTATCGGGAGGGGGTAAATGTAATAGATGCGGGCTGCAATCTGCTGACACCCTTCATATATTATACACGTTGTGGTAAATATTTTAGTAATTTACCTTGATCGGAATTTCTAGACAATATCAATAAGTTCAAAGTATGAAGAGCAGAGTCCGTGGTGGTTCGAATTCAGGGTCTTTATTCAGTAACTCGAGTTAAGGGAGAGCTCCGTCACCTGAGGAGGATCGGAAGAATCTCTAACTTTATTATCTGAACACACAGTATTTATAGCAGAAAAAGAGGAAGGAGCTTCCCTTCAATGCATGCCCGGATCATACGTTAACATAAAACAGAAGTCATGTAGGCCCGGATCATATGTTGTAATAGAACAGAAGTCATGACCATAAAAGGAGGCAGCGTCATGAAAGAGTGAAGACATGGTAGAGGAGATAAAACTGCGTCATGATTTAGAATAAGGAAGCACAAGAGAGGCGAAGGTGTGGAGAAATAACACTAGGCTGGTTCCTTAGATAAGGGAGAGGTGGTCGTGACAGGATGTCTGTTTGTCGTGTTTCAGCATTCGGGGGCTCTTCTTCTCGGAATTGGTTGTCGTGGTTTAACAGAATGGGGCCCATTTCTCGGAATTGGCCTGATTATAGGGAAATGGTTACAGATGGGGGGGTTCTTGTTCTCGGCATCGGCTTAACCACAGTAATGCACGGTTTGAGTGAGGCAGTTGGTTCTCGGAATCGCTTTGACCATAAGGATAAGCGTTTGACTTTTTGGGGAAGGAGAGCGCGTGTGTGACTACATGAGGCGCATGATCAGCGCGTGGTCGGTTCGTGCTCGCGTTCTCGTGTGCTCGTGTTTTCGTGTGCTCGTGTTTTGGAATGATGGGCTCGGGGACGTGACGGGAGAGGGTGTATGATGGGACATAACTGTACGATAAATAATCATTTTCCTCATTCCCTCCTTGTCCCATAATATACCCTTCTAAAATTATTTGCTTTTTCTAGTACACCTCTATACTCCTTAGGTCGTTTACTTGTTCCTGTAACATGATTCTTTCTCTTTCTTTCTTTCTGGTCTGGGTTTTGGGAATGCAGGTAGTGATACAGAAACTACAGAGTGCTGGACCGCACTGAATACAGAGGCAGCAAGTGAAGAGAATAGCTGACAGTTCATAGCTTTCGCTGTAGCAATTGCTTCTGCTAACTTAGGGGCTCCCATGACCCATATTTTTTCTTGCATCTTCTTGTTTTTTACATGTACGATAATTTGATCACGTATCATTTCATCAGTAATGCGACCAAAATTGCAATGTAAACTCAAAGGGCCCGATTCACAGAATGAACTTAAGACTCAATCCTAAACTGACTACTATTTTGGTATTCACAGAATGAACTTACTACTTTTCGTATTCACAGAAGTTAGGATTTTGTCTTAAGTTTGTCTTAAGACAGACTTAAGACTTAAGACAGACTTAAGACAAAATCCTAACTTCTGTGAATACCAAAAGTAGTAAGTGCTTTCTGTGAATACCAAAATAGTAGTAAGTTTAGGATTGAGTCTTAAGTTAGTTCTGTGAATCGGGCCCAGAGATCTTAGAGCAGTTAAAAAATCATTGAATGATTCTTCCTCCTTCTGCGCCCTAGTGTAGAATTTAAATCTATTTAAGCAATATTAGCAACGGGCTTGAATCTCCTTTCAATCCTGGTTAATGCCTCAACATATACATTCATGTTGTCTCCTCCTTCACCTGTATCACTTTGTGTAAACATTTGAGGAAGTGTTCTAAAAATGTCCTGTCCCTCTGAACCTAAACAATGTAGAAATCTACGTTTTTTTCTTTCAGCACCAAGCGTCCACCATCTATTGCTTTCATATAAGTAATGAATTCTTCTTTCCATTTTGACCATGGCATGAGTGGATCACCTTTGTTTTGTAAGAACTTGGCAGGAGGTTCAAACTGCATTATGTTGTATAATTTATGTGAAATAAGTCAAAGAAAATGGCAGGAAAAATGTATATAGTTAAATAAAACGATATATCAATGTAAGTGTGACCATAGAAAGTCTGCTGGTATGAAATGTCTACTTTTGTAGTAATTTGCGATACAAAATAATATGGAAAATGCAAATAACTCACTCTCAGTAAAGGTGAACGATAAAGTTCTTCACAAGTGATGATCTCCGATGACACGATGTGCAGAACGTGCACCTCAGCATGTTTAATGAGTACTAAATGCTTTAGTTGAAACGCGGTGAAGCGTTGTCTAGGCAACCACAAAATGGCTGACACATACATTGCACGCACGGGCAACATGACGACAAGGGAACGCTCGCCTGGATGAGTGTTCTTACGGAGGAGGAGAGGAGAATGTAGAATCTCCTGAGCTCGAATGGCTATAACGACGTCTTGTGAAAGGTAGGGATCCGTTGACTTAGTTATTCTTTTTTAAACACTTACTGCGCCCGGGATATCAGAATGTAGAAATATCAATGAAACACTGATCCACACAAAATTTCCAAATGAGAAAATCTCCAAATGCGCCGTATGCATAGTGTACAAGAGAGTTTCACCAGTTATCAAAGCCGATGTATAAGAATAATTCCAGTGTAATCCATAAAAATAATTCCCAAAAATTGGTGGGTTCGAGAGACACTCTGTTCCTGTGCTGCAGTGTAGACTGCAGTGAATCTGTGATCCCATCTTCATTGCCATTGTTAAGATGCAAAAACATCCAAATAGTAGAACAGGTGATTTATTGGCAGCACGGCTAATACATCTTCCCAGGTTGATCTCCAGAGGAAACTGAAGCCAACAGTGTGGAACACAGATCACAACACTCCATTTGGAATGTGGAAACCCACACAAAGATATACAGAACTCATGCTATGAAAACATACAGCATGAAAAAGAGAACAATCAATACATCAAAGCTTTATTACAACAATTAAGTCTTAAAGCACATGCATATAATAGCTAAAACAATACATATATATTATACATGCTGGGGTACAATGCATGAACACAGAATGTAACATGGTACTATCCACAAAGTCTACTCAGTCCTGTGCATGTGCTTTCTGGTGTCTCTGAACTTAATCCTGTATTGTTCAGTGGTTAAGCCAAACCCATCAATGAAAGCACTCGTCAAGACTGAGTAATTATCAGCATCCTCTTCTCTAACAGTGAGGAGCTTATCTCTACTTTTGTCAGCAAAGGAGAGCCACAAGATTGCTGCCCACTGCTCCTGAGGGACCCTCTGTACTTTACAGGCCCTCTCTAGTGTAGTTATCCATTTGTGGATGTCATCCCCACTCTGGTATGGAGGGACTATCTTGTTCAGGTTCCTATGATCATGAGTCTACTCTCTAGTTCTAGACACTGTTGCTGACACCATGGGACTCTAGTCGCAGTTTCTTCCTTGCTCTCTGAACTTCCAGGGGCTCTCTGTCAAGGGTAAATAGCCTAAGCCTAGCTTTCTCAAGCTCAAGACGTTGTTACTCCCTATCCATAGAGTTCCCCTTCTTATTAGAAATGGAGGTCCCTGTTGAATGTCCTGAGGCATTAAATTCTGCAGAGAAGGATCTAGACCTCCTTGGTGTACTCTGCACCTTCCCAGGAGGATCAAAGGGCCATTCTTTCAAGCCACCTGTATTCTCCTCTGGGAGGTCTGACTTGTCCATGTAGGAGTCATCAGGCTCCACCTGGTTAGGGTTAGATTCTAGGGCAAAGAGGGACTCCCCTCTTGTCCTATCCTCATGCCCTGTCCCACCCACTCTTTCCTGTTCATCTGACCCACTAGTTTTCCTGAGGTCATCCAACAATAACACCTCTAAGAGGCGTTGAGCGTTGGCTCCTTTCCCTTTCTTCAACTTTCTAGAGGCACACAGAGCTTTCATGTTCTTGAAACGAAAGTTCACTGTTTCTAGTAATCAGAGAGCCGCTGGCGTCTCCTTTGGAGGACATACTGTGTGGTGAGGTATTGCACCTACCTAACCTAGTGGGAACTAAACTCTCTGAGGTTGGAGAAAGGGTGTGCTAGACCATTGACTTACCCAACCCTAAGTTGAGTAGAACTTACTTATTCTAAGCTTGTATTATATGTGCCTAGTATTAGTGATGGTTTCTCAATTAATCATTACAAATATTGTATCTGGTAAAACAATGCAGGCTTGAATCCCAACTGCTGCACCCAATGTGAGAAGCTGGCCTGGTATATGATGTACACTTATGTAAGTGGACACCTGCACAAGTCCAGGCAACCCTCATGATGTTTTAAGAGGTCTTAGACAACCTTAGAAAGCTCTCTAAGTGGTAGCTGTGGAGAACAGCCTTTAGGCTTAGTCCAGAAGGACTGTAAAGAAGCTTGTTTTACCAGAATGCAATCATATAGTATAGATTAAATGAAAAGAATCACAACAAGTATTTATCAAAATATGTATTTGTTATATAATACTCTCAAGTATGTTCATATATCTTCCACATGGAGAGAAACACAATGCACACACTACTTCAGCAAAGAAACACAGTAAATAGCACCTAATATACAGTAGACCCAAGGAGGGGGCCCAAACCATATACGAAGAAAGTGGTATAAGTACCGTGACTCGAGTCAGGACGATGTTGAGAGGACGTACAAGTGCTGGGAACGCACATAACCACCCAAGGTAAGTAGATAGGGACCCCATAGAGAGAATGTGCAGTGTGGGAACACAACAGCGAGCCCTGTACAACTCTATGTGTAAGTCTTGGTTGGATTTTTAAAGATAAGGGACCCTTCCTAGTGGACCCTGAAGGAACCTGTGGAAGACAGAAGGTTGGAGAGCCACCCCACCTGTGGATACCCAAGTACCCAAGTTACGCACACCAGGGAAGCCGGGTGCATACATGCGAAGTGGTGTCGGAAACCGCCGTCATTTCCAATGGAGGACTTCAGGAAAATGCCACTGTTGGAAGAGGAGAAAGTGTCCGGTGGAATCTGAAAGTGGAAACTATATGAAAAGTACCTGCAAGCATAGGGGACAAAATCTATGTCACTCAGCAATGACCAGGAGTGACCAGGAGACTTTGAAGACGAGTGCCCTCCGATGTCGGGTGTTGCAGGAGAGTTGACCTTGACTCTGCAGCTGTGAGGACCAGGCGATGCTGAGGAAGTCCAGGAGCAATACAAGAGCCGTCCCATGTAGGATGTCTATTGCACAGGGATCGGTGTCCAGCTGGAGCACCAACAAGCCTTGGCAAGTGCAACCCACTCAGAAGTCGAAGAAAGTGCAATGTTGGGACCAGCAAGGTCCAGGGGACTCACGCAAAGCGGGGGAGTCAGGGCAGGCCTGAGCAATCAGGGAGCCCAAGAAAAGCAAGGGTGACCCTCAATTGTACCCACAGGCCGGAGGCACTGGAGTCACAAGAGGACCTTAAGCAGCTCACAAAATGTTGCAGGCCAGGATGCACATGATGTGGTGTGGCTGAAGATTCTGGTCACAGGAGATGCTCGAGGTTGGGGCTACTTGGAGCATGAAGATCTTCTAGTAAGGAAGCCAACAAGCCTTTGCAACTGCAAGTTGGACACTGTGCACAGGGGTTCATTTATTGCATTCCCATGAGGGATACTGACCTCAAACTTGGTCAGAGGGAAGGCTAGGTCTCGGAAGCTATGGAGCCCACCACCTGTTTTACAAAGCCCATGGTGTCCACAGGCGATCAGGATCTGCAGACAGGACAACTTAGTTGTGGTGCTTGCAAATGCAAGGGAGTAACTCCTTCACTCTAAGGGAGATTTATTCAGGTGTCTTTGATAATTCACAGGCCTTGGAAGGTTCCTGTATGATGCACAGACACAGACGATGCAGCAGACTGGAAGGGAGACAAAGTCAGGCACAAACAAAGTCCAGCGAAGTCCAGAGTGCCCATACGTTAGAAGAAGGAGTGGTGTCTGCTCTGAAGCTTATCCTACGACGAATCTAGGGACCTACACTCAGGTAAGCCCTTAAGAACCCTAGGGAAAGGGTTGAGAAGATTCAGGTGACCCTCCCAAGGGAGGGTCTGGAAAGAGGGGAGGTTACTACCCTGTCCTTTGTCCATTTTCATGCCAGAGCGGGAGCCAAGGGCTCCCAGGACTGGTTTGAACTGGACTATGCACAGGGACAAAAAACGGGCCACTCATGCAGACTTTGTGGCACTGGGAAGCACAACCATCCGGTCCCAATACACTAAATCCTGTCTGGGAGGTGGTCACGCCTCCCTGTGACCGGATGCCTATTGTTCTGCCTTCTCCTGCCCGAGCTTCGCTCATCAACAGGCGGGCAGAAATACGTCTCTGGTCGGCAGCAACCATTTTTTGGCTGTCAGGGTCTGGGAGACTGGTACCGGGGACATGGAGAGCCTAGCGGAGAGGTCTTATAGAACTTGGAATCATACCCCCACACCGTTTACAGTGTGGGTGTATGATTCCAACATGTTTGATAGGAAAACATGATTAGATTTGTTGCAGCCAATTTCAAGATGGTCATCGCGTAATTACGCGATGCCCCTCTATATAGTATAAGGCTGCTTCTCTGACAACCTGGGAGAATGGACTCCGTGGGCTGTAGGGGTGTCCTGCTCATGCAGGGGCACCGTCTCACTTAGAACCAAGCACCCTGCCTTCAGGATTGCAAAGGCCTGCTAGAGGGTTGACTTACAGGTTTTAATTCAGTGACCTTAGATAAAGAAACCTATATCTTTAGTAAGTGGTGTTAGCACCAACTTACACAGGCTGCAATGGCAGGCCTGTAGTACTATTTTGAATGGTCTCTCATGAGGTACCTATGCCCATGGTACCTTAGCACCATATATTAGATACTGACAAGGGTACCCCACTTTCCAATCTGGGATGTACCTAAGTATTGAACACAACAATGTAGGGAAAAGGCAGATAGACTGGGGTCCTGATGAGCAGAATCCCTGTCACACTACTCATAATACAGCTTAGCACCAGGCAAAAAATGGAGGTAACCATAGAAGCAGATCCTACTTTCCTACAATCAATTAATATACCTTGTCCCTATGCTATTGCTAATCCACAGTGAATAAAGGGGCCTCTTAGCCAGAAGCACTACTGCACCAAACACATATTTTCTCTCTGAAACAAATGAATAACACTGAGAAAGCTTTTGACGGGTGATCCGGGATTTCATATTGCTAATTCGTACACTATTCACATACAGCTCACCAGGTTGACAGCCTCTCTTTACAAAAAGGCTATAGCACCATTATCAATAATAGGTCAATCGGTCCTGTAATGCCCCAAAGAAGTACCCAGGAAAGATGTCCCATCACCACGTTGCTTTGAACATTGTTCATGGAATGCTTATCCATTTCTATTCACTTCCATCCTTCAGTTCATTCGCAGGTGGTCTGCTCCACCCTCATAAAACCGAATGCCAATTATATTGCTCTGCATTCAGCAGCAAGACCAAGCAATATTCGTTCTGCACTGTCTGCTGTTAGGGAATACACTAAGGGGTCGATTCACAGAACTAAACTGAGATAAAATCCTAAACTTCCTACTTTTGGTATTCATAATAGGCATTTAGTAGTAGATAAGTTAGGACTCCTACCTCTACAACTACTAATTGCCTTCTGTGAATACCAAAAGTAGTATGTTTAGGATTCTGTCCCAGTTTAGTGGTAGTAAAGATAGGAGTCCTAACTTTACTAATACTAAATGCCTTCTGTGAATACCAAAAGTAGTATGTTTAGGATTTCACACCAGTTTAGCAGTTTAGTAGTAGTAAAGTTAGGAGTCCTAACTTTACTACTACTAAATGCCTTCTGTGAATACCAAAAGTAGTACGTTTAGGATTTTATACCGGTTTAGTAGTAATTCTTTGTGAAGATTTAAACACTCATTTAGATAGTCAAGCTGATCTCTAAGAAAATCAAGTATACCATGGGAAAAAACTGAAGGTTTTCAAGGCATTGCAAGGTCTTGTAGGGGAACATGGTCTGAGAGATATTTGGGCTAAATATAAGGCATGCAATTCATGCTTTACATTTTATTTGGCTCCCCATAATGAATTAGTAAGACTAGATTATTTCTTTGTCTCAACTACATTGGCAGGTCAAGTCGGTGTTGAGAGTTTCCAGAGGGCTGTTTCAGATCATAATCCCTTGGCAATAGAATTCTCGATAACAGGGTTATCAGGAGTAAAACATCCTGGAATTTGAGAGAAAACTTCTAATTAATCAAACATATAGAGATCATATGGCTAAATGGATCTCAGAGTTCTTTGAGAATAATAAGGGATCTGTGCCAGAGAACGTAGTTTGGGATGCTGTTAAAGCTGGGGTCCGAGGGCAAACCCTGAGCTTCTTCTTTCATCATCATCAAGATATTCAGTAGATCCACCAAACAATAGGAATTTAAAATCTAGATTCAACCCCGTACTTTGGAGCCGAGGTGGCAATGAAATTTAAGCAACATAGGGCGAATCTTATGAGCTGTGGGAAAATACAGGGCGACTGCAAGCAAAACATCTGTGACAGCAAGAAGTAGCTAACAGAATATTAAGGATTAGTGATCAGACAGGTAAAGTACAAGAAACACCATCGGGTGCTCAGGATTTTCAAAGAGTTTTACGAGCAACTCTAAAAGGAGGAAATAATGTCATTAAGGATCAAGGCTGGAGAACACTTTTTTAAAGATCTGGATACGCCAAAGGTCTCCTGCAAACCAAATCACAGGCTGGCAGCCTCAATAAGCAGGGAAGAGACTGAAGTGGCTATTCACTCACTAGCTATGGGGTAGACTTCTGGACCTGATATCATTCCATTGGAATTTTATAGAACATTTTTCTAGGTAGTGCAACAACATATTTTGCAAACTTTTTTGCAGGCCCAAAGAGGATGTGTGCCTCCTTAATGGCAGAGGATACCATAGTTGTGTTAAAAAAGAAAGCAAAACCAGAGCTGAATCCAGGCTCATATAGACTGATATCTCTTTTGAATTGCGATAGTAAAACATACTCTAAGATACTCACAATTCACCTGGGTGAGGTTTTATCCCCTTTAGTTTCAACGTGCCAGCATGGATTTATTCCCGGCAGAGACACAGTGGACCATGTCTGCCGGGTCGTAGCCCTTTTGGGCTCGGCACCGGCCATGAAATCACCATTAGGCGTAATCTTATTAGAGGCTGAGAAAGCGTTCGATTGGGTCTCATGGCAGTTCCTCTGGGAAGTCTTCCAATGGAAAGGCTTTTGCAAAGAGTTTTCTGGGGCAATCAACCCCTTTGCTGTGGGGGTTATTCCCCCGCTGTGCTGGGGGCAGGGGGGCGCGCACAGCGTCCCGGTGCTGATGACGAGCTGAGCTCGTCATCAGCCACAGTGCTCGAGTGCTGATGACGAGCTGAGCTCGTCACGGCCGCGCCCGTTCCTTAGAACGCTCAGCAGAGCAGGGGAATTAGCCCCGCGTGTGAGCGTTCTAAGGGCCATGACGAGCTCAGCTCGTCATCAGCACACACGCACCGTGGCTGATGACGACTTGAGCTCATCATCAGCATGGGAGGGGTTAAAGCACTGTACTCTTCACCTATGACCGTTATTCACATAGCAGGACAAGACTCAGCCCCATTTGACATCACAAAGGGTATGAGGCAAGGGTTCCCATGCTGTCCTCTTCTATTTGCTCTGTATATCGATCTATTTTGAGATCAATAAAAGATAAATACTGTCATCAAACCGTTGACTGTGAATAGGCTTGAATACAGAGCACTGGCATGTGCAGATGACATAGTGGTACTCAATACTGATCTGATTACAACACTCCCAGAGATTAACATCTTAGCTGACCAGTCTATTGCTTGTTCAGGCTATAAACCAAATGCAGATTATGTGCTCGGAAAAACTGCATATAGCCTACCCACTAGTAGTTTCTGAGGTAACATGTTTTGGGATTAAAACTACACCTAGAACTGAATGAAATGTCGATTTGAATATGATTATAGATAAGGTTAGAAGAGAACTGGAAAGATTGGATCACCTACATCTTTCATTGTTGATCCTACCTCTGTTTTTAGGACTGTCCCTTAGAAATGATCTTATCCTGGATATCGAGTCTGGAAAGGATATGTCATAGGTTTTTAAGAGGATACCGTAAGCCCCGGAGGGCTCTAAGCGGATGGTTCTTCCAAGACACCGAGGTGGATGGGCAATCCCTAGTTTTCTTTTTTCTTTTCGGGCCTGCATGCTGCAGCGCATGGACATTCTGATTTCTGGCGTTCCAACAAAGATTCTCGATGCAGAGAAATCGACTATTTATGAACCAGTCTTGGGTAGCGATCTGAGGGGCTGCTTTCTAAAACTGCTAGAACCTAGCTATTATAAAAAGACAACATTTTAAATTCTAAAAGCAGCTCATACAGTATGGAGGCAGGCAAAGTGTAAATGAAGTATTTGGAAATTAATTATTTATGCACCATTAATGGCAGCAGGCATACTCCCATCAATCGTTCAAGACCAAGTACCGTTTGGGGGATTGATTTCGTGGGCGATCTCTATAGGGAAGGGCAGCTGCTATCTTTCTCAGAACTGCAAGAGTCATTTGGGCTAGCTAGAGGAGCGTTTTTAAGTACCTACACTTACGGTGTTTTCTTACTAAAGCATGAAAGGTGCAGGATCAACTCTTAAAATACCAGTGGTTGAAGAATTGAAGGGCGAGGCTCGTCTTGGTAAAATGTATGAGATATTAGTCCAAGCATTCGCTGATGATATTGAGGTGAAAAATGTAAAGAGGGAAGCTAGGCTAGGAGTAGAAGGAACTTTTATTAAGTATTCACTGTAATTGGCAAGCGAGGTGTTAATCACAGGGAGCCTTAGGAGTCAACATTTTATGTCTATCTTTGACCTCTATTATACACATGCGAAGGTACCTATATGGGGTACCGGGAGGGGGTAAATGTAATAGATGCGGGCTGCAATCAGCTGACACCCTCCATATATTATACACGTGCGAAGGTACCGGGAGGGGGTAAATGTAATAGATGCGGGCTGCAATCGGCTGACACACTTCATATATTATACACGTGAGGCGGTATCTATATAGGGTATCAGGAGAGGGTAAATGTAATAGATGCGGGCTGCAATCGGCTGACACCCTCCATATATTATACACGTGAGAAGGTACCTATATGGGGTATCGGGAGGGGGTAAATGTAATAGACGCGGGCTGCAATCGGCTGACACCCTTCATATATTAGATACGTGAGAAGGTACCTATATGGGGTACAGGGAGGGGATAAATGTAATAGATGCGGGCTGCAATCGGCTGACACCCTCCATATATTATACACGTGCGAAGGTACCTATATGGGGTACCGGGAGGGGGTAAATGTAATAGATGCGGGCTGCAATCAGCTGACACCCTCCATATATTATACACGTGAGAAGGTACCTATATGGGGTACCGGGAGGGGGTAAATGTAATAGATGCGGGCTGCAATCGGCTGACACCCTCCATATATTATACACGTGAGATGGTACCTATATGCGGTATCGGGAGGGGGTAAATGTAATAGATGCGGGCTGCAATCGGCTGACACCCTCCATATATTATACACGTGAGAAGGTAGCTATATGGGGTATCGGGAGGGGGTAAATGTAATAGATGTGGGCTGCAATCGGCTGACACTCTCCATATATTATACACGTGAGAAGGTACCTATATGGGGTATCGGGAGGGGGTAAATGTAATAGATGCGGGCTGCAATCTGCTGACACCCTTCATATATTATACACGTTGTGGTAAATATTTTAGTAATTTACCTTGATCGGAATTTCTAGACAATATCAATAAGTTCAAAGTATGAAGAGCAGAGTCCGTGGTGGTTCGGATTCAGGGTCTTTATTCAGTAACTCGAGTTAAGGGAGAGCTCCGTCACCTGAGGAGGATCGGAAGAATCTCTAACTTTATTATCTGAACACACAGTATTTATAGCAGAAAAAGAGGAAGGAGCTTCCCTTCAATGCATGCCCGGATCATACGTTAACATAAAACAGAAGTCATGTAGGCCCGGATCATATGTTGTAATAGAACAGAAGTCATGACCATAAAAGGAGGCAGCGTCATGAAAGAGTGAAGACGTGGTAGAGGAGATAAAACTGCGTCATGATTTAGAATAAGGAAGCACAAGAGAGGCGAAGGTGTGGAGAAATAACACTAGGCTGGTTCCTTAGATAAGGGAGAGGTGGTCGTGACAGGATGTCTGTTTGTCGTGTTTCAGCATTCGGGGGCTCTTCTTCTCGGAATTGGTTGTCGTGGTTTAACAGAATGGGGCCCATTTCTCGGAATTGGCCTGATTATAGGGAAATGGTTACAGATGGGGGGGTTCTTGTTCTCGGCATCGGCTTAACCACAGTAATGCACGGTTTGAGTGAGGCAGTTGGTTCTCGGAATCGCTTTGACCATAAGGATAAGCATTTGACTTTTTGGGGAAGGAGAGCGCGTGTGTGACTACATGAGGCGCATCATCAGCGCGTGGTCGGTTCGTGCTCGCGTTCTCGTGTGCTCGTGTTTTCGTGTGCTCGTGTTTTGGAATGATGGGCTCGGGGACGTGACGGGAGAGGGTGTATGATGGGACATAACTGTACGATAAATAATCATTTTCCTCATTCCCTCCTTGTCCCATAATATACCCTTCTAAAATTATTTGCTTTTTCTAGTACACCTCTATACTCATTAGGTCGTTTACTTGTTCCTGTAACATGATTCTTTCTCTTTCTTTCTTTCTGGTCTGGGTTTTGGGAATGCAGGTAGTGATACAGAAACTACAGAGTGCTGGACCGCACTGAATACAGAGGCAGCAAGTGAAGAGAATAGCTAGAGCAAGACCTAGGACTGTAAGCACCTTCCATCCCCATGAGGACAGGAGGCTCCAGAGCCAACCCGTCAGGGACCAGGCACCAGTGTCTGCATCTAGTTTTCTGGAAAGTATATGAAGGCGGGAAATAGCGGCATACACCGAGGGTGCATTATCTGGGATAAATATACAGCAGCTGGACCCGATCAGTTCACATACACCACCACGGTCAGCCAATATGATGTCTAGGACCATACGGTTTTGTAACGTCATGAGTCTGTCGGCAGCCATCTCAGCGGTGATGTTACTTAATGCACCGGCTGTTTCGTTTATGGCTCCCTGGACTACACGAGTCAGTTGTCTTATGTGGCGGCTGTTGATCATAGGCCCCCAGAATGGGATGACTCCTTTAAAGAAATCGCCAGCCTCTTGGCCCGCTGTATCTTCAGCATCTATGGCCCAACTTCGCCGTCTATTAATTACGGTCGGGGGGTCACTGAGATGATAATCTGCTGGGGCGGTGTAGGTAGGGGGGAGGAGAAATGCAATGTAGCATTTTCCAGACCAGCCTTGAGGTAACCAAGTGCGCGCGTGAGATCCACAGATAAAGTAGGTGTTGGGGGCAGTGGCCATCGTTGGGAAATTTGGATCAGGTAGGGTGTAGGTCTTGTTACATTCACTATCTCCCATTTTCTGACCCTTGACCTTTCCTCTTACGCAGAATAGGCCCTGGTGGGGCACGGCCCACCCTCCCTGGTCTGTCTGTCTTTTCTGGACTGAAAATGTCTCCCTAAAGGAGGTGGTGTCATTAAAAAGGGAGTAACTGGTGTTTTCACTAATGTCTGCTCGTCCCCATGTTGCTGTGAAAGTTACCATCCTTGCAACGGTTCTTACTGTTTTTGCTTTTATCTCATTCCAGGTACTAGCGTTTTTGATCGGGGTCTCAGGAATGTTCCTAACAGAGGCGGAAAATATCATAGAGAGTGCATAGGTAGATCCAGCATAGCCAAAAGGGAGAGGAATAAAAGGCATTCCTTCGTGCACAGAATGTGGCATTAAACAACAGACCCAACAATTTGTCTTGTTAATCACCAATTGATGTTGGTGGAGTGTGGAGATGAATGTGTTATTGAAGAACTCTTTTCTTCTGTTCATGAGATGTGGAGGAAGATCTACGTGTGAATGCATAGTAGTATTGTTCAAGGGCGCAGGGGAAGACGGTGGGAAAGCTAGATGAAGGAACCAACCTAGACAAGCCATGATGCAGAAAATAAGAATCATGATAGAAAGGAAAAGGGGAACTTTGTCATGTAACAGTTTTGCACAATGAGTCTTTATCTTCATAATTTCGGCTGCTTCATTTTTGAGAGGATAAAATGCACCAGTAACCGGACTCTTCCCAGCAACCGCTTCACCAAGCGTCCGTCTTGGGCTTAAATAGCCACTGGCAGGCCGGATTCAGATGCAAATGTCTCAAGTCTGTTTGGGGTAGGATCGCAGCCGCGATTTGTACTCTTCTTGGGGTAAAAGTTCTGGGAGGGGTGAAATAAAGTCTGTCGTTTCAGTGTCTTTAAAGTCTGTTTTTTCAGTGTCTCTGGTCTCAGGATCAGCAACAGTGTCCGGAGTTGGTCCGTAGAAGGGTTTGCAGTGCGACACGTGCAACCACCCTTTCCGTCCCTCGACCTTGATGGCGGTCCTCGTCGCCAGCAGCACCAGCTTGGGGAACGTCCACCTTTTCTCCAGAGGGCTGGTTCGATCAAAATTTCTGACGAGCACCCATTGACCAGGCTGAAGGGGGTGCTCATCGGGCGCGGTCTTGTCTGGGAAGGCTGCAGCCATTGTGAACGGCAAGAGCGTAGTGCAGACATCAAAGAAGCCAAGTAATCTGTCAGTACATTTGCATCAATGTCAATTAGCTTTTTAGGAGATGGGACACCCCAGATATTCGGAGGCCTCCCAAATGTAATTTCATAGGGGGACAGACCCGTCCGGGAATGTGCCACCATTCTCATATAGAAGAAGGCAACCGGAAGAGCTGTAACCCAATCTATTTGTTTGTCAGCGCATATTTTTGCTAATTTTGTTTTTAATGTCTGGTTATGTCGTTCGACTAGGCCTGCTGCTTGGGGATGCCTAACACAGTGAAACTTCCAGGTGTATCCTAGCAGTAAGGAGACAGCTTCCATCAATTTAGAGGAGAATGGTTGTCCGTTGTCAGAGTAAATGACTCTTGGCAACCCGTAGCGAGGGAAGAATTCCCTCACTAATTGCTTGCCAGTCATCTGGGCACCATAGTCTGGGACGGGGTATGCTTCAGTCCATCGAGTTAAGGTACAGACTACTACGAGGACATACTTATATCCCCGACATCTCTCCATCTGTATGTAGTCCATTTGTAGGACTTCGAAGGGGTGATCTGGAGGATGGAACCCTCCTTGTTCAACGGATACACTTTTCGCTGGATTGAACTGACAGCAAATCATACAGGTTCGTACTTTTTGTTTGGCTGCTGCACGCAGATGCTTGTTGTGCCATATCAGATTCAGACAGTCTAACATTCCTTTCTCTCCTAGATGCACGGGACCATGAGCAGTTTCTATCATTATGGGAACCATTAGGTCAGGGAGAAACCATTTGGACTTGTCCTGTGTTACCCAACCTTGATCCGTGTGTGAACCTCCCTCCTCTTTCCATTTTCTCTTTTCGGTTTCTGTGGCTTGATTTTGGATGTCTACTACATCCTTGGTCGGATCGATAACTGGACAGATAGTACTAATGGTGGTTTCGGTGTTTAGTGTTTCTGTCTGAGCAGTATGTTTAGCTGTGGCGTCAGCCAGAGCATTACCTCTGGTGATAGAGTCTACAACTTTGGTGTGTGCTTTACATTTTAGTATGGCTATTTCTGCGGGTTTGTGTATTGACTCTAGTAGCTGGAGGACAAGGTCTCCATGTTGGATCTTGGTTCCAGGAGAGCTCAGGAAACCTCTCTCTTTCCAAAGGATGCCGAAATTATGAACTACCCCGAATGCATATTGTGAGTCGGTGTAGATGTTGACTTGTTTTCCTTTGGACCATTCACATGCTTGGGTGAGGGCTATTAGTTCTGCTGCTTGTGCAGAATGTACGGGTATTCTGGCTGCTAGAAGGACGGTGTTCTCTGTAGTGACAGCATAGGCTGCTGAGAGTTCACCTGATTGGAGACGCATACAGGAACCGTCTACAAACAGCATGTATTCTGGCGTACTTAGAGGGACATCTGTAAGATCAGACCGGGGTTTTGTGACTAGTTCGACCACCTCTAAGCAGTCATGAACCTGGTTGTCAACTGGAACAGTAGGTAGTAGCGTAGCTGGGTTGAGGATATTGCACCTTTTGATGATAATATGGGGTTGGAACAGAGTGACTTCGTAACCTGTGAGGCGAGCTATGGTTAGGTGTTGTGTCTGTGTCCTATTTAAAAGCAATTCTACTGCATGTGGAACTTGTACTTCAAGGGAGTGTCCTAGTACTATGGAATCACTTTGTCGTATTGCTAGAGCTGTAGCTGCAACAGATTTCAGGCAGGCCGGCAAACCTTGTGCAACAGGGTCAAGAGTGCTAAAAAAATAAGCACAGGGACGGTGTTTGTTAGCTTGTGTTTGTGTGAGTACTGACAAGGCTGTACCTTCCCGTTCTGTGACAAAGAGGACAAAAGGTTTGGCATAATCAGGTGTAGCTAGGACAGGTACAGAGCATAATGCCTGTTTGAGGGTGTCAAAAGCGAAAGTGTGCTCAGGTGTCCATGGCAATGGGGAAGAGGTTGTGCATGTTAGCTGTATCAGGGGTTTGGCCAAGTATGCAAACTGGGGAATCCACTGTCTACAGTAGGATGTGAGACCAATAAAAGCACGGACTTCTTTCTGTGTCTTGGGGACAGGAATGTTAAAAATGAGTTGAATTCTTTCAGGTGTGAGTGCCCTACCCTCCTTTGACAGCAGGTGTCCTAGGTAGGCCACCTGCTGTAAACATAATTGTAATTTCGAGGGTGACACCTTGTGGCCATGTTTTGCAAGGAACATTAGGACAATTCGTAAAGCTTGTTCACATTCTGGTTCGGAGCGTGCGGTGACCAGTAAGTCATCGACATATTGTAACAATGTCGTGTTGGCGGGCAGAACAATGTCATCTAGCTGTCTTTTAAGTGCCTGACTGTAGATACTGGGACTTTCTGTATATCCTTGGGGAGCTCTTGTGAAGCAGAAGCTACGACCTCGTAGGGAAAATCCGAATAGGTACTGACTGTCTTGGTGGATGGGTACACTGAAGAAAGCATTCTTCAGGTCTATTACAGTGAAATGTGTAGCCTCAGGATCTATGGCTGTTAACAGAGTACTGGTATCCGAGACCACAGCGTATTGTGGTACTACGCATTTATTGAGTTCACGTAAGTCAACCACGAGTCTGTAGACTGGTGGCACACCATCATCAGTTTTCTTTCTGACTGGCAGGACTGGCGAGTTACATGTGTTGGAAGGTACTTCTCTGACTACTCCTTTTGTTATCAAATCATCGATAATATGAATAAGGGCTTGTTCTGCATCTGGAGGTAATTTGTATTGACGGATACGAGGTAGGACAACTCCTTCTTTCAGTGTCACTAAGTGTGGTGTAATATCCATGAATCCTACATCTGTTGGATCAGTAGCCCATAGTGTAACAGGAATGTCTCTTAGTCTGACATCTAGTTCTCGTGTGGTGAAATGACCTTTAAAATCTCGGAGGAATAGTCGGACTCCTTCTGGGGAACAACATATTATAGCACCTAGTTCTTTTAGTGTCTGGATGCCAAGGAGATTTTCGTGACAGGACTTTGTAAGCACTAAATCGGTGGAAGTTGTAAGAGGACCAACTTTAAGTGAAATTGGTTCAGAAACTTTGTTGATGACAGGTGTACCAGAAAAACCCAAGGAAATACTATTTGAGCTAGAGAGGGGTACCTTGGGAACTTCGTTGTGCTGCACTGTCGTCCTACTAGCCCCGGTGTCGATCAGAAATTTTGCTTCCTTACCTAGGAGTTTAGCATGTACATAGGGACCCTCTTGGTCAACCGGGACCGGTATTAGTGGACGATTATCGTGTTCCTCCCAGCTGTTTCATGAGATCGTGGGGAATTCAGGATAGGATGACACTGGGTACTGATAGAGTTGGGTGGTAAGTTTAGCATCAGTTGGAGGAGCAGAAGGACGAGGGGGATAGTTACGGGGTTGTGTCTTCCCAGTGGCAATATTATGTTTTAATACTGGACAGTCACGCACAAAATGTCCTGGCTTTTTACAGTAATTACAAGTAACTTTTTCTTGTGATACTTGGGGTTGTTTAGGGGTCTGTTGGATCGTATTAGTTTGTGCTACTAATACCTTCATTTTAGTATCTTTTGTTCTTGTTCGTCCCTAATTCTATTTTGGTGATATTGGAGCATCTGAAGTGCTTGTGAGGGGGAGCTTGCTTGCCAAGTACTTTCTACCTTCAGTACTCTATTTTTGATCGTGGGCAAGGCATTTTCTACAAGTTTGGAAACAAATAATCGACTATAGGCATCTCCACCGGAGGAGAGGCCGCTGTTGATGAGGAAGCATTTCTCTAACCTAGAATAATAGTCCCCTATATCCTCATCTGGTTTCTGTTTACATGCAGAGATAGCATCCCAATCTTCTTTCTTAGTGGTCAGCAACTGGGACAGTATTTTAGGGAGACAGCGAGGGAGTTCCTGAACTAGAGGTCCCAAACCTTGTCCGGGATTACGAGTGGCATCTTCTTTCTCTAAGTCTGCCCATGTTACCTTTTTCCCTTCAATCTCCCAATCTTTTCCCTTTAGCTTGTCGTACGTTCCTTGAGGTAACAGGACTTTAAGAAGAATATTAAGGTCTTTATAAATAAAGGAACCCATTTGAAGAATGTCCTTGAGTTCCCTATGGAAACCCGAAGGGTCTTTTTCGTGGGAAGGGACCATTTTCTTCATCTCGAGTATTTCTAGTTTTGTCAAAGGAGTGTACACAAATGTTTGTTGCAACTTTCCATCGGAATCTGCAACGGGGTGTACTTCTCGGAGGGGGAACTGTCCTTGGTCATAGGGATGGGGATTTGTATCATAACTGCCTGTAAAACATTGGATATATCGCTGTCGTAGTTCAAGGAAGATATTAAGGAATTCTTGTCCCCTAGCCACCCACCTCCCTTCTAAACAGTCTCGTAAGAGAGAATGTAATCTTTTTGGTGGGCAACCAGTATCTTCGTACATTGTAATGAGGTGTTGAACCATATAGATGCTAGCTAGTCTTTGAGAGGCTAGAGGGATCGATAAAAACATTTGAGCAACTATATCAGAGCCATATATGGAGTGTTGAGATACCCAATGGGTGCTTGATCTAGCGAGTTCTTTTTCTTGTGTGGTGAGTGGAGGCTCGTCGTCCATCCAATCATCTAGAGCTTCTTGCGTTCGTTGGAACAACCTATCTGTGGGGGCTGACAATTTCTTAGTTCTAAGTTTGAATTGTCAGTTATTCTGAGAACGAGGGATACGGGAACGTACTGCACCCTGAAAAGCAGTTCCTTCGTCTCTATCCTCGCTCGTACTCTCATTCTCAGTTCCCTGGGTAGGGGCATCTTTTCGATGGGAATCGGAAACCTTGCTTATGAAGAGTGGAATAAAAAGATCTATTTCTTTTATTTTATTGAAATTCCCTGCGACTACTGCTTGGTCTAGTTGTAGTAAATCATCAGGAACTCTTTTTCCTGCACTGGCTATCATTCTAATAAAACAAGTGATCATGAATCGTGAGAGGCATTTTCTATGTGCTATGGGTCTATTTTGTATAGCCTCCTGTAGTGTTTCTAAATTTTCTCCTGTTCGAAGCGCTTCATAAATTTTGTTTAGGCAATTTGTGATATTCGGTACCTCTCATATACCTTCTAGAGCTTCTCGTAAGCGAAGGGAAATATCTGCTTGTGAACCTTCCCCTGGGTTCGGGTCATAATCACATTCTAACAGAGGTAGAACACCACCCGAAGTGTCAGGGATGGGTTCCGTCTGAGTAACTACTCGTCTGGCGGTTACCTGATTCGTATAAGCAGGAGGAGGCTCCATCAAGTAAGTAGTAATAAAATCGTCGGGTACAGAAAGGAACCTTAGGGCGTGGGGGTGCCGTAGGGGTACTAGAATCTGAGTTAATCTCGGACCCTGTTTTTGGTGAGAGGACAGGATATATACCCGTTACTGAGGCTGATACCTCCCTTTTCTTTTGTTCAGAACAAATATCATCATCCTGATCCTGTAACTTTTTCATCTTACTTTCTTCCGACATTCTTTTTGCTTTCTCAACTTTCCCTTGCTCTTTCTGTTCCCTTCGATGTGCTTCTTTTCGCCATATATCAACACTCTCTAACATCGAAGGTCTCGCTTTCTTTTCCCAACATCTTTTCTCAACCGCCATGATACACTTCTAATCCCATGTGCCACACTTTGGCCATCTAATCGCGATGTCTAAATCTTTAGTATAGCTTTCCCAAAGATCCAAATACAAGATGGCACCAATCCCATACTTTGTGTACATAAAATAACCAGGAGTATCCTTCGGGGGGACTGGTACAGACTGTTCCAGTAACCCCTTCCGGGTACCCAGTTTACACAGCTTAGAGAACAAAGGCATTGTATCAGATACAGATAAAACTTTACACTTGAAAAAACTCAATATATTCTGAGTATCAGAATACAAACATACCGTTTTCTAGAAACCTAGAACCCGTCTTTACCGTGCTCTGAATAACTCAGAACCCGTCTTTACCGTGCTCTGAAAATTCAGAACCCGTCTTTACCGTGCTCTGAAAATTCAGAACCCGTCTTTACCGTGCTCTGAAAATTCAGAACCCATCTTGATACACTCCCAGCAGTACTCACCGAGGTGCAGAGAACTCGAAGATCTTGAAGATCTGGATACTTGATTACGCAGCGCTCGTGGACAGGGACTGGTCGGGTTTCAGACGACCTCGGACTCGGCAATCTTCACAGGTTTCGGGCTCTGGGTTGGAACTTCCGCTGTCGTCCTCACCGCCTCGTATGGATGGCTAGGCCGTGGCTCGGCCCCTCTTCGACACAAAGGAGTTCATGCAGGAACACCCTGCAGCGTGCACATAGAAGTCCGTCGATGTCTTGAAGAGACCGGTCAAGGTCCGCATCACCGGCGTGTGGGGAGAAAGGGAAGTCCCTATTCAGGCGCCAATTTGCTGTGGTAAATATTTTAGTAATTTACCTTGATCGGAATTTCTAGACAATATCAATAAGTTCAAAGTATGAAGAGCAGAGTCCGTGGTGGTTCGAATTCAGGGTCTTTATTCAGTAACTCGAGTTAAGGGAGAGCTCCGTCACCTGAGGAGGATCGGAAGAATCTCTAACTTTATTATCTGAACACACAGTATTTATAGCAGAAAAAGAGGAAGGAGCTTCCCTTCAATGCATGCCCGGATCATACGTTAACATAAAACAGAAGTCATGTAGGCCCGGATCATATGTTGTAATAGAACAGAAGTCATGACCATAAAAGGAGGCAGCGTCATGAAAGAGTGAAGACATGGTAGAGGAGATAAAACTGCGTCATGATTTAGAATAAGGAAGCACAAGAGAGGCGAAGGTGTGGAGAAATAACACTAGGCTGGTTCCTTAGATAAAGGAGAGGTGGTCGTGACAGGATGTCTGTTTGTCGTGTTTCAGCATTCGGGGGCTCTTCTTCTCGGAATTGGTTGTCGTGGTTTAACAGAATGGGGCCCATTTCTCGGAATTGGCCTGATTATAGGGAAATGGTTACAGATGGGGGGGTCTTGTTCTCGGCATCGGCTTAACCACAGTAATGCACGGTTTGAGTGAGGCAGTTGGTTCTCGGAATCGCTTTGACCATAAGGATAAGCGTTTGACTTTTTGGGGAAGGAGAGCGCGTGTGTGACTACATGAGGCGCATGATCAGCGCATGGTCGGTTCGTGCTCGCGTTCTCGTGTGCTCGTGTTTTCGTGTGCTCGTGTTTTGGCATGATGGGCTCGGGGACGTGACGGGAGAGGGTGTATGATGGGACATAACTGTACGATAAATAATCATTTTCCTCAACAAGAGAAGGTACCTATATGGTGTATCGGGAGGGGGTAAATGTAATAGATGCGGGCTGCAATCAGCTGACATCCTCCTTATATTATACACGTGCGAAGGTACCTATATGGGGTACCGGGAGGGGGTAAATGTAATAGATGCTGGCTGCAATCGGCTGACACCCTCCATATATTATACACGTGAGAAGGTACCTATATGGGGTATCGGGAGGGGGTAAATGTAATAGATGCGGGCTGCAATCGGCTGACACCCTCCATATATTATACACATGAGAAGGTACCTACATGGGAACCGGGAGGGGGTAATTGTAACAGATGCTGGCTGCAATCGGCTGACACCCTCCATATAATATACACGTGAGAAGGTACCTATATGGGGTACCGGGAGGGGGTAAATGTAATAGATGCGGGCTGCAATCGGCTGACACCCTCCATATATTATACACGTGAGAAGGTACCTATATGGGGTATCGGGAGGGGGTAAATGTAATAGATGCGGGCTGCAATCGGCTGACACCCTCCATATGTTTTACTCTTGTCCTAAGCTCAGTCTTCTTCAGGATATTTAGAAGTTCCTGGAAAGGATCCTATGTGTATCCGTGTCGATCGCTCCTGCCTTCATGATTCGGGAAATACCAGATAGCACTGAAGCAAGCGAGGTGGTAATGGCACAGTCAGGTTTTCTCTGGTTGGTGATGGCTCTTGCCCGACTCTTCATCACTTTCCAATGGCTAAGTGCAGATCCACCAACTGGTAGTAGCTGGAGGGCTAGAATGTTGTCTATCTATAACATAGAATCCCCCCTATTTGATATGAAAGGGCGAAGGAAAAAGGCTATGGTACGAAAGATCTGAACTTTGATCGTTACATGGCTGAATGAGGCTGGCTCCAGTGAGGGATAAAGGGAGAGTTTCCCCCGAGCGATATAGCTATAGTCTGAATTAGTGAGCCCTATTCTTTTTATGGCCCGGGGATTTCTGAAAAACATTTTATAGGAATATTCCGGAAAGCAAGAACATGTATCATCTTATCTTGAATCCATATTACCTGCTCTTAGTCTTGCTTTGCAGGGTAGGTTAAGGAGGGAAAGGTATAAGTATTTCATGCACTTTATTCTATTTTATGTCTTCCTGTGATTCGGTAGCTTGGTTTCCTCCAGAATATTAACAAAGCACTTATCTGTATGAGGCACTTGCACTTTACTTGAATTCTGATTGTTCTTCAAAACTGATGTACAAGTAAAGAGAATAGTAATATCTGCTTTTGTCGGTATGGCTACATTGATTATTTATTTGCTTATTTATTATCTGTATAAGGAATTATGTTCTCAAGAAAGCTGTATTGGTATGTGGTGTGAGGATTGCTACTAACATGGGTAAATTGGTTTTAGTCTTCAAAGAAAACATTAAAAAATAAATAAAAAAAGAGATGTCGGAACAGGAAGATCACAATCGCAAAGGCAATCTGAATTTCTAAGTTTTACCAGAAAAGGCAGAGGAGAATGCCAATTTGTGTGTAGAGTTCTTGGAGACCTGGCTATCACGCACACTTAGTAGCAAATTAGATAAGATTTCAAAATAGAAAGGGCACATCTAGTCCCTATGGATAAACCACGTTCTGAATCATCAAACATGCATCTCTGAGCTATGATATTCAGACTACTATGATACCGCCACGCGGAGATTATAATCGCCCACATGAGAAAGATGCGACAGATATCTTGGAAAGGAGCAAAAATGAACATCTGACAAGACTACTCGATAGAAACAATGTCAACCAGGAAAGGTTTCCTCAGTCTTTGACCATCACTGAAGGACTACAACAACCCGTGTAGATGCGCGGGCCCACCAAAATTCCAGATTATCTTTTACGAAAAATGCCTGTTATTCACAGAACCAAAGGATCCACAAAAAGTTCTAGCCTCCTCAGCATCATCACGCATACATACGGAATAACCCACCAATTCACTGCTGCGCTCACTCCCAACACCTGGAGCTTTAACTTGTAGACAATCTCCATACTTTTCGTCATCAGGATCCTGGCATCCCTTCATCATCAACCACATCGTCTAGGCAAAGACATCATATCTCAGATCTCGGGACTCAGTCAGTTTTTATGCTTCTGACTACCCAGGTTTGCCATGGCACTCAGACACTCTACATTGGTCACGTAAGATCTTTGAATGGTGATCAAGGTCCCGCCATGCATGCTCAAATTTATTATGCGTAGCACTGCTTGATGTTAAATATCTCTGTGCCACATTACGGAGGTTGACGTTTGCTTGGTCCACTCATATTTGGTATCGCCTACATGTAAAATATTTAGACAGACACAAACGATGCACTCGCTCAATGTCTGAATATATTTGTTATTGGATTTTCTGAATTAACTGGCTGCTTAAACAATGGTTAACCTAAGTATAGGAGACGGTTAAGGTTCTGACCTCCATGAAAGACCGGATCTGCTAAGATCTGATGAGGCCTGTGAACACAGCATACTCAAGCCCACTCCCACTACACTTGGTCTGTCCTTCAAATGTTTGCCCTGCATCCCTAGGAGAACTACCTTTTGGTCTTTCATATCCAGAATTATACCACAACCACAACATCTTGGATTTCCCATAGAATCCTTAACCTGTTGTTATGTTGCCCTTGCTCATCACAATGACAACACCTCCATGTACATCACCTGCTCAACTAGTCGCGGCGAGTGATCAGCCCTCCGTGACACCTGATCTGCCCAACCAGCATAACGCTTTGATCACAATCATACACAACTTGACTCGTAGCTGGGCTCTCACGTGGGAGATCAGACTCTTCCCTAATGTTAGTTTTATCTGTGGGGCAGGATTGCTGCTCAACCAGATTGGGATAGTCCTCTTGGGGATCATTTGCCCCGGTTAGAATATGGTTGAGGGAATTGCATCCGTGACGCATTCCAAGGGTGGGTTGAAGGAAGGGTAAATAAGGGATTTTGTGTTTTTGTTGTGTTTGCTATAATTTTGTTGCTCATTTTAGTTCAGCTGGTCCTCTCTCTATATTCTTTCACTCTGGTTCTATCCCCTCTCCCCCGTCTCTCTGCCTCCTGTGGCTCCTCCGATTGGCCTCCTAGTTCGTACTGACTCTCCTTTCTCATGGCTCCATCTCAGAACAACACCCGGAGCTCTTCCCCTCTTCGCACTCATCGCTTGCTATGGACACTGATGTGCACCCTCCAATCCGATCCAACAAAATACCCACAGTGCCTTCAGATTCCATCTGCTATTGTTCAGAATATTCACATTCTCATAACATTGCACATTCCCTGAATATACTCTCGCTAAACATGCAAGGGCTCAATCAACCAGGTAAAGTAAAGTTATAGCTGATTACTGCAACAAACTGAAAGGCAACATTATTCTCCACCAGGAGCTATACCTCAGATCTATACATGATGTGAAGTTCTACAGCCCATGGATAGAAGCCATTAGTAACTCCCCAACCCCCCAAAAGAAACACGGTGTAGCTACGCTTATCTAAAAAAAGCCAGAAATTCTGTGGTCTCCTATATCCATGACCAAGTGGGAAGGTGGCTTGTCTCTAAATGAAAATAGGAGAGCTAGAATTTTTGATTTAAACATATATGCTCTAAATTACAATGCATGTGAATTTTGGAGAGACCTAGATCAGCAAATATCAGACCTGCCAAAGAACCTGGGCATTGTCTTGGGCAGTGACTTTAACCTTCCCGTGGATGGCAACCTCAACAGAATTTACACGTATAAATATATAAGGATAAAGGCTCACAAACAAATGAGGATTTGTTTCAATAACAATAATTTGATAGATGTTTAGCGGCTTTGTAATCCTATGGGGAATGACTACACATTTTACTCTGCTTCACATCACTCACTCATACGCATAGATTCCATTATGGAGAGCACAACGATGCACCACCTTACTCAGACCCTTAAAATCAAACCCATCTTGATCTCCGATCTTGCCTGTGTATCGATTCAATTAAGACTCAACAGTACTACTCGACCACCCCACCAATGGGGACTCGATGACGACCTTATTGATGACTCCTCTAACAAACAAGAAATAGAAACAGCCATCAAGAACTTACTCAAAGAAAATCGCCCTAACAACACCTCTGGCACAACCCGTTGGGATGCCCTTAAACAACCCTGAGAGGAACTCTGATTCATATGGTTTCTTTGAAAAACTGACATATTGCCAACCAACTAAAAGAACTCAAATGCTGTATCTAAAATCTAAACAGCCAACTTAGACCCTCTGAAGCTCAGCGCTCCTCCCAAAACTCTACTCGACACAATAGGAATATAGTCAAATCAGAAAGCTCAAAAGTGGATTGACGTCATCAAAGTGATCTGGCTCTGTAACAACAACAAACCTGGTAAAGCTTTAGCTAGCTATATGAAATACACAAAAAAAGCACTCATATCATCTATCAAAATAAATTGGTGATATAACCACATTCATCCCTGACATCATAGGCTCGTTTAAACACTTCCATGAGGATCTTTAGAACTCCAGCCCTCCCCTCTAAAATTAACAAATACCTTAACTCTTGTAAAACTTCCATCACTATCTCCACAAGACTCTCTTGGCATCAGCAAACTCATTTCAGAGGAAGAGGTCAAGACAGCTATCTCTTAAAATAAGGAAAGCTCTGGCTACGCAGAAAAATGTTATAAAACAGTTACAGACATGCTGACTGAATTTCGATGCGCGCACTGCATCGCATTTGGTGATGCAGTGCACGCAACGAAATTCGTTATACTTTATTTATATGTTTACTTACCTGTAAAGCTCCGTAATCCATGCATTACTACCCCCCACTCTGCCCTCCCTTTCCCCACATCACTGCCCGGCAGGTACTCCCACTACCAGCCGTGGCTGAAAACCAAACACTTATAAGGTCAGAAAGGCACAATTTAGGTAACAGGTATGTGGGCGCTCAGCGTATAATTTTGGCTAACTTAAATTCTTATATTTATCTTTATTCTTTATGCTACTAGGCAAGAATAGGGAGGTTACCTAACTCCCTAACAAATCTCCTAATTCTAGGGGATCACAAGAAACAGATATTTCTTGCCGAGCACAAAATAATCAAATAACATAGATTACACCATATATGAATTAAATTCCAAAGTCGGGTGTTTGCTCATCAATAGATATGACACTTAGTCCAGATTTATTTCTCAGTTCACAATAGTCTTTATATCAGAACAATCTTGCGAGTAAAGTATCCAATTCGAATCATCACATCGTGGTTCAATAGTCTTATATATAAATCAGCTCCAAATCAAATTTTCACAACGTAGTTCTATACTCTTAAAGTGAATCAACCAAATGAATCAGCCAAGTAAATCAACCAAATGGATCAGCCAACACGTGTTTCGTTGTAACCACAACTTCCTCAGGGCTGTAATCCAAAGAGACAATGTATAAACTAAAGAAATAATTATACTTTTCAATCTTTTTATGGAAAAATTATATACATTCTAACACCTCCTAAGTGTAGGTAAAGCACAGAGTTACCAATACGTCAGTGCAACAAACATAAACTTCAGTGTGGATCCCAGTGTCATACAGTAAGGCACGTCGTAAACATTAGGGTCTATTGCCATTCAACACTTCTCCAGGTTTCAATTTATAGACATTATTCAAAGGAGATTCACCTCTCTGATATTAAAGAGTTCTGAAACGATACGGGGGAGCCTTTAACTCCGCCATGGTTATCATCGCCAATTGGAACATTATTTATTAGTCATTTCTAAGGCACACAAGTACTAAGATTATTATAAAATTACCTTTCTATAGAATATATTGTCCATAGACAAAAGCAAGTCTTCCACGTATTAGTAACCAGTTTGTTATATAAATTTACTTCTAAGTCCTACAAGATAAACGAGCATGTCAGCATTACTCTATCTCTAGTCTCAAATACTAGTAGCATATTATTGCCACGAAGGTTGCTTACCAGTCAAAATGTAAGTCTTGGTATTTATTACAATCTTGGGTAAAGTAATTTGTAGTCAGCACGACTTCATTATCATTATATCTTTTCTCTTTTTCTCATTCTATAAAAAATAGATTTTAAAATTCTAAATTAAGAAATGTTCACCGTCACTTTGGTGTAAAACCGTTTTTTAAGGAGTTATAACTATATGAGTGCTCACCCAATTAGAGAAGAAGTATCCTTAGATTATTTCAATCGTATTTCGCGGTCGTCTTCAATTCTTGAATTCTAAGTTGAATTATAAGAACTATTATTAGGTCTGTACTCCGTTTTCTGTATACACAATTACAGTTAGTTTTAAAGTAGAGGTTGCACTTACCTAATCAGAGTTGCTATCTCCTCCAACTTCGTAATCAGTATTACCGGCGTTCTACACGGGCGTCATCTTATGTATGGCTATGATCAGTCTCTATTGCGTGTAGATTCTAGCGGCGGCCATATTGTGTAAACTTAATTCCTGAGTATTGTTACCGCTATTGATTCTAACGGCGGTCATCTGGTATAGGTAATACTGTCTACACCCAAACGCTGTAGATATCAGCCAAAAAGAGTTATTTGATTCAATTACTATCAATCCTCGTGATCAGTATTACCTCCCATCTCTCGCGTATTGATTCTGGCGGCGGCCATGTTGTGTAAACTTGTTAACTGAATAGTATTGCCGCTTGGTGATTCTAATGGCGGACATCTTATGTAAGAGATGCCGACTACATATAAATCATTATTATATCCATTTGTGAATTTGTGTTCTTATTAAGAAAATAGCTTAAAGTAACCGCATATTTAAAGTGTACTTGTTACTGTGCCCTCAATATTATATATTCAGAAATTATCTCAAGTTCTCATTGGCGATGACTGCCAACGTCGGAGTTGTTCGCGCCCCATATCTTTTCACAACATTTTTTTCCTTTAAACATTTTTTCTCAAATGCAAAAATTTTTATAACTATAAAGGTAACAGAAGAGGGCTTAAGAGAGCAAATGCAGAAGTTATATCACAATTCAGTAGAAACAGTTCATGTATACCACAATCTTAATTACAGTTCTTAGTATATACTTTAATTTACATTTACTCATTGTTCTCCTAAGTAATATTGAAGCTCAGAATCAATATTCAACCCGTCTTCAACTGCTCTAAGGACCATAATCCATCTTGTCTCTTTTCTTCTAAGTTTCAGTAACCTATTTCCTCCACGTCTATCTCGTGTCACATGTTCTATACCATGGTATAGAAATTTGTGTCTTTCTGTATCATTTCCATTCTGTATTAGATGTGAGGAAATAGGATACCTTGTGTCCCCATTCTTAAGTGCCCTGTAGTGCTCAATCATACGTTCCTTTAGTCTTCTTACTGTGCTGCCCACATAAATTTTACCACATAAGCAGACAATAACATAAATGACATATGAGGTTTCACAGTTGATGAATGAATCAATATGGAATGTCCCAGTATTATTATAATTGAATGTCGTTACTTTCCTCATTGCCCATCTACATGAGCTACAATTTCCACAATAGTAGAAGCCTTTTGGGCATGATCGGAGCCAGTCACTTTGGCTCATCGATATTGGTAATTTTGGGTAGCTAGGACTCACAATATTAGCCAAAGATCTCCCTTTTCGGTAAGTAATGCTTGGGCGTTCTGTTAAAAAAGGTTTCAAATCTTTATCTGAAGTTAACATTTGCCAATATTTATGCATTATCCTGAAAAGTTTATGACTTCCTATCCCAAAGTTGGTAACCATTCGGATTTTTTGTTTATCTTTAGAAACCTCTGATTTATTTTTAGGTTTCAAAGTATCATTTCTTTTCAATTTTTTTACCTTGCAGGCAGCAGCAGAAATAACAGTGTTAGTGTATCCTCTGTTTTTGAATCTTTTCATCATATTTTTAACATTAGACTGAAAGTCTTCATCTTTAGAGCAGTTTCTTCTTGCTCGGATCATTTCCCCATAGGGGATTGGGTTAATTTGGCTTTTGGGATGGCAACTATCTGCTCTAAGTAGAGCATTGCAACTAGTCTCTTTGCGAAACATTCGACTTTCTAATTTATGATTTTCCACATAAAGTTCTATGTCCAAAAAAGTCAATTTTTCTTTACTGTAATGGGTAGTAAATGACATGTTCATATCGTTCGCATTCAGATATCGAAAAAACTGATCTAATTCATCTGCTGTACCTCTCCAAAATAATAAACAATCGTCGATGAACCTACCCCAGTAGTATATGTGATCGATCCATCGGCTGCCTTTAGGGCCCCAAATAAGCTCCGCCTCCAGTTTCCCCATAAAGAGGTTCGCGAAGGACGGAGCAAATTTAGAACCCATCGCAGTCCCGATCTTTTGTTTAAACCAGGTAGATTCGAAAAGAAAGTAATTATTTTCAAGCACTATTTTGGTCATCTCTAATAACATATTTGTGTGATTGAAGAGTTCCACTGGTCTATTATTCAAAAAGGTCTCAACAGCTCTTATTCCTTTTTCATGTTCTATGTTAGAATAGAGAGATACAACATCCAAAGTTGCTAAAATCATGTCATTCTCCCATTTTATATCATTCATAATATTCAAAATATGTTTCGTATCTTCAATATGAGATGGCAGGTTTTGTACATATGGTCTAAGGTATGAGTCTATAAATTGTGAGAGTTTTTCTGTTGGCCCCCCTATGCCCGAAATTATCGGTCTTCCTGGAGGTTTTTCTCTGTTTTTGTGTATCTTTGGAAGACAGTACATACAGGGGGCTTTCGGGGAGTCAATCTTCAAAAATGTATATTCGTCATGATCTAAAAGACATTCATCATACCATCCTTTCAGTCTCATATTTATTTGATTCTTAATCATTTCTAGAGGATTAGAATCGATCTTCTCATAATATCTACCATCTCTTAGTTGTGATAAAACTTCGTCATTATAATCTTTTCGATTCATAACAACAGTGTTGCCTCCTTTGTCAGCTCTACGAATCATAAGTTTCCTCTATAGAGTTGTCAGAAAGCATGAATAATGTTCTTAGAAAAGGTTTTGGATTTTGTCCTACTAAAAACATTGATTGGTATAACACTAAGATTGATCTGTATAAATTTGTTCGTCTACTGAAACTTAAAAAATTCTTTTCTAATAAGGAAGATACTGTGGTTAAAACCTTGAATAAACCAGTTTTTAGTGAACTTACTATTCGAGAACTGCATGATACAAAACTTTTGCTATCCCTAACAGAGTCAGAAGAAGACCCTATTACTATGCACTCTTTACTACAAGATCTTGAAATTAATCCAGGCTTATCATCTAAAAGGGGTTTTAAAGAAAAATCTAAATGGACACCCCAGTTAACTTCAGGTAATGTGGTAGACGCTTTCTACAGATCTGTAAATCTAGAGATAGATAATTTGATTAGAAGGGAACATCACCATAAAAAGTACTTTCTTGACAACCTAAAAATAGATGAAAGGGAAGCGTTACGTGAACTTACAGATCACCCACAACTTATGATTCGTAGAGCTGACAAAGGAGGCAACATTGTTGTTATGAATCGAAAAGATTATAATGACGAAGTTTTATCACAACTAAGAGATGGTAGATATTATGAGAAGATCGATTCTAATCCTCTAGAAATGATTAAGAATCAAATAAATATGAGACTGAAAGGATGGTATGATGAATGTCTTTTAGATCATGACGAATATACATTTTTGAAGATTGACTCCCCGAAAGCCCCCTGTATGTACTGTCTTCCAAAGATACACAAAAACAGAGAAAAACCTCCAGGAAGACCGATAATTTCGGGCATAGGGGGGCCAACAGAAAAACTCTCACAATTTATAGACTCATACCTTAGACCATATGTACAAAACCTGCCATCTCATATTGAAGATACGAAACATATTTTGAATATTATGAATGATATAAAATGGGAGAATGACATGATTTTAGCAACTTTGGATGTTGTATCTCTCTATTCTAACATAGAACATGAAAAAGGAATAAGAGCTGTTGAGACCTTTTTGAATAATAGACCAGTGGAACTCTTCAATCACACAAATATGTTATTAGAGATGACCAAAATAGTACTTGAAAATAATTACTTTCTTTTCGAATCTACCTGGTTTAAACAAAAGATCGGGACTGCGATGGGTTCTAAATTTGCTCCGTCCTTCGCGAACCTCTTTATGGGGAAACTGGAGGCGGAGCTTATTTGGGGCCCTAAAGGCAGCCGATGGATCGATCACATATACTACTGGGGTAGGTTCATCGACGATTGTTTATTATTTTGGAGAGGTACAGCAGATGAATTAGATCAGTTTTTTCGATATCTGAATGCGAACGATATGAACATGTCATTTACTACCCATTACAGTAAAGAAAAATTGACTTTTTTGGACATAGAACTTTATGTGGAAAATCATAAATTAGAAAGTCGAATGTTTCGCAAAGAGACTAGTTGCAATGCTCTACTTAGAGCAGATAGTTGCCATCCCAAAAGCCAAATTAACCCAATCCCCTATGGGGAAATGATCCGAGCAAGAAGAAACTGCTCTAAAGATGAAGACTTTCAGTCTAATGTTAAAAATATGATGAAAAGATTCAAAAACAGAGGATACACTAACACTGTTATTTCTGCTGCTGCCTGCAAGGTAAAAAAATTGAAAAGAAATGATACTTTGAAACCTAAAAATAAATCAGAGGTTTCTAAAGATAAACAAAAAATCCGAATGGTTACCAACTTTGGGATAGGAAGTCATAAACTTTTCAGGATAATGCATAAATATTGGCAAATGTTAACTTCAGATAAAGATTTGAAACCTTTTTTAACAGAACGCCCAAGCATTACTTACCGAAAAGGGAGATCTTTGGCTAATATTGTGAGTCCTAGCTACCCAAAATTACCAATATCGATGAGCCAAAGTGACTGGCTCCGATCATGCCCAAAAGGCTTCTACTATTGTGGAAATTGTAGCTCATGTAGATGGGCAATGAGGAAAGTAACGACATTCAATTATAATAATACTGGGACATTCCATATTGATTCATTCATCAACTGTGAAACCTCATATGTCATTTATGTTATTGTCTGCTTATGTGGTAAAATTTATGTGGGCAGCACAGTAAGAAGACTAAAGGAACGTATGATTGAGCACTACAGGGCACTTAAGAATGGGGACACAAGGTATCCTATTTCCTCACATCTAATACAGAATGGAAATGATACAGAAAGACACAAATTTCTATACCATGGTATAGAACATGTGACACGAGATAGACGTGGAGGAAATAGGTTACTGAAACTTAGAAGAAAAGAGGCAAGATGGATTATGGTCCTTAGAGCAGTTGAAGACGGGTTGAATATTGATTCTGAGCTTCAATATTACTTAGGAGAACAATGAGTAAATGTAAATTAAAGTATATACTAAGAACTGTAATTAAGATTGTGGTATACATGAACTGTTTCTACTGAATTGTGATATAACTTCTGCATTTGCTCTCTTAAGCCCTCTTCTGTTACCTTTATAGTTATAAAATTTTTTGCATTTGAGAAAAAATGTTTAAAGAAAAAAATGTTGTGAAAAGATATGGGGCGCGAACAACTCCGACGTTGGCAGTCATCGCCAATGAGAACTTGAGATAATTTCTGAATATATAATATTGAGGGCACAGTAACAAGTACACTTTAAATATGCGGTTACTTTAAGCTATTTTCTTAATAAGAACACAAATTCACAAATGGATATAATAATGATTTATATGTAGTCGGCATCTCTTACATAAGATGTCCGCCATTAGAATCACCAAGCGGCAATACTATTCAGTTAACAAGTTTACACAACATGGCCGCCGCCAGAATCAATACGCGAGAGATGGGAGGTAATACTGATCACGAGGATTGATAGTAATTGAATCAAATAACTCTTTTTGGCTGATATCTACAGCGTTTGGGTGTAGACAGTATTACCTATACCAGATGACCGCCGTTAGAATCAATAGCGGTAACAATACTCAGGAATTAAGTTTACACAATATGGCCGCCGCTAGAATCTACACGCAATAGAGACTGATCATAGCCATACATAAGATGACGCCCGTGTAGAACGCCGGTAATACTGATTACGAAGTTGGAGGAGATAGCAACTCTGACTAGGTAAGTGCAACCTCTACTTTAAAACTAACTGTAATTGTGTATACAGAAAACGGAGTACAGACCTAATAATAGTTCTTATAATTCAACTTAGAATTCAAGAATTGAAGACGACCGCGAAATACGATTGAAATAATCTAAGGATACTTCTTCTCTAATTGGGTGAGCACTCATATAGTTATAACTCCTTAAAAAACGGTTTTACACCAAAGTGACGGTGAACATTTCTTAATTTAGAATTTTAAAATCTATTTTTTATAGAATGAGAAAAAGAGAAAAGAAATAATGATAATGAAGTCGTGCTGACTACAAATTACTTTACCCAAGATTGTAATAAATACCAAGACTTACATTTTGACTGGTAAGCAACCTTCGTGGCAATAATATGCTACTAGTATTTGAGACTAGAGATAGAGTAATGCTGACATGCTCGTTTATCTTGTAGGACTTAGAAGAAAATTTATATAACAAACTGGTTACTAATACGTGGAAGACTTGCTTTTGTCTATGGACAATATATTCTATAGAAAGGTAATTTTATAATAATCTTAGTACTTGTGTGCCTTAGAAATGTCTAATAAATAATGTTCCAATTGGCGATGATAACCATGGCGGAGTTAAAGGCTCCCCCGTATCGTTTCAGAACTCTTTAATATCAGAGAGGTGAATCTCCTTTGAATAATGTCTATAAATTGAAACCTGGAGAAGTGTTGAATGGCAATAGACCCTAATGTTTACGACGTGCCTTACTGTATGACACTGGGATCCACACTGAAGTTTATGTTTGTTGCACTGACGTATTGGTAACTCTGTGCTTTACCTACACTTAGGAGGTGTTAGAATGTATATAATTTTTCCATAAAAAGATTGAAAAGTATAATTATTTCTTTAGTTTATACATTGTCTCTTTGGATTACAGCCCTGAGGAAGTTGTGGTTACAACGAAACACGTGTTGGCTGATCCATTTGGTTGATTTACTTGGCTGATTCATTTGGTTGATTCACTTTAAGAGTATAGAACTACGTTGTGAAAATTTGATTTGGAGCTGATTTATATATAAGACTATTGAACCACGATGTGATGATTCGAATTGGATACTTTACTCGCAAGATTGTTCTGATATAAAGACTATTGTGAACTGAGAAATAAATCTGGACTAAGTGTCATATCTATTGATGAGCAAACACCCGACTTTGGAATTTAATTCATATATGGTGTAATCTATGTTATTTGATTATTTTGTGCTCGGCAAGAAATATCTGTCACTTATAAGGTCACAACGGCGAGACCTATTGGCTATGCCAAGGCTTTTTTGTACTTGGTCTTCCATGACCAGAGCCATCCCAGGAGAGTCGTGGGTTTCTCCCACTCAAGCGACTCACACCTGAGACCAGAATCTCTCATGATGACAGAGACCGTGTATTTCAGCAAGTCCAGCAGTGAAATATCACTGCTACCCATGACAGCAGGACAGAGAGAATGACCCCCACATGAGGAGTATCAATAAACTGAGCACAGGCACCGAAAGCTGCAGGACCATGAAAATTAAAAAGGCTGTTCGGAACAGCACCACCACCGTGGGGCACTGTGTCGTCCATGGCATGCAATGCCACTGCACAGTTCACTGCACCAGGCTCTGTGCATCATGGCCATCACAGACAACACACAATGCAATAACACCAGATTAACGTGGGTGAAATATCGAAAACCAAACAATGCCAAAGAGGGTATACAGGCACATACAGATGCACTGTGCTTGCTATGCTTAACTGCACAAGTAAGTATCCTGGTGTGCAGTCAATAAAACCGACGCTGCGCTTACATAATTCCCTTCATAATGTTTCGGGGCTGTAAATTCGGCCACAGCACTCTTGCATCACAACATTTTTGCCCTCAACATTCTGGAGTACATTTTTGGGCATTACCTGGGTCTCTCCTCATGTCAGCATGGCGTGCTGCCTGCTGCATAAAAGAGTGCAAACCTCCCTCACCCCACCCCAATAAAAGGGAAATTTATGGCTCTTGTTTTCACCCTAATAATACAGCATTTTATAAAGCGCGAGCAGCTACCTCACGAGGAGGTGTCCCGGCGCTAGGAAGAACACAGTTGACCAGGAGACTAGGAGAAAGGAAGCTAACGTGGTTGGGTAAAGAGCCAGGTCTTTAGCAGCCGCTTGAAGCAAGGTTCAGTGGGGGCTTGCTGAATTGCTGGGGGTAGGGTGTTCCATAACTTTGCAACATTTGCCAAAAAGATTCGACCCCCCCAAGCGAACCCTTTTTGCTCGTGGGACTACAAGTTGAACACGGCAATTGGAACGAAGCGCACGGGTCTGTGAGTATCTCGGGAGCCGGATTTTCAAATATTTAGGACAGGTGCCAAACAGAGATCGGTAGGCCAATGTAAGTGCCTTAAATTTGATTCTGCCGGCAACTGGTAGCCAGTGCAGTGCAGGCGAACACTTTATCTTTAAGCAAGCTGCTGCCCTGCCATACTTCTGGCTTACCCCAGCAAATGGTGCCATTAAAATGTGACCATTCTCCAACCACTCTATTACACCTTGAGTAGGTCGTCCGTCTGGGGATACCAGTCAAGATAAAGTATGTACGGAAGCTGCTGTCTGACTACTAGTATTTTCTACAACAGTCTAAAAAGGAAAAGATGGTACAAACAAAATGGAAGACAGGCTTTGACGTCAAACAGGGTCTAAATGCATATGCGCACAACTAATCATTTCTCCGATGCACAATTAAAATAAATGCAATAATACATTGCTTATTATTATTATATATCACTGTGCACTCACGAATTTTGCTGTCACTTAACGCTGTGGATGGCGTACTGGTTTTATCGTCCTTCAAGGCAGAAAGACAGACCCTACTTGAAAACGGCTGTCTGTAGCTTGCTCGTAAATCTATACAACAGTCGCATTGACCCACCGAGCTATTTTAATCGCGCCTCACAGTACTGCTGTATCGTTGGAGCTGCCGAAGATAAGTGATTCAATGTCATAACGCGCAGCCGCTTTGCCACTAACACAATAACTTTGAAACGCTGCATCGGGGTCTGTTTAGTGGACGTTAAGTTCGTACCAGGTATTGCTGTCTGCTTGAATATAAAGTCATTCAGAAAAGGGGGTGGTGATGAACAGAGTGTCTGAATTAAGCAGACCACTCTTACCCAGTCCAAAGATCAGGGCTTGATCCATCACCGTTTTTTAGCTCACTGCACCATCCCAGCTCAGAACTTGGCTATATGCAAATTAGTCTGTTCCTGTACCAGTGCATGATGGGAACAGGGCAAACCAAACTACCAAGCCAATTCTTATACTGGGAAGGAAACAAGTTTTCGGGGACCGGTTTCTGGCATTTCAGCCGTCGTCGGCCCGGCTTGCTTGAATCCTGATGGTGCAATGAGCAAGGGACTCACATCTGAGTATACCCTTCCACGCTTATGGTGGACACAATGATTCAGAAAAGGGGGTGGTGATGAACAGAGTGTCTGAATTAAGCAGACCACTCTTACCCAGTCCAAAGATCAGGGCTTGATCCAACACCGTTTTTTAGCTCACTGCACCATCCCAGATCAGAGCCTGGCTATATGCAAATTAGTCTGTTCCTGTCCCAGTGCATGATGGGAACAGGGCAAACCAAACTACCAAGCCAATTCTTATACTGGGAAGGAAACAAGCTTCCGGGGACCGGTTTCTGGCATTTCAGCCGTCGTCGGCCCGGCTTGCTTGAATCCTGATGGTGCAATGAGCAAGGGACTCACATCTGAGTATACCCTTCCACGCTTATGGTGGACAAAATGATTCAGAAAAGGGGGTGGTGATGAACAGAGTGTCTGAATTAAGCAGACCACTCTTACCCAGTCCAAAGATCAGGGCTTGATCCATCACTGTTTTTTAGCTCACTGCACCATCCCAGGTCAGAACCTGGCTATATGCAAATTAGTCTGTTTCTGTCCCAGTGCATGATGGGAACAGGGCAAACCAAACTACCAAGCCAATTCTTATACTGGGAAGGAAACTAGCTTCCGGGGACCGGTTTCTGGCATTTCAGCCGTCGTCGGCCCGGCTTGCTTGAATCCTGATGGTGCAATGAGCAAGGGACTCACATCTGAGTATACCCTTCCACGCTTATGGTGGACAAAATGATTCAGAAAAGGGGGTGGTGATGAACAGAGTGTCTGAATTAAGCAGACCACTCTTACCCAGTCCAAAGATCAGGGCTTGATCCATCACCGTTTTTTAGCTCACTGCACCATCCCAGCTCAGAACCTGGCTATATGCAAATTAGTCTGTTCCTGTCCCAGTGCATGATGGGAACAGGGCAAACCAAACTACCAAGCCAATTCTTATACTGGGAAGGAAACAAGCTTCCGGGGACCGGTTTCTGGCATTTCAGCCGTCGTCGGCCCGGCTTGCTTGAATCCTGATTAACCCTGGGCGTAGTTCGCGTAGCCGCACTCCGCGAAGCTACGCGAAGACGCACTTGCACTCCGCGAGCTACGCGTAGCTCCGCGGACATGCGTAGTAGCTTGCTAGACCCGTTCGCGCGCCGTTTTTCGTCTTCGGGAGCGCGGTGCGCGTGTTCGGGGCGCTGCCTGCATGCTCGCAATAGCTAGCGCGCTAAGTTACTCAATGAGGTTTGTCCCGCCCGCTTGCGTTCCCTTATTTCCGGTTCCGGGTCACAAGTAACGTGTTCGCGTTGTGTTAGACATGTTCGGGAACTCATCTTCTCGTTCGCACTGCCAAAGTGCGTGATCGCGTCAAATATCGCGCGAACTTACCGCGGCGGTCGCGACGGGCAGAGCCATCTTCGATTTCACACTCTGGCTATGGTTTTGGGCCTACTTCAGCATCTCACTCCTATCTCTTCCATCCTGGTCTTTTCCCTCAGTTTTTCTAACTTTCTTTACTTCTTACCTATTTCTGTCTGTGCCTAGGTTTATATTTCTCATTTTATTTTTACTTTTACCACTTTTTTTGCAACTTTTCTCTTGTTTTATATTACTTCCTTCTTTTATCTTTCTTCTTTCTTCCCCTAACCTTTTTGTCTTCAACTTTCCTTCTCCCCTCCACCCAGAACCATGGTGAAGGGTGCCAGCAGCATCGGCGGCTCAAAGGGCAAGGCGGCTGTGCCTAAAAAAAAACGGCTGCCTTGCGGCAGAATGCGCCCGGCAGGAGTGACGCCCCGCCAACTTTTTGGGGAGGAGGAGGTGGCCGCCCTGGTCTTTTTTATCCAACGTCACCTCCCCTTGACTTTGGCAGCAGGCGGCAGGCCCGGCTCCGGCCACCAGCGCATTGAAGAGCGTCTCCGGCGGTGGGCGAAGGTGCGCCGTGCAGTCTTCCGCTGCTCCGGTATCCGGCGTACCCACCATCAGCTGTCCCACCGCTGGGCCGACATTTTGGACCGGGAGCAGGACCTGTTGGACCTGCTTGGTGTGGAGGTTGTGGGTCTTGGTGAGTGGCTACCCCAAAAATAAAGTGTGTATATATATATATATATATATATATATATATATATATATATATATATATAGTTGCATAAATATTGTTATTGTATCTTTGTAAATATTGGCTGAATAAGTAACGCGATGACTGTTGCCCCTAGTTACATTTGCGATGTATTCCGGTATATCTACTGTCATTGTATGACAGTGTTCTTCTTCTTCACTGGCTCTTGCGTGTTGTTTCAACTTGGCGCTAGCTGTTGCTGTTTATTGATGTGAGATTTTCTTTATTGTTGAGAACTGAAGTTAGTTAATGCTATTAATAGAGTCTTGTCCTTCCTTTGTCCGTCAGTGAAATAGCGGTGGATGGATAATTGTACGTTGTTTGCATATTGTAGCATTTTTTTCACGGCCTTCTCTTCTGCATGAATCGAATCCTTTTCTTGCAAAGAATGCTAACGTTACTTTGTTCTTCTTACCTCAGCCAGGGCCGGCTCTAGGGGGCATGTGCAAGCTGTGCAACTGCACAGGGGCACCAAACTTCAGGGGCCACCGCACCAATAGATATCCTTAATTTAATAATACTCTAAGGATGGATACATATTTGCGTTGCGGCCCCTGGCATGGATTTGTTGCCTCCGGCTCTGTTCCACTGTAGCAGTGTGATTTGCAATGATGTCTATGTTTCACAGCACTCAATGTTTTTCTCTTTGTTTATTATTTTAATTTTTACATGAACCACAGAACCCAGGGGCAAGCAGAATACAGGGACCGAGTCGGCGGGTGAACCACCAGTTACACAGAGCTCCTCTACTGAGGATCCTGCTGCTGTCCCCAGTAAGTCCAACAGTGCTTGTTTTTTCCTCTGTAATGTGTCTGCAGTGCTTTGTCAATTGACAGCAACCAAGTATGCATCCAGAATGATGTTTGTCTAGTATTTTTGTAAACGTTAGTATACCACTACTAGTCTTGTGGGTATTCTTCTATCTCCTATGGAGTTATATACATATTACACAACTATGTAACTATGCACACGAAAATTGGATGTTGTTGGTACTGATAGGCAGGTTGGACCTTACTTACACCTCAGTCACAGAACTCTGAGGAACGCACAATTCACTGAACGTCAGCCTATATGGCCTGAGTCATTGGTCTATTGTTCAAATCACACTCCTGAACCCCAATACCAATATGCCGAATGCTTTTAGGACACAAACCGTTACCTAAGAAACCCCCTTTTGCTCACTCACTCGTGTGAGTCTCTAAGACAACAGACACTGAAAATAAACTTCAGAGTCAAAGTGGTCATTCAAAAGCTTTATTTTGTTAGAAGTAAGTAAGTAACATCAATGTTTTTAAGTTGTTCCGTCCAATACGTTGAAGGGCCCACCAGAAAAAATCCAGAGTTAAAACAGGCATAATAAAGTAATCAACATTTGTACAGCTACTAGTTCACAATAGGGAAATGTGGCAACTATCGGAGACCTCTCACCAACGTATACTGGTCAGATATTCCTCTTTTTTTGTAAGCTATGGAAATGTCCGCTTCGTAGAAGGCAATCTTCTCACCTGCCGAAAAATAATGACAAAAGTGGTGCACGTTAGACAGTATTAAATACATTTATGCCAGTTTTATGCAGCCATGCTAAAAAGAAGTTGTAACCTGTAAGCAAACTCTATTCCACAATCCACATAGAAAACTTAAATACGGGCCCTTTTACTTTCCCACCTCTTCAGGTGTATGCATTGAACAATGATGTGTTGCCCCAGAGCGTCTTCTCGTACTGCGCAACAAGCTGCGAGTTAACATGCGCAAAACTGGATACATTGATGTACAAAGGTTACATAGTTCACTTCCAATTTCCAAGGACTAGAGTAGCAGGACAGATGAGATGAGCTTGGGTACCATACCATAACAATGAATGCTAATAATATGTGTAGTGACTCTGCTGTACTATGCAATGTGGACTCATACTGATTACGTACGTTGTACTTAACTGTTTTGAAGAACTCCATTCTTGGTGAACAAGTACAAAGGGGGCTGTGCATCCATCTAAAAAGGTGTACTTATTTTTATAGGTGCAGAACCCTTACCATCGACCAGTGCCGACGGGGACAGCGGCGCAGCTTCAGCGATCCCGGCGGGGACAGGAGGAACAGAGGCACCTACACCAGCAGCAGTGGGGGGGGAGCCAACAGCGGCGGGCGATGGTAAGTTACATTCAATAGTGATCTGCATTACTTGGTGGGAGGGGAAAACTTTCTCACTGTACTCTACTGGAAAATATATGATGTTACCTTTACTTGTCATTAGCATGCTAAGCATTACCACTACAGTAATGCAAGTGGCTGATAGCAGTCGGATGCATGGGTTGTTGTTAAAGCATGTAAAGGGGAAAACACAGCTGCCAGCGTGGTTGGGAGACACACCCAATACCGGTGGTTAGTGGATAGTCTCAGCAGCAGCGGTGTTTTGGGCAAACCCAAAGGCAAGGGAAGGAGGGGACGACTGGGTGCATGGGTCGTTGCTGGTGAAACACAAACCAAATAAGGTTTGTTGCGCGGTATAAAGTATTATAGTCTTTACTAGACATGTGCTACTAGCTGCCCCCTGTTAATTAATGTTACTTTGAGAGTGTTCCCGCCTTCCCGGAATCAGAGTATATAATACAAAAGGAGATATGAAAAAGACAGGTGTTCGTTCTAATGTGTGTGACCGTTGAAGTACACCCATGCTAATAGGGCAGGCATAATGCCGTGACAAAAAGTCCGAAAAATTAATAGAGGCTGTAGAATGTTCAAGATAGACGCAACACAATTTCTGGTACTCAGCTTGCTTGCTAGTGCTACTGTGCCGCCCACTATGTGTTGAATCAATGTTGTGTTCTTGATTTGCGGGGAGTTTGGATTACAACAATTCTGTTTCTTTCTTTATAGTTACTCCTTCCCAAAAACCAACAAGGAAGGAGTTGGCAGTCCGGGCCCGGCAGCGGAAACTGCAGGCAATTGTAGAGGCCTACCGCCGGCTGGTGGATCAGGCCGAGGAGGAGGAGGAGGAGGCGGCGGCAGCAGCTGCTGCCTCTTCCAATGCCCCGGGCCCCAAGCCTGCAGGACTACGTCGCCGTGGTCAGGCAGCCGCCCGCCGCCGCATTGTTACATCTTCGGCGGCCCCCCCACAACAACAACAACATGCATGCAAGTGTAGGTGCCGTGATTTCAAAGCAAAGATTCTCCGCCGGGTAGCGAAGTTGGAGGAGGAGCGGAAGAAGCTGGAGGACGGTCTAGAGGAGCGTGTGAAGATACTGGTGGACAAACACCTGAAAGCCCGCCGGCTTTGAAATGGACCCTGTTTTTTGCCCCTTTTTTAATCCTTTTGTTGGTGGGTGGGATGTGGGAGTTGGGGTGTACATTTGGGTTGAAATTTGGTTGGGGTTAGGGGAGGGTAGGGGCAGCTCTGGGTCAGGGGGTTACATTTGTTATATATTTTATTTTTCTATTATCATTATGAAAATATAAAAATAAAACAAAGATATTTTCACAAGAAAACATTTGAAGTTCATTTGTGTTTGTTGGGGGGGTGGAGGGGGGACTGTTTCACCAAATAATGTACGTTGTGCAACATGAACATGAACTACGAACAATAAATTAAGTACTGACTGCAGCTGTAGTAGTAGGGTCACAAGTGCATAAATAATTTATATTATTAAATAACATGGGAAAATTGCCCATCACGTGAGTCTGAAGTTACTACTAGTATACTTTAATTCCATGCACATTTGCTCAGAGTCGGCTAAACAATCCTATGCAATGCATTGCATCATTCCTTTAATATACCTGTCCTAGTTGTCAGGGAAGAGGAGCTCGTCCTCAAACTCTGTGCGTTCAGACAGAAGTAGGTCATGTAACCCAGTAGTGAGGACGTCTTCTTCACACTCGCTTTCTTCATCCGGCGGTGATTCACGTACTTGATAGTCTGGTGGTATGAAGCGTTGATTCATTTTTATCATTGTCAGCCGCTCCACGCTTTTGGGGGAGAGACTAGTCCTTTTCGATGTGACAATGGCACCAGCAGCACTGAAAACCCGCTCAGAGGAGACACTGGCTACAGGACAAGCCAGATACTTTATCGCCAGCCTGCTCAGCACTGGCCACTGTCTCCTTCTTTCATACCAATAGACCAATGGGCTTTGCTCCATGAACACCTCTGTTGTGTCATCCAGATAGGCCTGAACCATCCGCTCAATGTTCATTGGTGCTCGGCTTTGCTGGTCCTCTTTTCCCTTTGCAACAGCAACGGACTTACCCATCCCTTTCTGTAGAAAAAAAGCAGTTATGCTTTTGGTTGGGTCTGCTGAATCAGATCGTGTAGGTGCTGCTTTTGGTACTGTTGGTGCCTGCTGGAAAGCAGACGCACTGCTCTCACGCTGTGAAGAACTTGCGTCAGGAGTACTTGGACTGGCCTGGGCTGGCAGTGGCAGGCCTTTAAGTAACAGCCGTTCAGTTTCTAACTCATTAGCTTCCGCAGCTATGGAAGTTTTGTACTTGTCAACATCCTCATCTGAAAATGGAATTACTTCGTTACTGCTGACAAATAATTTGTACCGTGGATCCAAGATTGTTGCAGTTATGTAATGTTCACCTGACACAATATTGTTGAGCCTTACATTTTCACACAAGCGGTTGACTAAGCCCTTGGCTAAGGTATATGCATCAACTTTTTGTTCGTCACCTTCGTATGTTTCACAGACCTCCTTCACCTGTTGCTCAAGCATGTACAACAATGGGATGGCTTGGCCCATAGTACAGTCCTCCCTGCTAACTGCACGTGTGAAGACCTCAAAGGGTTGTAGCATCTCTGTGATGCATTTAATGAGGTCCCACTGCCACATCTCAATGGTCAGGGCTTTAAGATTAACAGTAGGATCCCCTAATCTTCTTGACATTACATAAGCATTCAGTGGGATGTACTGCTCAAAGAGACGCTCAAGCATGAAATAAGTTGAGTTCCAACGTGTTGGGACCTCCTGGATCAGTGCTTTGACTGGCAACCTATGCTCTTGCTGAATGACCCGTAGCAGCTTCCGTCCTTTGAAAGAATGGTTAAAGTGCGTGCATATTCTTCTGCAGATGGCCATTATGTTGCTGACTTTGGCTTCATTTTTCAGAAAGTCTTGCACGACTAAGTTTATGCAGTGTGCCAAACAGGGTACCCTGAAATAATGTCCTTCTCTCATTGCCTTCACTACATTACTGCCATTGTCGGTGGAAACAAAACCAATCTTAAGGCCTCTTGGTTTCAGCCATTCAAAGACCTTGTCGTTAAAGTCAGACAAAATGTTTTCAGCAGTATGACTTTTGTCCATACCAAACATGGCTATAGTTGCATGTCTGCGCGTATCATTAAAAATTCCAGCAACGTCACGGAGGCCTGAAGTTAACTTGTCTTTAACACCTGCAAAAGAGATCCAGTGTGCGGTGATGCACATGAAATCTGTAGCATCGCAACTGCTCCACATGTCTGTTGTCAGGTGGATACAATGGACAACACTCTGTTGTAAGGCTTTCCCAATCAATTCCAGCACATCGTGGTGTAGTGCTGGAACAGCCACTCGGGCAAAATAGTAGCGACTGGGAACGTTCCATTTTGGGCAGAGGGTTGCCACTAATTCCAGAAATCCAACAGCCTCAACAAATGAAAATGGGAGAAGGTCCAGTGCTAACATTTTCGCAAGTTTGGCATTGTATAAACGTGCTACTGGGTGGTTCCGCTCGTACTTTCCCTCCTGCCTTAACATGCTAGGAATGGTAAGCTGCTTTGCATGTCTTTGAGTTGTGCTAGACGGACCACCTTGCATCGCAGACTTTGCACTCCTTGGTGTTTCCAGCTGACTCTGGTGCCACTGAGAAGTTGCAGATGCGAAGGATGTGGACTTTACCACTCCAGTGCTGGCGACAGGGGTCGATTGTGTACCACTCCTAGATAGAAGGTCATCGTCTCCCTCTTCTTCTACCTCCTGGTCAACCATGAGTGGACCTTGTACCACTGTATCCCCACCAACACGAGTGCTAACATTTTTTAAGCTTGCAAGGTGGTTCTCCCACCTGATCACGTGTGTTTTTTTCAAATGGGTCGTTTGGCCTCCAGTCCCATAGTTTGTACCAAGCTTACCACGACTAACATTGGCATGACAAATGGTGCATACAGCAATGTTCTCCTGAACTGGGTGAACCGTAAAGAAGTCCCACACTGGGGAGGTAAACTTTTGTCTCCTGCCATAGGAAGAGGAGGACCCACTGCCAATGCCGGATGGACTGGAGGATTGTGGAATTTCACTATGGGACAGCTCAGTCCTAGTACTGCCACTACCTCCTTCTGTTGAAGTGGCGCTTCTGCTGGATGTCGGATGCTGCCGGGCCTTCGCTGTTGAAAAAATTGGAGCTGGTGTTACTGTGGGTGTTGAGTGTGTAGGAGTTATGCGTGGTACCTGCTCATCAGTCATTGCAGCATTTCTGGAAAGGGTGAAAATGTTTGTCTCTACATCCTCTGCACCAGGAATAACGCTTGTGATGATGACAGTGTCAGACCCGTCTTTATCACCAGCAGTATCCTGCTCACCTACATCGACCTCCATAAGTTCAAGCCTGCCTGGAAACTTCCTTTTTCCTAGCATGGTCTTCTTGGGATGTCTCTCCTTTGAATGCGCAGATAGTTGTGGCTGCCAATCCGTATCAAGGTCATCGGAAGGGATGCTTTGCGAAGAACTCGATGCACTAACCCTCCTTTCCCTTGGTGAATTCAAAGGAAATAGATCACCTACAGAAGTGGCTTCCTCTTCTTCTTGCTCGGAAGGAGGCTCTACTTCCTGAACTGCCCCGACTTCGGGAGGAACAACTACTACTATTTGGTGCGGAGATGGTGGTTGTTGTTCTTGAGGAAGTACTATTGCGGGCTGGGGTTTTTCAACAACAACTGTTGCGGGCGGTGGTTGTGGTTGTTCAACAACTGTTGCGGGAAGTGGTTGTGGTTGTGGGTGAACAACTCCTATTGCGGGCGGTGGTTGTGGTTGTTGAACATCTACTGCTGGCGGTGGTTGTTGAGCACTTCCATCTTGCGTGGATTGTGTACTACTTTGAGACAGCGATAAGTTTAGTTCTGGCTCAGTATCACTGCTCGCAAGCAGAAGGCTGGCTACCTCTTCGACCCTCATCATGTGCTTGGCCCTGGGATGCTGGCTTGCCCCCACTAATGCAGATGTGCTGGTCCCAGCTTGCACCCCAGACCCCGCTGCTGCAGGCGTACCTTTTGGGGTGCCAAAAAAGGTTTTGGGGTCCATACCAGACTTAAGTGACACTTCCTTCTGCTGTTCCTTCTTCGCAGCAACTTTCTTTGTGGTGGAGGACCTGGTAGCTTTCTTAGGGCCCATCTTCTTCTGATGTCAGTCAGCTCACAGCAGCACAAATTGCAGAGATGTCTGGTCAGATGAGTCACACACCACACGTGGCGTACAACTGAAGGACGTCCGTCTGGCAGTAGAACGAGCGATGGATGAAAAAACAACCAGCACCTCCTCAGTCTTTTTTGTGCACCTACAAGTAAAGAAGGCAGAACAACATCAGTCAAACAAGCAGTAAGGCAACATGAACAATTGAAAGACACACAGGTCAATGTATAAAAGACAAAACAGAAGACTAATAATACCAGTCCAGCAGCACCACAGCTCAAAGGCCACATGAAGTCCAGAAAGAACCAATAAAGTCAAGCAGGCCTATAGATACCAATATGGACAGGAAAACGAGGATGCCTGCTGCACATGACAGGTTAATGTGCAAGGAATAAATAGCCCATGGCTAAGACAGAGGTTGTAAACATAACACTGCAAAAACACATACAAAGAAACCCCTGCCCAGGCTCCCAAAACAACAACCAAATGACAAATTCTGTTTTTTTGGGTGCACAAGAAAGACCTGCAACATTTTTGAGAAACTTTTATGCAACTCGGGACATATTGTCCGCGAGAATGCTAAATCGGCATGTTCGGCAGCGCGAACGGAATAAAAAGTCGTGTTCGCGTTCCCGAGCAAGTACATTGAGTGCGCGAACAAGACAAAAAATGTAAGTTCACGTGCTCACACTGTGCGAAGTTACCAAAACTACCCAAGCTGTATTCCTAGGGTTACCTAATGGCAGAAATTGACAGAGTATTTAAAGTTTAAACACACCCAAAACCAGAAATACCCCACACATAAAAATAAGATTTTCTATATCAATCCAAGACATCCATGATTTTCACATTAAGGGTACACCACAAAAACAGTTGATTAACTTTCATGACCCTACTATGAGTAGTACCTATGGCCTACTGCCAGAGTAGGCCACAAGGTTGGAGGCCTATGCCTATGGCAAAAGCACAAAGGAAGGACACACAAAACGGCCGCCGACATAGGGCCTGGCCACCAACAACAACATGGCAAAATCACAAAGGATGTATACACAAAATGGCCTCCACCACATGGCCTGGCCACCAACAACAACATGGCAAAATAAATCACAAAGGAAGCATACACAAAAAGATCACCACCATAGGGCCTGGCCACCAACAACAACATGGACAACTTTACAAAATGGCCTCCACCACATGGCCTGGCCACCAACAACAACATGGCAAAATATATCACAAAGGAAGCATACACAAAATGGCCGCCACCACATGGCCTGGCCACCAACAACAACATGGCAAAATCACAAAGGATGTATACACAAAATGGCCTCCACCACATGGCCTGGCCACCAACAACAACATGGCAAAATAAATCACAAAGGAAGCATACACAAAAAGATCACCACCATAGGGCCTGGCCACCAACAACAACATGGACAACTTTACAAAATGGCCTCCACCACATGGCCTGGCCACCAACAACAACATGGCAAAATAAATCACAAAGGAAGCATACACAAAATGGCCGCCACCACATGGCCTGGCCACCAACAACAACATGACAAGAAAGAGAAGACAGACAATAATGCCTATGGCAAAGGGACAATGCTTTGCTTCAGAAAATGGACACACCACACCACCGCCCAAATTGGTCACCCCACCCCAAAAAAAAAAAAAAATTACATAGAGGACAGAAAATGGAAGTGGTCCATGCTCCAAAAAGAGAAAACTACTACCAAAATGAGAACATAACATAAATGAGGACTTTTTAGGTGCACAAGAAAGACCTGCAACATTTTTGAGAAACTTTTATGCAACTCGGGACATATTGTCCGCGAGAATGCTAAATCGGCATGTTCGGCAGCGCGAACGGAATAAAAAGTCGTGTTCGCGTTCCCGAGCAAGTACATTGAGTGCGCGAACAAGACAAAAAATGTAAGTTCACGTGCTCACACTGTGCGAAGTTACCAAAACTACCCAAGCTGTATTCCTAGGGTTACCTAATGGCAGAGTATTTAAAGTTTAAACACACCCAAAACCAGAAATACCCCACACATAAAAATAAGATTTTCTATATCAATCCAAGCCATCCATGATTTTCACATTAAGGGTACACCACAAAAACAGTTGATTAACTTTCATGACCCTATGAGTAGTACCTATGGCCTACTGCCAGAGTAGGCCACAAGGTTGGAGGCCTATGGCAAGAGCAAAGTGGCTGGAAACATTAAATGGCCGCCAACACATGGCCAGGCCAACCACAGAAAGTTAATACAATGAACTCATGCATGCCTACACACTAACTACATGGGGTACTAGGGTCAGATATTGGCTTAAAAATTAGAAACATTTTAAATTCCACAAAATGCAATGTTAGAAAAAAATTACAATTTGGGACCTCATGAAAGTACAGGCCTCCATCAATAATTTCATTCCAGGATTGAATACTGTAGTTAAAAAAAAAATCAAATCAAACAAGCACAAGTCTACATCACTCATACATTACACAAACTTACTTGAAAAAGAGAATTCCAATTCAAAAAGTCCTCATTAAATCCAAGGTAAATCAGTAATGCAGCCAACACAGACAGAAAGTGATCCTTCCAGCTCAAAATCCAAAGGAAAGTGAGCACCACATGGACAAAGCACTGGGAGGAGCCTGGTGGACAGGAACAGGAAGTTGTAAACTTAAGAGCCCTTCCTCCTTACTCTGCAAAACAAGAGTAGAAACAAAAAGAGGGGTCCTTCCCCCCTAAAAATAAAGCCAAAGGTACAACTTTAAGGTTTTTTGCTTTTTTTTCCTAACCAAAATGGTAATTTATTATGGTTTTAACATGCTCGCGAGTTATTCTGTGCAAGAATGCAGTTTCTGCGTGTTCGGCAACTCGATCTTACCAAAAAGCATCCTCGCGCATCCTTATGACGCTATCTCGCATCAAAATGACGTTATCGCGTTCGCACAGTCGCACGGGACTGTGCGAGAGTGTTTCCAAACATGGTGGCACAAGCGACCAGGAAAAAACGAACGCAGAACGAAGGTAAGCCATTGCCGCGCACGCGATAATGTTATTCAGCGCGCGAGAACTACGCTACGCACCGGATCGCGGAGTTATCGACAGCTACGCGTTCTCCGCGGAACGCGGAGCTGCCGAAACTCCGCAAGCTCCGCGAACGGAGCGTAGTTCTTCGCCCAGGGTTAATCCTGATGCTGCAATGAGCAAGGGACTCACATCTGAGTATACCCTTCCACGCTTATGGTGGACAAAATGATTCAGAAAAGGGGGTGGTGATGAACAGAGTGTCTGAATTAAGCAGACCACTCTTACCCAGTCCAAAGATCAGGGCTTGATCCATCACCGTTTTTTAGCTCACTGCACCATCCCAGCTCAGAACCTGGTTATATGCAAATTAGTCTGTTCCTGTCCCAGTGCATGATGGGAACAGGGCAAACCAAACTACCAAGCCAATTCTTATACTGGGAAGGAAACAAGCTTCCGGGGACCGGTTTCTGGCATTTCAGCCGTCGTCGGCCCGGCTTGCTTGAATCCTGATGGTGCAATGAGCAAGGGACTCACATCTGAGTATACCCTTCCACGCTTATGGTGGACAAAATGATTCAGAAAAGGGGGTGGTGATGAACAGAGTGTCTGAATTAAGCAGACCACTCTTACCCAGTCCAAAGATCAGGGCTTGATCCATCACCGTTTTTTAGCTCACTGCACCATCCCAGCTCAGAACCTGGCTATATGCAAATTAGTCTGTTCCTGTCCCAGTGCATGATGGGAACAGGGCAAACCAAACTACCAAGCCAATTCTTATACTGGGAAGGAAACAAGCCTCCGGGGACCGGTTTCTGGCATTTCAGCCGTCGTCGGCCCGGCTTGCTTGAATCCTGATGGTGCAATGACCAAGGGACTCACATCTGAGTATACCCTTCCACGCTTATGGTGGACAAAATGATTCAGAAACGGGGGTGGTGATGAATAGAGTGTCTGAATTAAGCAGACCACTCTTACCCAGTCCAAAGATCAGGGCTTGATCCATCACCGTTTTTTAGCTCACTGCACCATCCCAGCTCAGAACCTGGTTATATGCAAATTAGTCTGTTCCTGTCCCAGTGCATGATGGGAACAGGGCAAACCAAACTACCAAGCCAATTCTTATACTGGGAAGGAAACAAGCTTCCGGGGACCGGTTTCTGGCATTTCAGTCGTCGTCGGCCCGGCTTGCTTGAATCCTGATGGTGCGATGAGCAAGGGACTCACATCTGAGTATACCCTGCCACACCTATATGGGCCACCATAAGCGTGCTGCTAGTCGAGACCTAAAAAAATGAAAAATCTCCTCGCCACATTGTCTCCAAAAAATATCACATGGTGGGGACAGGTGAGCACAGAAAAATGATGATACCACCCTTGATCAATTTTATATACAGCATGCTCCCTGTCTCCTTATCCGTCACCGTCTTCAAATCTGTGGATTTAGCCATTTCTAAATTCATATGGTAAAAGAAAAAAGGGAGAATCTCTATGAAAATCTTGAAGAGGAACAAAAGCTCTGGTAAATATTGCTGACTATTCCCGATATCAAAGAGTGTTCCTGATTTCCCAGGGATCCTGGTGGTTGAACCAACATGATCTGAACCCTCTCCTCCTTGGCTTTCCATTGAGATAGACCTCACAACTCGCCTACCTCTCAGCTCCATTCTCACAATTCATAACCTAGCGAAACTCCCATTAGATCACTCTAAATCCATTCTGTTGGATAAAGTATCCTCACTCCTCCAATTCGATACACACCTTACACACAAACTACAAGGCTCGGCCCTCGCGTCCCTTTGGTTTACCCACCAGATCACAATCTGCCTCAGCTGGGATCACAAAGGAATAAACAACATAAAAATCATTAGATCCTTTGGCAACCCTATCAATCCCCTTCTCTAACATAAAATCCAGCAATGACCTACCTAATATTGACTTCTACAAATTCCTAGTCTTCAATGGAGCATTGACCAAGCTGAAGCTCCCACATGAATCAGACCTACCGAACTTACTAATCACCCTAAAACAACGAGGCTGTACTGCCTCCCAATTATACAAACTCCTTGACACTCACAACGGGCTCTTGTTGAAACCATTTATCATAATATGGGTACCGCATATTTCGGTGGCCAACAACCTACATAGTAATGAAACGTGCTCGCAAAAAAATTGGAAATCTCCCTTTGACTCAAACATTCCTCCCACCATAGCACAAGCCAGATTCTGGTCTATTCATAAAATTTAATTGACTTCATATAGATTACACAAATTGGAACTAAGGGATTCCCCACTATGCTTGCGCTGCGGGGAGGAGATAGGAGATCTTCCTCTTAAGTTGTTTACATGCAAACTAGCACGTCTACTCTGCACAAAAATCAAAGAGTTGATACAACAGGTCGCAATGAGATCATTAGTAATTGACTTCCTTACAACTGTGCTAGGACTTCACGCTAACCAGAACGCACTGTTTTTAGACTCACATAAAGCCTTGTTAGTTGATCTCCTCTTGTCTCTGGGTACAAAAACAAAACTTCCAGATTGGAAATCAACCTCTGCTAGAGCCTATGACAAATTGTGGAACTTCCTCTGTTCAATTAGGAGTGCAGATAACGCAATATTCACAAAAACACATAGCTCCTCAAGTTCAAGACATTTCTGGGTTACACTCAATAACTTTCTACAGGAGCACACACCCCTATAGTCCAGCCCCACTGTTGGACTTGGCCCTTTTCACGGAATTTTGTTTGCTTTTTGCGTCCCCTAATTCATGATGTCCCCCCTTTATAATGTAATTGTATAGGCCCTGCGAGGTTGTAATGCTCTGTGTATTGTTAAAATCAATGTTAGGTACAGGTGCTCTACCCTCAACATGGCTGCCACTGACCCCTGTTACTGCAGTGTGGTCTTGTAAAAGCGCATTCTAGTTGCCAGAAGCTGGCAGGGACTCCAAACAATGTTGCCATTCCAGCCTGCCTTGCCTGCACACAGTTAGAGTAGGGAAGCTCCTGGCACCTTCTAGAATAAGGGCGGAGCTTAGTTTTGCCGCCTTAGAGGGTCTAGGCACGGAGGCAGGGAGAGAAAACTTTCTAGTCAGTTGGGGCATCACTGACCTGGGGAACCCACGCAGGAGTTTTAGGCGGTTAGGGCCTAGTCAGGGACTTATGCCACTGAGAGTGACAGGGCTTAGGTGCTGCCTCTTAAGTTGAGTGAGGTGCCCTGGACTACCCACTGATCTGGCCCGGCGAGAGGGGAACCCAGGGACCATCTACAGTGACCTGCAGAGGAAGCCTGCCTGCAGTCCCCAACTCAACCCCCCTTCAAGAAACAAGAAACTGAAATTTACAAGGGCCAAAATCCATCGGGCGCCAAGAAGAAGAAGTCTAACTGCTATAGGACTACTGGAGAATCAACCAGGTACTGGACTGTGCTGCACCTGCGCCCCCTTTGTCCTGACCTGGGTCCCTGCGCTAACCTGCCACTGTCGTGTGGCCTGTCCTGTTTGAACTGTGATCTGCCTCCCACTTAAATAAACTACCCGAGGAGTGCTGTGGACTGCTGTCCTGCATCATCTGAACTGCCATAGATTGCCAGAGCTGTGGGTCCCTCCGAGCGCTGTGACCTACTCCAAGCGCTATCTCTGCTGAGCATCTCACCCACGTGTGCCTTAGCACTGGCACCGTGAAGTGATTGGGCTGCTTGGGGCCCCAGCGCTTCATTCCTCCTGAGAAGCGCTGTGCCCCTAAGCGCTATCGTGGAGACTGCCCCCAAGCGTTGATTCTGCCAGAAGCGCTGTCTGCGCACTCAGACCAGCGTCACGTGACGGGGGCGTCAACAGAGACTCCGCCCCCGCCGTGCGCTCATTGATCCTTGATCGTCGCGCCCCCGCAGGCCGCACTGCCATTGGCGGCTGCGGGCGCGCCCTCCAGGAGGCCGTTCCTGATTGGCTCCCGGGCCCGGGAACAGCACTTCCATCTCGGGGAGGGCTCAGAGGAAGTCCGAGCCCCCCATCTGCCCGTGCAAGCCCCGGGTGGGCCGAAGAGTAACAGGGAGCCCCCACCTGCCGGCGACAGCCCCGGGAGGGTCCTGACCAGCCCCCACACCGCCGGAGGGCTCCTAGAAAAGCACGAGCCCTCCCCCAAAATTACCGGAAACCCACGCAAGGGCTCCTGTGTGAGCCGAAGAGAGAAGGTAATCCCCGGGGAGGTGGGCGGGAGGCCGGAGAAGGCCCGAGTTTGCCCCTCCCTGGGGGAAAGTTGAAATTGGGCCCCGTTGGCCCTCACAAGGCTCCCTGAACTGGGGAATAGCCCCATTGAAGACTGATGACTGGGCCTGTTGGCCCCTAGTTAGCCCCAGAGAATCCCCTGACTGGGGCCAGGGCCCCTATATACACTGTCAGGGCCTCACCTGGTAAAAGTTAACCCCTGCCTGGGGTACGGTGGAATGCCAGTTACTTTAGCCTTATGTATGGCTTGTTATGGTGATTAATCAAATGCTCATTTTCAGCCTGATGCAGGGCTTGTTGGGGCCATATGAAATCTGTGGTGCAGAATAATGGAATGGTGGACATTTCCTAATGAAAGGGTTCTACTAATCTAGTAAGAGGTTTATCCTTGCTCAATTAATTGGGTGTTCCCATTTGATCAAATGTTTATTCTGGCCCAAAGGAATGTTGGTTTACCTGAAAAAGGTGGTAGTTCTTGCTAAATGAACTGTTTACTTCTGTTTAATGCAATGTTTTACTCCTACGCACGGAAGTGTTCTCTATCCCTGCCTAATGCAGTGTTTCCCTGAATGCCGACAGGTGGCCGATGAAAGGTTTATCCTTACCCACTGAGAGGTTTTACCTCTGCTAATTCCCTGTTCTACACTTAATGAAAGGTTTACTCCTGTTTAGTGCTCCCTTTCCTAAAAGTCTACAGGTACCTACTTACATGTTTATTGTTGTGACAAGAAAGGTAATTTCTTCCCTGACAGGGTTGTTGCGATATGCGGAATTGATTAAGGAATTACAACCTTTACTCCTGCAGGGAAATGATTATTGAAATGTGCTGCATGGATAATGAAATGGTCATGTTTATCCTATGAGGTGTTCCCTCTGATTGAGGACCTGCTTTACTTTCTAATGACCTATTTAATCCTTTTAGGAAATGTTTGGGTTTTGCCTAATGCAACGTTGTTGAAATGCTGGAAGGAAGATATTAATGCATAGTGTATCTATGCTCCTTTTACCTTCTTATTGCCCTACTGAAGTTCTCCACAAATGGTTAATGAAATGTTTACTGCTGGGCAACGCAGTGTCTAATTTCCTTGATGAAATGATCTGCAAATGTTTAATGAACTATTCTTTTGCCTCATGAGAGGTTGCCTGATTTTCCCTAAAAGTGTTTAGGCCGCATAGGAAGTTGTTGACTCCAGGTCCACGGTTATCTAAGGAACTGTTGATTCAGGCACCAGGTAATGTGATGGTATTTAATACCTGATGAAATGTTTTACATTTAAAGAAATGTTCTATCCTCATTTAAGGCACTGCTTATTCCTGCTGAAGGATATGTTTTACTTTTGCTGAGGAGTTTTATGTAAAGTTTACCCTTGCTTGGTGAGCTGTTATTTGTTTTGCCTACCGAACAGGTCACTGACCTGCCAGGCTCATCCTTGCCTGATGAGCTGGTTGTCCAAGCTAAGTCTTCTATGAGATGTTTTGCTCCTGTTTAATGAGATGCTAATTCTTTCAAGAAATGTTCATCTTTAACTACTGAAATGCTAATTATCTACTGAGATGTTATTGTAACGGATTTAAGTGATTATTTAACTGCTCCCTTTTCTCCCCTCCTATGAAATGCTTTAATGACCAAACGATACTGTGATTTTCCACTCCTGAATCTTAATCTTACATAAAAGTTATTTGATTTTTAATCAAACACACTGGAGTGGCGTCAGTCATTGTGTGCCTTTTATTGTCTCAGGGAGTGTGTGCTGTGTAGTCACTTAACAACTAAGCTTTCGGGTGCCTACCTGCTCGTGCCAGGCTACCCCCGGGGAACTGGCAACCCCAGTTCCTACATTGGTGCCTAGCGGTGGGATTCAGGACCTGTGACTATACAGCACCCTCCAGTGAGACGGAGTGTGCCGCAATTAGACTGGACACCTATCGTGCTTGCAAGCATAGGTAATTGCCCCCACTGTCTAGCCTGTGTGTAGAAACCTGTTTGACCCAGAATTGTTACCCACGTCCTAGGATCTTTCCTTGATTTTTATCTGGGTCCCCACCTGGCAAAATGGAGTTCCAGCTGGCCAAACTGCCATGGGAATTTTGTCAGGGGATGGGGGTGCCGGTTGGGCGGAGAGCCGCAAAGGAGGAGCTCCGTACCGCTTTGAGGGCAGGGGTAAGGGCCCACCCAGAGGGGAGAGGGGACGGGGAACAGGAGGGGCAGGTTACACAAGGGGAGGCGGGCGCTCCAGAAGGACTAGACCTACTGAACACTGTGATGAGTGGATATGTGTTGCCGGGAAGACGTTCCAAGACAGGCAGTAGTGTATCTAGCAGGAGTGTGTCGTCCAAGGTGTATGAGGACAGGTGGGAGGAGAGGCAATTGAGATTGGAGCTAGCTAAGCTAGCACACAAGAGGGAGAGAGAAAGGGAAGATAGGGAGTTTGCAATGGAAGAAGAGAAATTAGCATTGGAAGAGAAGAAGTTGGCGCACGAGATTCAGCTCAAGGAAATGGAGCTGAGAGCCTTACAATTAAGTGTGCCGAGAAATTCTAATGGTGGCAGCGTACCCGAGGTTCGGGGGAGTGATCCTGAAGGGAATGGTGCAGGGATCTTCCGACCCAGCGAGGCGGGAGAGGGCTTGAGTAACCCAGCTAGGTCCCAGGATAATGTGAGGGTTGTAGGGCCTCACATCCCATCTACAGGAGGGAGTGAGACGGGGAGGTGTCCCGAGGTGCCCCAACCACAGTCACAGGGCCTGGAGAGTTTGGTAAGTGAACCCCAGGTTGGGAGCCTAGGCTGTCCTGTTGTGCCTTCCAGTAAAAGGAATCCCCTCGTGCCAGAAGAAACCGGAGCATCAGTAACCGGAGCTCCAGTGGTTCAGGGTTCTGACCAGTCGCAGGGTTTAGATCCTGGACTGGGGTTTCAGGTTCAGGAGTTGCCTGACCTGGAGGGTGGGGTACCTGTAATTGAGGTCCCTACCGAATTGACTTCCAGGGGTACTTCTCCCGGTGGGAGGGTGCGGAACTCTGGAAGGGGGTGCGGAGGGAGGGAGGACTCTCCTCCGTCACTGGCTCAGCCGCGGGGTGCAGATCCCGGGTTGGGTGGCCAGGTTGAGGGTTTGCCGGACCTGGCGGGTGGGACATCTGTGATCAGAGTCCCCCCAAATTTGACTCTCAGGGGTACTCTCCGGTTAGGAGGGTGCGGAACTCTGGGAGGGGGTGCAGGAGGAGGGAGGACTCGCCCCTGTCACCGGTTCAACCTAAGGGTCTAGACTCTAGGTTGGGGAGAGAGTGGTGTCCTGAGGGTGTCCCGCTTAGGAGGAAAGGGTGGAACCCCAGAAGGAGAGGTAGGGGGAGGAGAGCCTCGCCCCTGGTGGCTGGTCAGCCTGAGGGTTTGAACTCCAGATGGGATGACCAGTGGCCGTTTGGAGCTGCAAGGACGAGAAGGAGAGTGGTCAAATGGTACTACGGGCCTGGGGCTACTGCCCCCCACTCTATGAGAGAGCTAGGGCCAGATACTTTTGGACTGTCTAGAGGCCAGTCCTGGCCACATCCCACTAGGGAACACCAGTGGGGTGGTGTGAATGGTGAAGAGCTGGCAGATGCCATTGGAGTTACGGGCCTGCGTCCAACTTTTTTCGCCCCAAGCAGGAAAGCCCATCACTGTGATGATTGGTCTACCCTGGCTTTTGGCTGGGGGGGAGTTGTGTTGGACTTGGCCCTTTTCACGGAAATATTTTTGCTTTTTGCTTCCCCTAATTCTGAAAGTCCCCCTTTGTAATGTAGTTGTATAAGCCCTGTGAGGTTGTAATGCCCTGGGTAATGTTAAAATCCATGCTAGGTGCAGGTGCCCTCTTCCCTCAACATGGCTGCCATAGGCCCCTGTTACTGCAGCGTGGTCTTGTAAAGGCGCATTCTAGTTGCCAGGAGCTGGCAGGGACTCCAAACAATGTTGCCATTCCAGCCTGCCTTGCCTGCCCACAGTGAGAGTAGGGAAGCTCCTGGCACCTTCTAGAATAGGGGCGGAGATTAGTTTTGCCGCCTTAGAGGGTGGTCACCTGACCTGGGCCTATATAAACAAGGGAGGGAAAACTTTCCAGTCAGTTGGGGCATCACTGACCTGGGGAACCCACGCAGGAGTTTTAGGCGGGAGGGCCTAGTTAGGAACCTATGCTACTGGGAGTGACAGGATTTAGGTGCTGCCTCTTAAGCTGGGTGAGGTGTCCTAGACTAGCCCCCTGATCTGGCCCGCGCCAGGGAACCCAGGGACCATCTACAGTGACCTGAAGAGGAAGCCTGCCTGCAGCCCCCAACTCAACCCCCCCTTCAAGAATCAAGAAACAAGAAACCAAGAAATTGATATTTACAAGGGCGCAGGAACCATCAAGCACCAAGAAGAAGAAGTCTAACTGCGCTGACCAGGTACTGGACTGTGCTGCACCTGCGCCCCTTTTGCCCTCACCTGGGTCCCTGCGCTAATCTGCCACTGTCGTGTGGCCTGTCCTGCATGAACTGTCTAATTCTCCTCAGCTTGCTGAACTGGACAAAGCGCTGTGCCCCAGGCGCTATCCCTCCGATCACCTGCTGAAGCGCTGTGTCCCCTTGAGATAAGAAAAAGAGAAAATGCCCGCCCACCTTGTTTTGTTTGCTCCAAAATTTAAGCAACAAATCAATATTATTTAGATATGTTAGGTATATTTATTTTTACCTGTTCTTTAAATTCAATTTTTGAAAAAATCATTAATTTATGTCAGAAAGACAACACTACACATATATCACATATATACAACAACTTGTACAAAACATTCACCAAAAAACATTAATACATAAATATATACATTCACTGTACACAACATTGCTAATACATTTCTTAGCTGTTCCAAGGACAAATGTCAACTCTTTGCCTTAATAACCATTAGTGATTATACTGATGAGAACAGTAGTGAACAAAGTCACAATCAACCAGAGATATTAAATAATAATTCACAAATCAATAATTATAAATAATTCAAATTTTTATCTCCGTTCTGCCGACGCGTTTCGAACACCAATAAACAATTATGGGTTCTCCTCAGGGCTTTGTCACTTTTATCTTTCCTGTAGCCGTTATTCTCCTATATCTGAATCTGGGTCTTTGAGCTGCAATCTTTTTGATTCTGTGTCTGGGCGTGCCCCTACAGCTTGGCTCTCTTTTAACCTTATTGGGTCCACCGTTAACTTGGGGGCATCTCACTTCATGTACACGACGTTTTAAATATGCGGGTAATCTTGTTTCAAATCGGTCTGCCGGACTCCCGCTATGCGCGCCACATTGGTCCCTTCAGGTTGCTCTCGCATTCACACACTAATTTCGACTTGCTACGGCGTCTCGCTTGACCCACAGTGAGACGAGCGAGACGCCGTAGCAAGTCGAAATTAGTGTGTGAATGCGAGAGCAACCTGAAGGGACCAATGTGGCGCGCATAGCGGGAGTCCGGCAGACCGATTTGAAACAAGATTACCCGCATATTTAAAACGTCGTGTACATGAAGTGAGATGCCCCCAAGTTAACGGTGGACCCAATAAGGTTAAAAGAGAGCCAAGCTGTAGGGGCACGCCCAGACACAGAATCAAAAAGATTGCAGCTCAAAGACCCAGATTCAGATATAGGAGAATAACGGCTACAGGAAAGATAAAAGTGACAAAGCCCTGAGGAGAACCCATAATTGTTTATTGGTGTTCGAAACGCGTCGGCAGAACGGAGATAAAAATTTGAATTATTTATAATTATTGATTTGTGAATTATTATTTAATATCTCTGGTTGATTGTGACTTTGTTCACTACTGTTCTCATCAGTATGATCACTAATGGTTATTAAGGCAAAGAGTTGACATTTGTCCTTGGAACAGCTAAGAAATGTATTAGCAATGTTGTGTACAGAGAATGTATATATTTATGTATTAATGTTTTTTGGTGAATGTTTTGTACAAGTTGTTGTATATATGTGATATATGTGTAGTGTTGTCTTTCTGACATAAATTAATGATTTTTTCAAAAATTGAATTTAAAGAACAGGTAAAAATAAATATACCTAACATATCTAAATAATATTGATTTGTTGCTTAAATTTTGGAGCAAACAAAACAAGGTGGGCGGGCATTTTCTCTTTTTCTTAGTTCATTATAAGGTCCAGCCAGTCCCACATTTTAAGGACCTAACTCCTTCACTTTAAAAAGTGTCCCCTTGAGAAGCGCTTATGTTCTGCAGACAAGTTCAAGCGCCATACCTTTGTAGCGCCACGAAGTCCCGGTGTGGAGCGCTTTGGCCCCATTGTGCCTGTGAGAAGTGCCAAGGTACTGGTGGCCTCCATGCCCCTGAGGCACTAGGTTTTTGAAGCGCCATAACTGTCCAGCGCTGGGCCCCCAAAAGCGCAGTCTGCGCACTCACCGCAGTCGCCCTGTCAGGCGCTGTCTTCCCCAGTCACCGCTGCAGCCCGGACGGTCTGAGGTGCCCTGCGAAGTGCTGGCATCGCCGTCATCTGTCCCGGCGGGCCCCCGGTAACCGGAGAGGGCCGCCGCCATGTCGCTGTGGGCCGTGCTCGGCCCGGAAGAAGAGTGAAGCAGTGGCGCTGTTACCCGGTGCACCAGGGCCCGGCTCGACAGGAGGGCCTTCCCGCCACTGCCAGCATCGTCTCGGCAGCCCCACGATGTCAGGAGGGGGCCGCCGCAGTATTGTAGCGGGCCGTGTTGGGCCCTGAAGCAAGAATACCGGCATCACGTGACGGGGGGGCGCCACGTCATCGGCCGCGCCCCCGCCTGTAGCCGCGCAGCCATTGACTGCTGGTCACACACCCCAAGGAGCTGCCCTGCCATTGGCCGCCGGGCCGCGCCCCCATTAAGTAAGGCCTCTGATTGGCCCGGTACCAGGAGAAGCCCCGGCCGGGCCTGAGAAACGTCGCGGAGGGGGCCAGGAGGTGAGAGAGCGCCCTCCGATTCGCTGCACCATCGGGGCCGGCGGAAACCCCGGCGCGGGCCCTGCAACCGGCCCCACAGAGCAGAGAAGACCAGAGGGCTCTGAAAAGAGCACACGCCCTCCCTCCAGCCTCCTGAGACCACGCAAGGGCCCCGGAGGGCCGAAATACCCAAGGTAACCCCCGGGGAGGAGGGCGGTAGGCCGGGTAAGGCCCGAGGTCGCCCCTCCCCTGGGGAAAACTGTGACTGGGCCCCGTTGGCCCCCCCCTAATGTGCCTCGAGTAGCTGGGAGGCTTGGGAACAGATACTTTCCCCATTGAACTGCCTTTTGCCAGTTTTAGGCTTGGAGCCTGGTAATTGAACTGGGAGTTAATGTTTGGTGAACAAATAATCCACTTCATTGACTGTTGGTGCATGGTGGCAGTCTTATGCTGCCTTTACTGTTCATACTGCTTAAATGTTTTCATGCCTGCTTATGGGAGGATCTTTTTCCCTGTACTGAATTTCTTGCAGGGGTGGGCCTCTATAGTTCCTGACCGGGTTAAGTTCTGGACCCTGGTGATTTATGCCAGTATTGTTTCGAGGGCCTGATTTTGGTCGCAAGACTGTTGATATTTACAAGAGGAAATGCTTATGATTTCTCCCTACAGGTTAGCCCATGGTTTATGAAACTACCTTCCAGCCGGCTGAATAATTTAACGTGACAGGCTGTGTATTTGGAGTTTTCTGCTGTACTGAAAGTACTTAATGACATGCTCTACCTAAGGTCAATGGAATGTTTTACCCTTGAGTAAACAAATGTTTAAATCTTAGCCTTAGGCATGGCTTAACCTGGCTACTGAAGCCATTCAATCCAGCTAATTAAATATTTTACTCCTCTCTAGGGTAGGGGTTCCTGAATGCCTACAGTGATATAAGGAAATGTTTTATCCCTGCGTAGGGAAATGCTCTACTCTTAGCCTTATGTATCGTTTAACCTGACTAATGAAATGTTTCACTCCAGCTAATTGAAGGTTCACTGCAGTGTAAAGAAACGTTATTTCTTTCCTGACAGGATAATTGAAATGTGCTGCATTGCTGATAAAATGGTCATGTTTACCTTATGAGGAGTTCCCTCTGATTGAGGACATGTTTTACTTCCTAATGACCAATTTACTCCTGATTAGGAAATGTTTGGGCTGTACCTAAGGAGAGGTTGCCTGATTCTCCCTAAAGTGTTTAGGCCTGCAAAGGAAGTTGTTGACTCCAGGTCTACAGTTATCTAAGGTACTGCTTACTGCGGGCTAAGGAAATGTCCTACATGTAATGAAAAGTGTTATCCTTTAATGCACTGCTCATTCCTGCTGAAGGATATGTTTTACTCCTGCAAAGGAGTTTTATGTAATGTTCATCCTTGTTTGGTGAGCGGTTACTTGCTTTACCTACTGAACAGGTTACTTACTTGATGACATGGTGATTTCTCCATACCTAATGAGATGTTTTGCGCTCCTGTTTAATTAGATGCTAATTCTTCCAAGAAATGTTCATCTTTAACTACTGAACTGCTAATTATCTACTGAGATGTTATTGTAACAGATTCAAGTGATTATTGAACTGCTCCCTTTTCTCCCCTCGTATGAAATGCTTTAATGACTAATTGATACTGTGATTTTCCACTCCTGAACCTTAATCTTATATATTTTTAATCAAACACACTGGAGTGGCGTCAGTCATTGCGTGCCTTTGATTGTCTCAGTGAGTGTGTGCTGTGTAGTCACTTAACACCTAATATTTCGGGTGCCTACCTGCTCGTGCCAGGCTACCCCCGGGTAACTGGCGACCCCAGTTCCTACATGAACTTTAAAAGCATTTCCAGACCTACCCCAGTCAATGTGCCTAAATCATTTCCACCACAGTGCACAATTATGAGGTCAGGGTGTGGTAAATGCATAAAGGATTTTACCAATGGTATCAATTGGTGACTTCTTAATCCTCTCTGTCCAATCCATACAATGTCCACATTTGGTAAATCAAGGTTGTAAATACCTCTGTTAGCTGCGTAATTTTCACTCCAGTGGACAAAGTTATGACCCACAAACTAGACTTTTGGCATCTTGAAGGTAGATGTGCTTGTATTCAGATGAGTTGTGGAAATGAAATGGCAGTTTGAAAGTAGGAGTTATGAAAAAAAAGTGGTTGAGATTCAGTGCACTTGAAAAACAAGAAATGATTGGTGCTTTCTTAAAATTCAGCACTGCAAATTAGGGTGCATGCTTTTTTTTTAAAGAAGTCATTTCAATGGTTGAGGAAAAGTCATTTCAAGAAACATTGCACATGATTAGCTGGTACATTGAGAGGTCAAACACCCTTGCTGCATTGTTTTGCAACATAGTATGATGAACTTTTCAACAGTGAGCTGGGTTAGGAGGGAGTTACCATGGTAACAGGGGAATGAGCACTGGGGGGATGGGTGAATGTAATGTACAACCAATTAAAAGGTGCAGTTTGGTTTTGAATTTGTGTGGGAATAATTTGTATTGGTTATGTACAAGAATATGGGTCTGAAATGAGAAAGAATCTGTGCCATTATTCTCAGGCTCCAGTGAAAGAAGCATTATTCGGAGATTCAGCTTAAGAAAATCTGTTGAGTGTGACTGACACTGTTCTACATCTTCTAAAGCATTTTTAAAGGTGAGTAATGATTATTTTAATAAAGATAGACTGCTGTATGCACTATGGGGAAGATTATGAAGCATATTGTGCTTCTTTATTCTTGCATTTTGTGTCATTTTTTTGTAATGATGTTTAAAAATAGAATGGTGCATATTGGAAATGTATTGTGAAAATGAGTTAGATTTCTGCTTTGTTTTTGTAGTGGTCATTTAAATGAGCTGTGCTTTGTGTCAAAAACGACTTACCATGGAAAACATTTTCTGGTAAAAAGTCTGGTTTTTAAATTTTGGTCAAGGATTACACTGAGTGTCTGTTTAGAGTAAGAAATTATATTTCTATAATTTTCAATAATGTCACATGTGCCTTCTAACAGTTTGCCTCTTTTAGCTTAAAAGGTATTCTGTGCCTGTGTCTCATCTTACTCTGTGCCTGTGTGTTATCTGAAATATGATTCATTTAATGAAGATACACTGCTGTATGCAGTATGGGGAAGATTAAGAAGCATATTGTGCTTTTTTATTTTTGCATTGTGTGTGTCATGTTGTTTTGTAATGCTGTTTAAAAATTGTATGGTGCATATTGAAAATGTATTTTGCAAATGAGTTAGGTTTCTGCTTTGCTTTGTAGTGGTCATGGAAATGGGCTGTGCTTTGTGTCAAAAACGATTTACTAAGTAAAATTTTTTCTGGTAAAAAGTCTGGTATATATATGCTTATATATAGGTGGGCTGTTTTTGGCCAGTAGAGACAGTGAAATATTATGAGCAGAGACACACATACTGCTTGTAGAGACAGACATGGTAAATTATATGTAACATCCTGGTCATGGGCCTAAGATCACACTGTGAGTCAAGCTTGATTTTAAATGGATCTGGGTGAATAATATGCTTAGTTGATGTCTTTAAAAATATGGAAGTACATGTTTTTCAAAGACATGGTAGATTACATGTAACATGCTGGTCATCTGCCTAAGATCACACTGATGGGTGAATCAAGCTTCACTCACAGTTTGATCTTAGGCACATGAGCAGGATGTTACATGTAATGAGAAATAAATATTATGTGTTGCTTAAATATGGGTGCCCTCTTTTTGGCCTGTAGAGACAGTGAAATAATATGATCAGAGAGACATATATTGCTTGCAGAGACAGACATGGTAGATTACATGTAATATCCTGGTCATGGGCCTAAGGTCACACTGTGAGTCAAGCTTGATTGTAAATGGATGTGGGTGAATAATATACTTAGTTGATGTCTTTAAAAATATGGAAGTACATGTTTTTTAAAGACATGGTAGATTATATGTAACATTCTGGTCATGTGTCTAAGATCACACTGTGAGTCAAGCTTCATTTTAAATGAATCTGGGTGAATAATTTGTTTACTTGATGTGTTAAAAAATTATTTCTTGAAGTCAGTTAGGCTTTATGATATGTACTGCTAGAGAATCTTAGCCAGCATGTCTGTTAGGCTTCTTAGTTGCCAAAAGATCTATGGTGATTCCTTTTGGCAGGTAAGAGGCCTAACAGACATGCTGCCTAAGATTCTCTAGCAGTACATATCATAAAGATTGCATGTAACATCCTGGTCATGTGTCTAAGATCACACTGTGAGTCAAGCTTGATTTTAAATGAATCTGGGTAAATTATTTTTTTAGTTGATGTCTTTAAAAAATCATTTCTTGAAGTCAGTTAGGCTTTATGATATGTACTGCTAGAGAATCTTAGGCAGCATGTCTGTTAGGCCTCTTAGTTGCCAAAAGATCCATGGTGAGTCCTTTTGGCAAGTAAGAGGCCTAGCAGACATGCTGCCTAAGATTCTCTAGCAGTACATATCATAAAGATTACATGTAACATCCTGGTCATGTGTCTAAGATCACACTATGAGTCAAGCTTGATTTTAAATGAATCTGGGTGAATAATTTGCTTACTTGATGTGTTAAAAAATAATTTCTTGAAGTCAGTTAGGCTTTAGGATATGTACTGCTAGAGAATCTTAGGCAGCATGTCTGGTAGGCCTCTTACTTGCCAAAAAGGCTCTATGCTGTGTAATAAAGATGTGTGTAACATGGTAATAAAATTAGTGTTTTTTTGTTTTTTTAGTGTTTGCTGCTCAAATCCAAGAATCTGGAGTGTAATTGAGAGTGTTTTGAACCTTCAAAACCATTTATAAAGGTGAGTTGCTAATTTGTAAAGGGGATCTATTTTTGTGCAGCTTAAAATAATAAGAAAAATTTCTCTCAATGTTTCCACCATTTGTTGTACCATTTTATCTTTTATGTGTACCATGTCTGTATCTGCTTGCACTATTTATGTATGTTGTCATACTATTTTACTGTCTCTCGGCACCATCTTTTTATGGGACTGCTCCATGTGTTCTTTTCTTTGCAGTCCTGCTTCATCTATCCTCTGCCTGTAACAGTTTAGTGTCTGCGTGCATTATTTCTTGCTAAATCTGCATTATCTCTCTAACTCTGGCTGTACCATCTGTCTGAACCCATTCTTGTGTATTTGCAGAGGCCTATTATGATATGGCTGTTGGTGTGTGTTATGCAGTCCTACCATGATAAATATTTTCCCTCTCTGTCTGTAGTTTCGCACTCTCTGGTTGTACTGTTTTCTCTCTGTCTTCTCTATCTGTGCCTCTGTGTGCTTCATGTAGCCTCTGGATGTAACATTTCAGTGTCTTTTTGTAGCATTTTTCTCTATTGTACCATTTTATCATCTGTGTGTACCATGTCTGAGTCTGCTTGCACTATCTGTGTCTGTTTTCATACCATCTCACCGTCTCTACTGGCAAAAAACAGACCATATACATGTAAGCAAGAAATAACATTCCTTTTTCATTTCAACAGGACACCCTGGATCTTTATTGCACAACATAGAGCCTTCTTAGCAAATAAGAGGCCTAACAGATATGCTGCCTAAGATTCTCTAACAGTACATATGCTGAAGCATAATTGTGTTCCAAACATGATTTTAAAACACAACAACTAAGCAAATTATTCACCCAGATTAATTTAAAATCAAATTTGACTCACAGTGTGATCTTAGACACATGACCAGCATGTTATATGCAATCTACTATGTCTGTCTCTGCCTGCACTATGTGCCTCTCTGCTCATACCATCTCACTGTGTCTCTGCACCTTCTTTTTTTGTAACTGCTCCATCTGTTCTTTTACTTGCAGCAGTGCACCATCTGTTCTCTGACTGTAACAGTTTACTGTCTGCCTGCGTTATTTAATTTTTCGTCAGCACCATCTCTCTATATCTGTGCCTGTACCATCTCTCTGCACCCTTATATATGCATTTGCAGAGTTCTATTATGATATGGTTGCTCATGCTTAGCATGAAATTGTGTACATGCTGTGCAATTTAGATGCTGAGTGTGCTGTTGAAAGGCAAAAGCAACTGTCTCTGTGGCAAGTAGTAATCTTTTTAGTGATTTTACATTTCTGCACTGTGACTTCCACCTTCAGTCTGTACACAGTTTAAACACCAGTTTATTGTGCTAAACTCAGAAAATCCATCCCTAGTAATAAATTATAAAGTCTTTCAACAGTTCTACAGTCCAGAAAACCCTTAAACAAAACTCACAGTAAGACCCTCTTTGACTGCAGTAATTATTTAAATAAATTGCAAGGGATAGTGTTATGTGTCTAGGATCACAGTGTGAGTCTGTTTTAAAAAAAGAAGAAGGTGGCAGATTAATTTGTATACTTAATGTGTTTAAAAGTATGGTAATGTATGTACTTATAAAATTGGTAAAGGTAGTTTTTAATAATCTATTTGTGAAAAAATATAATTAAGTCTTTATATTTCTTTGGAAGGACCAGCAACATAATATTATTGATACAATGGAAGACTATCAAGAAAACGTTGCTTTGAATTTTGACATCTCAAGTGATTTATTAGAGGAAGTGAAAGATGGACTTTTTCCAGAGGAAAGTGATACTGGAAATGAAGATTTTTTGTATGAGAGTTTGGACAGTGCTTTTGTTGAAGTGGTAGAAGATTTTGAATTGGAAAATGAAAATTTGGTTTATGATGAAAATGAAATACCGGATGAAGTCATGTTGCAAGTTTTATTGGACTATGAAATTTTCACAAATAAATTTATAATTTATAATAAAACATTTTTCGAGTCAGTCTTCTTGTAGTATTGCTCGTTCATGTTTTTAATTAAAATGAGAATAAATGTTTTAATGAAGTGTGTTAGAGATTAGGGTCAGAAACATTAATTCCACTATGACCCCCTACACCGCCTGAAAACTACTGTACTGTTCTTAACCCTGAAATATTATTCTCAGGAAATACGTCTATAATGTTGACACACCAATGCACTGCCATCAAGTCACAAACAGCACTCACTACATGATTTCCTACTCTGTTCAGAGACTGTTGCTATGCCTTAATTTTACTTATAAACTGAACCAGTGTTTACATTATTTAGTGGTTATAATTTCTATGTTATAAGTTAGTAGAAGTCTATATTATTTTTTTTCTTTATTCATAAGAGATTATAATTTTGAACAGAAAGAAAAATCAACAAGCAGAACAAAAATGAAAAAAGAAAAAAACAAAAACAGACATACTATTCGAAGAGAAAACAATTAGAAGAATTACGTAATCAACAAAGGACGGACAAAAAGAAGAGTGCTCCTGGTAAGACAACCAAGGATTTTATAAAGAAAGTATGTCAAAGGAAAACAAATTTTGGATAATGTGGGAAAGGAAAAACATTTGGGAGTATCTACAAGGAGAAATCAGAGAAAAAAGAAAAATGTTTCCCAACTCTGCGGTGAACAAATTAATAGACAAACTAATCAGTTTGCGGAAATCAGGAAGCGTATGTTTTATAATAGAGTAGTTTCAAATTTATTAAAAAATGTAAGAATTTCTAAAAGGAAATCTGCTTTTTATAAGAAAAAAAGTATATTGAGAATATTGTTGAACGCGCATTAGAGACAAAAAAAGTTATTTGTTTTAGTAATTAATAGAATAAATACACTAAATAAGGAAATCAAAGTTTTAAAAGCTAAGAGTAAATGGAAAAGAGTAATTAATCGGACTAATTTTTGTGATGTTTTTTCTGGAAAATGGATGCATAGTTCAAGTTGTGAGCCATTTTTTAATGAAGAGAGTTACTTTCAAACTAATGATTTGTTGCATGCAGTTGACACCAGTGGTCGAGCATATGAGGTGAAGGACGGTTGTCCTATTGAAAAAGAGAAAATTGTGCCTAGAAATACAGAAGAGGTGATAGCTCATGAAGTTTTAGGGAGACGTCCTAAGGCTCCTGTGTACACTTGGAATTGTAGTAGTATTTGCAGTGTACGACAGGATTCAATTGATTTCTTTTGCAATTTCTTACGTAAGTATGCTAAGAAAAGTCTTAAACAAAAAGTTAAAATGTTGCAAGAATTAGACCCTTGCAGAGTGAGAGAAAAAACAGGTCTGCAAGGGCATTCTGTGGCTTGTCTTTCTAAAAAAGTATGCCAGAGTGTTTTTCACCATTTCAGGATGTTAGCAGTGCATCATACCGAAGTAAGAAAATTAGTGAGAAGGTTGTATTATGCAAAAAGTCCAGCACTTAAGCTCAAACAGTTAAATAGTGCTCTTTTGCATGGATCTGAATTAGATGTTAAGAAGATCTGTGAAGAAATTGAGGTTAATTATTTTGGTCCAGAAGAAGACAGTGCAGAAACTGATTCAGTAATAGAAGGAAATGTGGTAGAAAATGTCCGGAATTTTAATACTGAAAATTTTGAACAGGAAATAACAAAGTTTAAGGTTATTGCAGGTGAAAAACCAAATTTTCCTTGTGTGTGTTGTCGACGCACTCATTACAAAAATCAAACCATGTTAGTTGATTTATATTTAAAAAGTCAAGAGGAAAATAATAGTGAGTTGAAAAAGTTTGCAACTTATTTGTTGGTAGAAAATTGTTTTGATTTGGGTTCTGATCAACGTATATTTGTAAATAGTTTTATAATCAATTAAGTGATAATAGAATGCCTGCTAGAGCTGTACATAATAATCTTGAGTTGGTGAGTATTCCATCTGAACTGAAGGATTTAAATACCTATGAGACTATTCTGATTCAATGTGTGCATCCATTTCAGGCTATTGTTTGTATGGAGCCTAAAACAGGGAAATTAAATCCTTCAAATTTACAAAGAGGATTAAAGGGAAGAGTTGTATATTTGCCTATTGATTTAAAGAAAAACATTGAGACAATTGGTGTTGAAAATGTAGAAGAGGAACCTATAGTTATTCTAGTTAATGGTGTGCTACAAAGAGTAAGAAAATCTGGCAAGATTTAGTGGATGTTAGAAAAGTCAAAAAGACAACGTTGTATTTGGTCAAAAACAATAAATACTATAAAAATGTATACGTAGGAGATGAAGAAATAAATGAAGAAGAGGATAATGATTTGTCTGCTGGACAAATTGAAAAAGTGAATGTGTCCAGAAGTGAAGAAATTTATGAACATTACAGTGTTCATCCACTGCATTCCAAAGAAGCATTTGGGAATGCTATTGAATTATTTCAGATGAAAAAAGCAGAAGGAACTCCCATTAGTGTATGGGAAGAAAGCTTTGAAGCTCGTTGTTTCCTTAGTTATTTCCAATAGGTCAAGGTGCACGATATGATGACCGACCTATGCAGATTCCTGCTTCTGAATACCGGACAAAAGGATTATATGCAGAAGATCCGAGATTTCGTCAATGTATTCCATATTTGTTTATTTTCTGTTTGAGAGTGATTTATCTGGACTTTCTTATGCAGTAAACCATATACTAAAAAGTGGAGTACAGCTGCAAAATGTTTTAGCAAGGTAGTTTATGGATAAAGTCCAACAGAAAGACACTGTTTTGGATTCTCACCTAATTAATCTAATGGCATGTCAGCGTGGTACTAATGAGTATTGGTACCGTCATCATGGGGATTTAAAATGTATGCTAAGAAACTTAGGAGCACCTACATGGTTTCTAACTCTAAGCTGTGCTGAATATGCTTGGGAAGATTTACTTGAATTTCTTCGAGAGGCAAATGCAAACATCGAAAATATAGAGTACAAGACACCTGGGGAACTGTGCTCTCTGGATCCAGTTAATGTTTGCAGATATTTTAATCATAGATTTGAAGCTATGATGTCTTTTATTACAAACAAAAAAAAACTCCTCTTGGCGAAGTTCTGGATTTCTTTTGGAGAAAAGAGTATCAAGCGAGAGGTGCTCCTCATATTCATATGCTATTATGGATCAAAGATGCTCCCAATTTTGGAAAAGACTCAGATGACACTGTACTGTCTTTCATTGAAGAATATGCAACATCTGATATACCCAAAAGTACAATTGATAAGGACTTAAGAGGGAAAGTGTTACGATCTCAAAGCCATCGTTGTGGCAAATATTGTCGACGAAAATTCAAATCAAAGGATAAATTCTATACCAAATGTCGTTTTGGATTTCCACGACCAGTAATTTCAAAAGGAAGAGTGAACAATTTGATGTCGTCTTTGCGACATACTGTCACAAGAAGATCACCAAAAAATACGTACAATTTAATAAGAAATGAAGAGTCAAAATACATAAATGACTATAACCCAGTCATTTTGTCCATGTGGAATGCTAACATGGATATTCAATATGTTTCAGACAACTCTATTGCTGTGGCTCGATATGTAACGTCTTACATCACCAAATCTGAAAAGACGGAACTAAAGGATATGTGGGAAGACATTTCTCATGAAAAGAGCCTAAGTAAGAAATTGTATACCTACAGTTTGAAGATGTCATCTCATCGAGAAATTGGAGCATATGAATGTTGTGATCGATTACCATCAGCAAGTCTTTATGCAAAATCTCGAACAATCATTTGGGTGAGTTTAGGTCTTGCAAGAACAAGAAACCGAGTTTTGAAACCTGTTCAAGAAATTGAATATTTAGCAGAGAAACAACCAAACAGTACACACATTCTGAAGATAAACATGTTGGATACATACTATCCAAATAGAAGTAATCTGCTTGAAAACATTTGTCTGTATGAAATACTACAAAACTACACTTTTAAAAGGAATATTACAGAGGATATTGATAAAGGTGTATATGCTGTGATTAGATGTGAAGGATGTCTGGTAAAACAAAGAAAAGGATATTTGATTAATCACCGAAAACTGAGTGGTGAAACTCCTGACAAAAGAGAATTTTACTATTTAGCTCTTTTGCAACTCTTTAAACCATGGCGTAAAGAAGAGGAACTACTTGGTTACTTTGACAGTTATGAAGATTCATTCAACGCATCTAAAAATAGTATAGAATGTCCTGTTTTTAGTAATTATCTGCAAATGTTGAAGGACGAAATAGAGCAAGAAGCAACAATAGAAGCGGAGATTGCTAGAGACAGTTCTCAAGATAGTAAAAGTTCTGCTTCGTTGAGTCAAGATCCACTAGGACAACCAATTATCCAAAATGAAGCAGCCACTGCCATGGATGAGGTGGAAAGAGCAATGGAACAAGTTCAACAGGATGTAATAAACTTAGAAGAATTGGAAAAGCAACTTAATCTTGAGCAAAAACAAATATATGATGAAGTGACACAGCAGATTGAGCATGGTTTTCGTCATGAGAAAAAAGAATGCTCATGTATGTCATTTCAACCTGTCCGACTATATGTGAGTGGAGAAGCTGGAACTGGTAAAAGTTTTCTAATTAAAGGAATTGCCACATATCTACGGCAAAGAACTGAGTCATCACTCTCTTGTATTGTTACTGCTCCAACTGGGTTGGCAGCACACAACATAAAGGGATTACTTTACATCGTTTATTGATGCTGCCAGTTGAACATGAAAATAAATTACAATACCACAAGCTATCTGGAGAAGCTTGCTGTGAAGTTTCTAGAGTCCTTAAAAAATGAAACTTCTCATTATTGATGAGGTAAGCATGGTATCAAATGTAATGCTTGCCTTTGTGCATTTAAGAATGCAACAGATTCTTAAAACAGAGTATGATGTGTTATTTGGAGGCAAACACATCATAGTTTTTGGAGATCAACTGCAGCTAACTCCTGGAAAAGGACAACCTGTATTTAAAACTGTTACACATGAAGACACCAGAAAGTGCCTGGGAAGTATTGGAAATGTTAATATATGGTCACATTTCAAATATACTGTACTCATTCAAAATATGCGACAGGCAAAGGATGCTAAATATGGAAATATTCTTCAAGATATAAGAATTGGAAAACTAAGTGAACATGCCAAAGAAACTTTACAAACACGATTACTTTCCAATTTGTTTCCAAATGAAAATAATGTGGCAGAGAAAATATATAGTAAAGAGGCAGAAGATAAGTCCAGTTATATGCTTGATGCCAACTCTCCAAGAATGTTCAATGTTCAATGAAAAAATGTTGAAGTTAGAAAATGAAGAAATTAAGAAACTGGAAGCTAAAGATAGAATAGAGCATGAAGGAAGTACTATTATTTTGTCAGAAAGGTTAAAGTTAAAATTGGATTCATTAGAGAAATAAATATCTAAAACTGCTGGTTTAGAAAAGAATCTGTATGTATGTTTAAAATGTCGGATTATTTTACGAAGAAATTTACATGTGGAAAGAGGTTTGGTGAATGGAGCAATGGGTAATGTTGTCGGTTTTGTGAATTATCCAAATAGAGATGAGATTGAATTTTTTAAAATCAAATTGGATGGAATTGAAGAGGTACAACAAGTCAGTCGTTGTTCAAATCGATTTTTGCTTGTAAAAGATTTATATGTCTGCCGAAAACAGTTTCCTGTTTGTTTGGCATATGCGGTGACTATTAATAAATCTCAAGGTTTAGGTGTAGATAGTGCTTTGATAAATATTGGAAGTACTGTGTTCAAAGAGGATATGGCCTATGTTGCTTTATCACGTGTTAGAACTTTATCTGGATGGTATCTGATTGATTTTGATGAGACAAAGATTAGTGCAGATCTAAATTGTGTGAAGGAGTATAACAGGTTAAGAAGAGAATATGCTCCAAGTTTACCTCAATATCCTTTAATTGAAAAGTGTGTGGTAGGTCAAAAAAGGAGATATGAGGAAAAATGTACTGAAGTAGTAGAGAAACTAATAAAAATAGATGAACCTGTGATTGGTAGCAAAAAGCAAAAAGTTACTACTGAAGAGATTGTTGGATTTAAATTTGAAAACAGTTCTGGTGTAAACCATATAACATATTGTACAAGTTATTTTGTATTTTGTATTCACAAATATTTATTATAACTGATTTGTTTATTCTCTTCCACAGATATTACATTTATAAGGTAAGTACGACTAATAAAAAATACTTTTTCATTAGTTTTTTATTTCTGTTTCTCCCTATACTTCCCTCACTCCCTCTCTCTTACCCTCACTCCCTTCATCTCCTCACTTTGTCAGTCCCCTTCTCTCACGGTCACTCCCTTTAACTCATCCACATTTCGTCATTTACCTTTCTTTGCTCCTTCCCTGAGTCCCCTTCTGTCACTGTTTCATTCACTCCCTCTGTCTCTTCACTTTCTCACTCCCCTTGTCTCATGCTCACTCGCCTTTATCCACCCTCTATCATCCCTGTTTCCTCAATCTCAATGCCCTTCTCTTACCCAACCTCACCCCTGTTTCCTTACTCTGCTTCCTTCACTTCTCCTCATTCACCATACTTCAATCCATACTTCAGTCCCCTTAGCCTGCTCTATTTCCCTTTGTCCATCCCTTACACTCCTTCCCTGTCTCTACCCCGTTCACCTTCTCTCACTCACTCTTCTTCACTCTATTTCTTTTAGTGCCCTTTCACTGTCCTTAACTCACTCCTCTACCCTTAGTCCTTTTCTTTTACACACTGTTTTTCTCATCTTCCATTACTCATCACACTCTCCTTTCCTCCCTCACCATACTTTCCTTTCCACAGTCATTCCCTCAATCCCTTCCTCTCTTTCACTCAGTCATCTTAGTAATTGATTTATACACTACACATTCAGTCCTTCTCTGTCTCTCCCTTTCTCTTCCTTTGTTTCACTTTCTGTTTCCTGCACTCCTACTTTCTTTTGTTTTATGAAATGTATATTATAACTCTATTTTTTCTTTTATTCCACAGATAGTATATTTTTAAAAGAAATTTACTATTAATTTGTTACTATTTCTAAGGTAAGTATAACAAACAAAAATACTTTTTAATCACTCTCTTACTTCTCTTTGTCTCTTGATCATTGTTAAATCTATCTCTTATTCGCCTTCCTTAACTATTTTTACTTTCCTTTAGTTTCCTTTACTTATTCCCATTATTTCCCTTTTTTCTTCTTTACAGTCTTTCTGTCATTATTAATACTGTTTTTTCAGCCTCACTCACCTTGTCTAACTACCTTTTTCTCTCTCTGTCCTTTACTTGTCTTTCCTATCTTCTACTATCACTACATGTATCTTGCTTTTTTTTCCATTACTCTTTTCCCCTCACTCTTATACCCCTTCCCTCACTATCACTTCCCTTTACTGAATCTCACTCCTCTTCTCACACTTCATGTTCTCTTCTCTGTACATCTGTGGTAAATAAATAAATAATACCCTATTTTTGACTAGGCATATATCATAACAGATAGCTCAATAAATAAGAGTCAAGATTCGAGGTAGTAGGAGTTTGCAGGTTTATTACAGCATAAGGACAGGAACAGGACGACCTGCATAGGAACAGGAGCCCAGCAAGGGAAAAGAGGCCCAGCAGCTGCTGGGGCTGGGTCTGGGATGAGCGCGCTAACTTTTAATAACAATACATGAGTTTATATACATAACGCAAACACATAGCATTACATTGCGGTAGGCGTAGCAGTGGGTGGAGCAGAAGGCGTGACGCGTAGCAGTCGCGAAAGATAAGAGTAAAAGTAGGTGTAACTGGGCGTATACATAGACATGTGGTGCAAACGTAACAGAATATGTCATGAATGGGCGGAAACATAGGAGGGGGCTACCTAAGGAGCCGGGACCTCTAACCTGATGGTGCGCGCAAACTAGCAATGACGTGTTACTAGGAGAAGCTGGGGGCTACGAACTCTGTGCTAGGAGCAGAGACTAAAGTCTGGAGGGTCGGAGCGACATGTACCTAAACCCTATCTAGTATCTGATGTTTAGGGAACATGTTGATATAAACTAGGAGTCAGGAGGGGAAAAGCTAACTTGATTCTAAGACTGGACCATGCATTATTCTACATGTAGTGCGTGATGAGGAATATTAAATGACCAGTAAATGCAGTATTTCTCTAACATGGAGACGTGAAGGCTAGACAATGACGGAAACTATTGATGCAGTTCAGTAGCTTAGGAATGCAGAGAAGGAGGACTGAACTGATAACTGGAACTATAACATACTTTGGCAGACTCAGAGGCAGAGCCAAGCTGCACCGGGCACTGCGAGGCCGGAAGTAAGTGAAGGGTCGAGGATACAGGTGGGGGCTGTATCGCTCCTCAGCGAGGCTTCAGGAGACAGGAGCTGAATCTGATGTCCAGGCCCTTTTTGAGGCCTAGAAACGGGGACTTTATAATGGAATAACGTGCACACTGGGAAACGTGGCAACGTAACTTTACATAGGCCTGATATTCGTATTATTCACGAGGACTGGAAACTGGCATACTAGAGGTGGACACAACTGTAATTGCGTCATGAATTGGACATGGGGAGTACATATGCATATTTAATCATGCACACATAACATATGATGGATGAGGCGTAGGGACACAGAACATGGCAAAATTTACTTTTCCACATTCCCTCCTTGTCACTACGTTTCCATCAGGAAACATCAATATTCATGATACCATCTATCATTTCATACAGTATCATTTGTTCGTCTCGAATTATCTTGGAACGAGATTTAGAACGGGGCTTGGGACTAGGAATACAAGAGGTAGCACAAATGCCGCAAATCGCAGGGCCACATTGTATACAGAGGCAGCAGCTGAATATGATCGCTACTGCGATACCTAGAAGGGACAGGACTTTCCATCCCCAGGCGGAAATTATATTCCAGAACCAACCGGACCATGTCCAGGTGCCTGGATCTTGGTGTAACAGATGGGCAATTTTATGGAGTCTGGTTATAGCTGAATAAACAGACGGCGCGTTATTTGGAATGAAAATGCAGCAACTAGATCCGATGACTCTACAGGCCCCGCCCCTATCGGCCAGTATGACGTCAAGGACGAGACGATTCTGTAAAACGACAATTCTCATAAAGGATTGCTCTTCGGTTAAGTTACCTAGAGCGGAGGCAGTCTCATCTACTACTGCTTCAAGGGTTCTTGTTAACCTACGGATTAGCTTACTGTTTACAACTGTGCCTAAATAAGGGAACACACCTTTATCTATATCAATGAATTGTTCTGCAGCAGTTTCAGTATAATCGACAATCGGGAGGTTTCTCTTGTGTCTAGTATGTACTAGGAAGGAATTCCTATGGTAGTCAGGTGGGGCTAGGAAAACAGGTGGCAGTAGGAAGGCAATGTAACAGGTTCCCTCCCAATCGAGGGGCAAACGAACATATGCGGTTTGACCACAAACAAAATAAGAATGACGTGAGGCTTTGAAAATAGATTTCCCACTGTCACTATACTTGACAACAGTAGTACATTCACTATGTCCTACATGTACGGAACCCTTATTTCGGACACATAATTCGCCTTTGACTGGTAGTACTGAAATAGCAGGTAAGTCTGGAGTAGTATCAGACTGAACATTCAGGACCATAAAATTCGACGAATAATTACCTAAATTGTACACTTCATTTTCTAGATCTAAACCTGTTCTGTGGGGAAGACCTTGCTTGTCTGGAAAACATGTACTGTTAAGAAAAGACATATCTGTTGAGGATGACGTTAACGTGAACCATGCTCCACACGAACCATTATGTGAGAATGGATAAGGAAAGAGTGGCAGAACTCCCTTCGACGTCTGGAAAGGGGGGAGTCGACCACACACCCAACAATTAGTGGCATTGCTGGTCTGGTGTGAGTAATGTAACATACGGATAAAAGAATTATTACGCATAGCGAGGCGATATGAATATTCGTGAGGAGGCAGATCACTAAACGTGTGCTCTACTGTAACATTAGCAGACTTATTTACATGGAGAACTGGAAAATACAGGAAAAATGCATAACTAGTGCAGGAAATCATAATGCTGATGAATAATATGAAACTTAGAAAAACGATACATTGAATTGAGCTTTGACTGACTCTCTCACTATGGGGGTCTATTTTATACATGTCAGAAACAGTCTAACCGTTTCACCTAGGGGAGGACTTATACAATCAAACTGACTGACTTATTTTACTAGACCGGAGCTTTTGCTTATACTCCTGCTGCGGAGTTTTCTCTACCAAGGGAGGGGTTGTATCAATGTCATTTGCGGGACAGTCCTTAGGAACAATGTTTTGGCAGTCCTTCGAATCCTGGGAAATATTCTTAAAGACGGGTTTCAGTCCTTTAAAAAGTTTAACGTGAGAAAGGTGTATCCATCCTTTTCGGCCTTCCAACTTCACGGCTGTACGGGTGGTGAGGAGGACTTGACGGGGCTCCTTCCATCGAGGCTCCAGCGGACTTGATCTGTCAAAATTCCGGACCATCACCATAGAACCTGGAACGATTTCGTGCGGTGCCACCTCGGTATTGTCTGGAAATGCGGCAGCAACCTGTGAACGACATGAGTTGAGGGCAGACATCAAGGAAGCTAGGTAATCTGTCAGCATATTACTTGAAACATCGGTAATACTTCGGGGTCTAGGAGTACCCCACATGTTAGGGGGCGGCCGAAAACGACCTCATACGGGGACAGACCTGATCTGGAATGTGCGACCATGCGCATATAAAACAAAGCGACTGGCAGAGCTACTAGCCAGTCCACACCCTTATCTTTACATATCTTGGCAATTCGAATTTTCAGAGTCTGATTATGTCTCTCGACTAGACCGGCTGCTTCAGGATGGCGTACACAATGGAACTTCCACTGGTACCCTAACAACAGGGAAACGTGCTTCATGAGTTCAGATGAGAATGGCTGACCGTTATCAGAATATACGACTCTAGGGAGTCCATATCGAGGGAAGAACTCACGAACCAACTGCTTGGCAGTGGTCGCGGCTGTGTAATCTGGGACTGGATATGCTTCTGTCCATCTGGACAAAGCGCATACAACTACAAGGACATACTTAAAACCTCGACATCGCTCCATCTGAATATAATCCATCTGGAGGACTTCAAAAGGGTGGTCAGGGGGCTGGAATCCACCTTGTTCCACCGGGACACTTTTACCTGGATTAAACTGACAACATATCATACAGGTACGGACTTTCTGCTTGGCTGCAGCTCGTAAATGCTTGTTGAACCAAATGTTCTGGATACTGTCTAACATAGCTTTTTCTCCTAAATGTGCTGGACTATGTGCGGTATTAATGATGACTTGAACCATAGAGTCGGGGAGAAACCATGTGGCTCTACCCTTCGTTAACCATCCTTGATCTGTCTGGACCCCTCCTTGTTCGGACCATTTCTTGATTTCCTCGGGAGTAGCATGTAACTGGATATCTATGACATCTTGTGTAGGGTCCTTAACTGTCATGCATGTAATCGGATCTGGAGTATGTGTCATGTTAACTGGAATGTCTAGAGTCTGTGCTGTAAGCTTGGCTGTGCGATCTGCTAGATCGTTACCTTGGGAAATAATGTCAGTAACTTTCGTATGTGCTTTGCACTTCATGATAGCAATAGATGTCGGTAAATGTATGGCATCTAACAGAGCTTGAATAAGGAGACCATGCTGAATCTTGGTTCCATGAGAAGTCATGAAACCTCTCTCCTGCCAGAGCACTCCGAAGTCGTGTACAACTCCGAATGCGTAACGTGAATCTGTATAAACATTAACTTTCAGGTTCTTGGCGTGTATGCAGGCTTGTGTCAGAGCAACTAGCTCTGCTGCTTGAGCGGACAGGGTATCAATACGGTGTGTTTCAATAACTTCGGTGTCAGTAGTCACTGCATACGCGGCGACTAGTTCTCCTGTACTTGTTCTCATACATGAACCATCCACATAAAGTGTCAGGTCAGGATCTGGTAACGGAATGTCTGTCAGGTCTTGTCTTGGTTTTGTCGTAATGTTAACTACTTCCACACAGTCGTGTGTGGTTGGATTTGAACTAACTGATGGTAACAGTGTAGCAGGATTCAGGACGTTGCAGCGTCTAATTTCTATGTGTGGCTGGAACAGTGTCAATTCATAACCTGTTAAACGTGCAATTGTCAAGTGCTGAGTCTGTGTTCGGTTTAAAAGAACTTCTACTGAATGTGGGACTTGTACTGTCAGGGAGTGTCCTAAGACTATGGAATCACTTTGTCTGATAGCTAGGGCTGTGGCTGCAACTGACTTGAGGCACGCAGGCAACGCCTGGGCGACTGGATCTAGTGTGCTCGAAAAATAAGCACAGGGCTTGTATTGTCCTGCTTGATCTTGTGTGAGAACAGATAATGCTGTACCTTCACGTTCAGTAACGAAAAGTGTAAAAGGCTTACTGTAGTTCGGTGTAGCTAGAACTGGAGCTTGGCATAGAGCTTTCTTTAACTCGTTGAAACTAAATGTATGTTCAGATGTCCAAGGGAGAACAGTCGATACGGCTGCCTCCTGTGTCGTTAACTGTATCAGTGGTTTGGCTAGAAATGCATACTGGGGAATCCATTGTCTACAATAGGAAGTAAGGCCGATAAAAGCACGTACCTCCTTCTGGGTCTTGGGCTGAGAAAGACTCGCTATTAACTGGATACGGTCTGGTGTCAACTGCCTACCCCTCTTGGACAGTAAGTGTCCTAAGTAGACCACTTGCTGGACACAGAATTGAAGCTTCGAAGGGGACACCTTGTGCCCCATCTCGGCTAGGAAATACAAGACTGTAAGTGACGCACGTTCGCAGTCACGTTCTGAACGGGCTGTGATCAGTAGATCGTCGACATACTGGAGCAGGGCAGTGTCAGTTGGCATGTGAATGTTGTCTAGTTGTCTCTTAAGTGCTTGACTGTAAATACTAGGGCTTTCTGTGAAACCTTGAGGAGCGCGTGTGAACATATAGCTCCTTCCATTTAAACAAAATCTGAAAAGAAACTGGCTGTCTGGATGAATAGGAACACTGAAAAATGCGTTCTTGAGGTCGATTACTGTAAAGAACGTGGCTTCGGAATCAATGGCTGTCAATAGAGAAGAGATGTCTGGGACAACTGGGTACTGCGGAATAATACATTTATTAAGCTCTCGTAAATCAATCACTAATCGATATACTGGGGGTGCATTTGGATCAGTACGTTTCATGACTGGAATGATCGGAGAATTACATACATTGGAGTCAGTTTCTACAACTACTCCTTGAGCGATGAGCTCGTCAATAATTTTGGATAAGGCTGCTACAGCCTCAGGTGGCAATCTGTACTGTCTGATTCGTGGTAACACTACACCTGGCTTGAGAGTCACACGATAGGGTGTGATTTGCATATAACCTACATCAGTTGGACCTTGCGCCCATAAGTGCTGCGGGACTTGAGACAATCTTGAATCAAAATCTCGTAATACATAGTGACCCTTAAAGTCAGGTAGGAACAGACGTATTCCCTCTGGGGAGCAGCATATGACTGCACCTAACTCTTTCAGTGTCTTAATGCCTAATAGGTTTTCTGGACATGACTTAGTAAGTAGCAGATCAGTAGTGCGGGACAATGGACCTACTTCTAGAGTAACTGGCTTTGATATCTCGTTAACGATAGGCTTTCCTGAAAATCCAAGGGAAACATTTCTTGAGCCTGAGAGCGGAGCCCCTGGAACTTCGGCGTGACTGATTGTGGTCCTACTTGCCCCTGTATCGATCAAAAACTTCCTGTCTTTCCCTAATACTTGACTGTGAACATAGGGACCTTCTTGATCTACAGGTATCTCGATGAGAGGCAAGCCTACCTCCCTCTCTAGGCTGTTTCATGAATATGGCTGATACTCTGGATACTCAGACTGTGCATACTGGTACATCTGCGATGTGACATGCTGTGTTGCAGCAATAGGCTGCGGTGCTGTAACTGTCTGTGGTGCATTCTGTGGCTGAGGAATCTGTGAAACTTGCTCTTGTCTAGACGGACGTGGTCTTTCTTTAGTCTTACCGGTAGCTATGTTGTGTTTCAGAACTGCACACTCATTTATAAAATGACCTGGCTGTTTACAATAATTGCAGTTCCTTTTAACGGGAGCTGCAGGATGACTGGCTTGATTCGGACCCCTCTTCTGACTGTCTTGAGGAACAGATTGTGCAACTAGCACTTTCATTTTCGTGTCTTTCATACGTTTTCTTTCGTGTTCTTGCTCTTCCCTGATTCTATTCTGGTGGTACTGGAGCATCTGGAGCATCTGGGACGGGGTATTCGCTTGCCAGGTACTTTCGACTTTCAAAACTCGGTTTTTAATTGGTGGACTTGAATTTTCGACTAATTTAGTAACGAAAAGGTGAGGGTATGACTCACTACTTGTCTTGAGACCACTGTTGATGCTAAAACATTTTTCAAATCTAGAATAAAAATCACTAATATCTTCGTCTTGTTTCTGTTTACAGGCTGAGATTGCATCCCAGTCTTCCTTTCTAGTTGTCAATAATCTGGGTAAAACTTGAATCAATAATTCTGGTAATTCTTTACATTTATCTCCAAGACCGGTACCTGGTACTCGTGCCTTGTCTTCAGTTTCTAGAACTGCCCAATCGATCTTTTTCTCTCCCACCTCCCATTCTTTTTCCTTTAGCTTTTCATACACCCCTGCGGGCAACAGGACCTTTAACATTTTAATGATATCTGGGTACGTGTATTCTCCCATACGGAGCATGTCTTTTAATTCTCTATGGAACCCTGCTGGATCTTTGTCATGACAGGGAATTAATTTCTTCATCTCGAGGAGTTCCATCTTTGTTATTGGAGTGTATACAAACACTCGTTGCATTTCGCCACCCGTTCCTTTAACTGGGTGGACTTCTCGTAACGGATTCTGTCTGTCTATGTAGAATGATTTACTTTCTGGGGGTGAGACATGAACAAAATGTGGGTTCAGAAACGTTCTATATTTGCGACGCTGTTCTAGAATGACACTAATTAAATCGGTACTTAGACCTCTCCATTTATACTGGAGTAACTCGTTCAGGATATCATGTAACGGACCTGGATCAGAGTACTGACCCTCATACAAAGTAATGAGGTACTGGATCATATACATACCCACCAGTCGCTGCTCGGCTGGGGGCATTTTCAGAAACATTTGTGCCACTATTTCGTCTGGAAAAGTGGTAGAATCAGTAATCCATCGGACTGCTGATCGGGCTATTTCTTGTTCGTGCATGGTACTTAATTCACTGTAACCGATTCGTGATTTAAGAATGTAATCGGTAGCTTGAAATACTTGTTCTAGGGAACCTTGTTCTGGTGCTGGATGATGGAAAGTAGACTTGTGTTCTAGACGTAAATGGCGATCTGGAAATCTAGATTTTCCTACATACGCTATTCTGGCGGTATTCTCGTCGTCTTCCTCTTCAGGATCAGAGGTACTTTCTTTCTCACTTACTTGTGCTGCTTTACGCCGTTCGTGTATCCTTATTATCTCTCTACGGATTTTCTTGTACATACTTTCCATGGCACCAATAGTATTGTGCTTTCCTTCGGCTATATTATCACTCCACTTTGTCAGGATTTTCATTTCGGCTGGATCTTTAGACGGGTTATCTTGTTCTCTTATTAGACAGTTAATTAAGAACTTTAATATCATACGCTGAATCTCGGCTTTCCTTTGAGACATGGCATCACTAATACTTTCTGGATCATCCCCTGTACGGATGAAACGATATATTCTGTCTAGATCTTCTTTCATATTGGGTAGGGTGACTAGATACTCGGTCACTCTTCTTACGCGTACTGAGTATAAAACCATATTAAACTCGCCTGGAACTGGGTCATAGGCACATTCGCCAAGGGTTTGCCTGATCTCTGTAACAGACTTATTACTTTTAGGAGTACGCTGTGATGCTTGAGCATGTAATTCGAGTGCTGATAAACGCTTGTGTGGCGGCGGGGTTTGAGGAAGACCTCCTCCTACGGCCCCTAAACTGGAATCATCGACTGATGCTTTCCGTCCTGGCAGGGTCGGTAATTGTAACGTGGGCTGGACTTGTATGGCGGGCTGACCCGGGGGAGCTGTTAAGGGCACCCCGGTATCTGGGGGAGCAGAAATTACCTGATTTACAGGGACTGGCGGAGCGCGAACAGGATTTGCATATTCGGGGACTGTGTCGTCCAAATAGGACGAAATGAAAATATCAGCTGCGGTCTGTTTGTGACGTAGCTTGGTCGGAACTAATGGTGGCGGGAAATTACTGGATGCCTCTGGGGTCGCTTTTGGCAAGCCCTCGGCAAGAAGAGGATACATACCCTTAATAAGGGCATGCCTCTGTCTGTCTGATTGTTCGGCTTTGACTCGTTCACCTATCTCGATTAATTCTCTTTCTTGGGCTCGTTCTTGGGATTCTCTACTTAGTTCTGACTTTCTGATTTCTTTTTCGGTTCTTTTATGAGCTTCTTTGCGCCATAACTCGATGGCATCTTTCTGTGACTGTCTGGCTTTCTTTTTCCATAATGCTTCTTCTACTCGCATGATGCACTCGGCATCCCATGTACCCGATGCGGGCCATCTATACTTTTCTTCTAACTGTTTGGTATAATCTACCCATAAATCTAGATACAATATGGCGCTTATGCCATGTTTCTGATACATAAAATGACCTGGACTGTCCCTAGGCGGAACGGGAACTGCTTCTTCTAACAAACCCTTTCTAGTTTTTAACTGACGTAGTCTCGAAAAGAGAGACATTGTAAACTTGAATCGGAACACAATACAATACACGAAAAACAATAACAATTGGGAAAACAATTCAGGCATACCACGACATTGGAAATACATTGAACAACATCAGAACATAACAGTTCGGACAGAATATTACCTGGAATACTAAGAACAGAAACAGAACAGAATTTCTCGAGAACGGAGCAGACTAGAGTTACTGGATGCACTGCTGAAACAGTACGGAACATACCGGTCCCATAAAGGGACGCATCAAGACCCGTATCCACCTAGGTGAACACTTCGTTAGTGGGCCTGGGTACCACCAACCCACGGACCAGGAGTCAATTTAGACTGACCCTGTCTAGATACTACCCTAGTAATGGTACTCACCGGGCAGCAAGAACGGGAGGCCTCGGACTGGACTGGACGGGCGACGAACTTCGGACTTCAGTTACGGGTGGGCCTCCGGATACCTCGGACCTTGGACTCTTGGCTTGGGCTCTGGTCGGGACTCGCCGCGTTCCTCCACCGTCTCGTTCGGATGCTGGACCGCCTCCTCCGTCTCCTCCGTGGGCCTGAGGGATACTTGAGCAGAAATATCTGCCACTGCGCAGAAGAGTTCCGTCACGACTGCAGAGGGTCAGGGGGTCGGCGTGGCTTCACCGACGCGTGGGGAAAGGGCAAGTCCCTATTCGGGCGCCATTATGTGGTAAATAAATAAATAATACCCTATTTTTGACTAGGCATATATCATAACAGATAGCTCAATAAATAAGAGTCAAGATTCGAGGTAGTAGGAGTTTGCAGGTTTATTACAGCATAAGGACAGGAACAGGACGACCTGCATAGGAACAGGAGCCCAGCAAGGGAAAAGAGGCCCAGCAGCTGCTGGGGCTGGGTCTGGGATGAGCGCGCTAACTTTTAATAACAATACATGAGTTTATATACATAACGCAAACACATAGCATTACATTGCGGTAGGCGTAGCAGTGGGTGGAGCAGAAGGCGTGACGCGTAGCAGTCGCGAAAGATAAGAGTAAAAGTAGGTGTAACTGGGCGTATACATAGACATGTGGTGCAAACGTAACAGAATATGTCATGAATGGGCGGAAACATAGGAGGGGGCTACCTAAGGAGCCGGGACCTCTAACCTGATGGTGCGCGCAAACTAGCAATGACGTGTTACTAGGAGAAGCTGGGGGCTACGAACTCTGTGCTAGGAGCAGAGACTAAAGTCTGGAGGGTCGGAGCGACATGTACCTAAACCCTATCTAGTATCTGATGTTTAGGGAACATGTTGATATAAACTAGGAGTCAGGAGGGGAAAAGCTAACTTGATTCTAAGACTGGACCATGCATTATTCTACATGTAGTGCGTGATGAGGAATATTAAATGACCAGTAAATGCAGTATTTCTCTAACATGGAGACGTGAAGGCTAGACAATGACGGAAACTATTGATGCAGTTCAGTAGCTTAGGAATGCAGAGAAGGAGGACTGAACTGATAACTGGAACTATAACATACTTTGGCAGACTCAGAGGCAGAGCCAAGCTGCACCGGGCACTGCGAGGCAGGAAGTAAGTGAAGGGTCGAGGATACAGGTGGGGGCTGTATCGCTCCTCAGCGAGGCTTCAGGAGACAGGAGCTGAATATGATGTCCAGGCCCTTTTTGAGGCCTAGAAACGGGGACTTTATAATGGAATAACGTGCACACTGGGAAACGTGGCAACGTAACTTTACATAGGCCTGATATTCGTATTATTCACGAGGACTGGAAACTGGCATACTAGAGGTGGACACAACTGTAATTGCGTCATGAATTGGACATGGGGAGTACATATGCATATTTAATCATGCACACATAACATATGATGGATGAGGCGTAGGGACACAGAACATGGCAAAATTTACTTTTCCACACATCACTCCCATTCCTTTTCTTCTTCTCCAATTTCTTCAGTACCCCTCATTTTCTTTTCCTCACTTCATCTGTCCATCTTGCTCCCTAATTTCTTTTTCTCATTCCCTTGTGCTACCTCCTTTTCATTTACTCTCTCTCTCATATTTTGAATATTTGTTTCTCTCTCTTTTATTGTGTGTTACTCAGTCTAACTTCTCTTCCTGTCTGTTTCTCACACCTTTTCTCTTTTGCTCTCTCTTTCCATTACTCTTCCTCACACTCTTTCACTCATTTAATTCCTATGGGGCAAATTTAGAAGCCCATTGCGCCTCTTTTATACCGCCTGTGCGTCACTTTTCTTATGCAGTGGCAGTGCAAAAGAAGCGCCATAGTGCAGGGAGATGCATCACGTTGTAAAACCCTGCACCACATGAAACCAGTCTCAGGTTTCATGTGGCCATTTCCACGCAGGGGTAGGCGTTCCGTCACAAGAACCCCTTTGAAAAGTGATTCAGTGAAATCGACAAGATTTCACTGAGTCACTTTACCAACACTGATGTGTCAAAACATTGCATCTGTTGAAGCAGGTGTAAAGGTTGACGTAGCACATTACAGATAGAGCAAGTTGGAAAGGTGCTGGAGTTGCGTCCTGCATAGAACAGAATTTTAATACTGTGCAAACTTTCAGCCCTAGATGTGACATGCATCTGTTTATTCCTGTGCCATGGTACACCGCATTGTAAATGCGGTGCATCATGAGTGGTGCAAGGATTAATTTGTGTATCGCATCTTTCCTAGCGCATCTCTGCTATTTTGCAGAGATGTGTTGGATAACATAAATGTGTCCCTCTGTTCCATTCCCTTTCTATGCTTTCCTAAGTCCCTTCATTCTCTTACTCAATTTTTTATTCACTTATTTCCCAATTCTCACTTTCACTTACCTCCCTTTTATCATCCTCAAATCCCCTTCCTTCATCATCTTTCCATTTCTTTTACCTTCACTCCCCTAACCCTACTCTATGTATCTCTCTTTGTCCCTTACTCTCCGTCCATATATCCATCCTCACTCCCCTTCTGTGACTCCTCCACCTTTACTTTCTTTTCCATACTGCTCTTCCCATCATTTTTAATTTCCCTTAACTCACTACCCTACCTTTAGACATCTTGGGGCAGATTTAGAAGCCATTTACAGCTCTTTTGCCCCGCCGTTGCATCACTTTTGTGACACATCGGCGGTGGAAAAGATGCGCTATGGTGCGGGCTATTTACAACATGATGCATCTGGGAGATGCATCACGTTGTAAAGCCCTGCGCCTTAAGGAGGCGTTCTGGTGCAGGGGGGCGTTCCTGCGCAGGAACGCCTGCTAAAAGTGGCTAAGTGAAATCTACAAGATTTCACTCAATCACTTTTAGGCCAATGCTATGTCAAAACCCTGCGCCTGCTTGAAGCAGGCGTAAGGCTTGAAGCAGCATTAGTTGAATGGGCCCCCCAGGAGCATTGCTGGAGCTGCATGGCGCATGCGACGCAACTCCAGCAATGCGACACCTTTACGACACAGATGCGTCACGCATGTGTGCCGTTTTTGCCCCATGGTGCGCCACATTGTAAATGTGGCACATCAGTGGTGGCGCACAGGTTTTGCTTGTTGTAGGTTATTTGGCGCATCCCTGCTAATTTGCAGAGATGCACCATGTAACGTACATCTGTCCCCTAGTTTCAGTCACTCTTTTACTTCACTATCTTCAGTCACTATACTTCCTTTACCTCACTCATTTGCTCAGTCCCTTACTCCATTTTTGTCATTCATTTAATTTAGTCATTTATACACTACACATTCATACAAAAGAAAGATGACACAGTGCGTAACAAATAGAGCTCTTTTTGGAAAAATAAGTTAGTTCTGAAAAGAACTTTTTGTTTTTGTTTTGTTGTTTTATATTTTTTTTTCTTTTTTGAAAGTTTTATATATTTTTTATTTTTCTAACAGGAACAGAAATCTTCAACTGAAACACTGTTCAACAGGAACAAAATAAATCCAAACTTTGAGAAAATGTATCGTCTCTGGGAGCATTGATGTTCATTAATTCTGCGCTCGATCAGAGTGAGGCTCTGCTCCGCGTACACAACAATTTCAAAACATTTGTTGCATCTCATGTGGACTTTGGACAAGAATGGTCTTAGGTCTATCTGTGCAGTGGATGGAGATGCAGGTCGCCCTCCAGATGATGTGCTGGCCACAGCGGGTGGTATTTGTGCGGCCAGAGCTCTTGTTGATGCCTGTGCAAATTGCACAGGGTGCACTTGTCTGACATGCCTTATCATAGTATGAATTGAAAATGAGTACTTTTTTGATGGATTTCTTCTTAAATAGAACAGTGCCACATATAGTACAAGTGACTTTCGGGGCATTCACTTTTTTTAGTCCTTCAGGAAACGTAAAAAATGTCCATATGAAAGATTCCTTCCCTTTTCTTTGAGGAAGCCGATAATCTTCCCCAGAATCAGAAGAAGAATCCTGTCTTGCAGCCATTTCAGAAAATTCTCAGGAAACTTCAAAAAGGCTCCTTCTCCCATGAGAGTAAAACAGATAGTGAGGGAAGTGGGTGGGGTTTTTGAAGATTCTAGAACAGAAACTACTATAAATCAATCAAAAGTGTTGTTTTCGAGTCACATGACATGACGTGCGCGCTCTGGTGCGCGCACGCGGTGGGCGCACCGGTCGCGCACGTCGGTTTAAAATGGCGTTTTACCCGATTTACATAAAAGTTTCAAAACGTGAAAAGGAGGCAACCTAGACACTCCCTGACCCCGTAGAGTTTCTCAGGGGGTCCCAGAAGAATCTCGACGGGCCCAAAACCCCCTTTTTTTGTTTGAAAAATAGCGGGGTGCGCGCACCCGGTCGCGCACGTTGGTTTAAAATGGCGTTTTACCCAATTTACATAACAGTTTCAAAACGTGAAAAGGAGGCAACCTAGACACTCCCTGACCCCCTAGAGTTTCTCAGGGGGTCCCAGAAGAATCTCGACGGGCCAAAATACCCTTTTTCTTTTTTTTTTTAAATAGCGGGGTGCGCGCACCCGGTCGCGCACGTCGGTTTAAAATGGCGTTTTACCCGATTTAAATAAAAGTTTCAAAACGTGAAAAGGAGGCAAGGTAGACAGTCCCTGACCCCCCTAGAACTTATCAGGGGGTCCCTAAACAACTCCGATGGGCAAAAAATCCTTTTTGCGCGCACCTAGCAATTTAATTAAAAAAAAGGTGAAATTATGTGACTCAAAAACAACATTTTTCATTGGTTCATAGTAGTTTCAATAGAATATTCAAAAACCCCACCCATTTCCCTCACTATTTGCTTTATTCTCCTGGAAGAAGAACCCTTTTTGGAGCTGGAAGCAGAAAAAACAACAGAATGGCAGAAAGACAGGGAAGAACATCTTCTTCTTCTGACTCCCACATGGAATATCGCCAGCAAGCCAAGAAGGGGAAATCTTCTTTTATTTGGAAGTTTTTTTTACTTTTCCTGAGGGACTAAAAAGGGTAAATGCCCCTAAAGTAACGTGTACCCTTTGTGGTACTGTTCTTTCAAGGGGAAACACTGATAAGACATGTAAAAAATCTCCACCCTGTGCAATATGCCCAAGCAGCCACAAGAGCTCTGGCCCAGCAGATTCCACCAGCTGTGGCCAGCACATCTACAGCTCAACCTCCATCACCAGCAACAGCAGAAATGACCTTAAGCCATATTTGGCACATGTGCATATGCGATGCAACAAATGTTTTGATGGTATTGTTTTTGGTGAACAGAGCCTGAAAGTAATTGAACGCAGCATTCAGGATCATAAATGATCTGAAAGGAGATATTTTTTTTTATATTTTTCATTTATTTTGTTCTTGTTGAATAGTTTCCAAGTTGCAGTTTCTGACTTTAAAAAAAAAAATACAAAACTTTAAAAAATGCTAAAAAAAAATATAAAACAACAAAAGAAAAAAAAAGTTCTTTTCAGAACTCATTCAATTTTCTAAAAAGAGTTATATTCCAAATACACTGTGTCATTTATTTTTTAGAATGAAAGCGTACTGCATAAATGAGTGATTGAAATGACTGAGTGAAGGGAAGGAAGGGACTAAGAGAAAGTCTGAGAAAAGGGGAATTTGGTGGGTGACAAAAGAGGAGTCGAAGAGTGAGTGAAAGAAGGGGACTATAGGTAGAGGAGTGAGTTAAGGGGAATGAAAAACTAAGGGAAGGGCAGTAAAGCAAGGAGAAAAAAACCAACTTGCAGTGTTTTGATGTTGTATTTATATTCATTAAAAAAAAGAAAGATTTACACACATATTTTATTTAGGGGTTAGCATTTAAAAAAACTTTGAAATTCACTATAAAAAACATAGGTTTCACACACGTTATAGTTAGGAATTAGCATTTAAAAAACCTTGCAAATTCACTGAAAAAAAACATAGGTTTTACACACGTTATAGTTAGGAATTAGCATTTAAAAAACGTAGCAAATTCATTGAAAAAAACATAGGTTTTTTATCAGTTATAGTTAGCTGGACAATTTACTCATACAAAACCATTGAAAAACCCACGTTATAGTTAGTTGTACTCACTATAACTGGTGCGCCCGCAAAGCACTGCTAATGACGTCACATATTACATCACTCATGACATAGTCAGTGACATCACTCATGACATCACTGATGACATCTCAAATGACATCACTGATGACATCACTGATGACATCATCCTTGTGAAAGAATGGCAGACCCTCTCTCAGTGTAATATAAGCTTTGATACACACATTGAAAAAAGAATCAAAACATTTCAAAACAATGGAGAAACTAATTCCACTTACAACAACCTATTCGGAAGTTGTAAAATATACATACACATTAACTCATTCACCAACATTTCTATATAGTTACTCATACACATACTCAATCATCATAAATACTCATTCATCTATGCATTTTATTACACAACGAAACTCATCCTTAGAGTTACTCACACACATACTCACACAAGCAAATAAATTATAAAACAACCGTACACTTGCTTACACAGCTATACATACACCACTACTCTTACTTCTACAGAAACGTACACATACTTTTTCATCAAAACAATCACTTATAGGAACAAAAACGTATTTATACAGAAACTCTTACACTCTCTCACTCTCACACATACTTACCTATATGCATCAATTTTTACTTATACAAATTTAAAACATATGTAGTTACTCATAAAGAAATGATTCAGACAGTCATTCACTTACTAACACACCCATACACACACTCATCCACCCATACAGTCCTGCACACATGCTGTCTTCAAAACATATACAAACAGTAAGCCACTCCTTCATTCATATATGCACAAAGTAATACCCCCCACCAAACTTAACAGACACTCTTACTAATACTCAAAAAACTAACTAATATCCCATATAGACAATCATGTAGCTACTCACCAACCCAAGCATCCGTCTATAGATAAAGGGAGACAGTGATACAGATATTTACAACTTTAAACAATAATTGCTAATACATGTATTTAGTAACATACACTTAATAAGTCAGGTATACAATCAATGGAAAAAACCCCATCCATTTAAATACTTATTTAACCGTTTGTTCTTCCCTCAATGTTTAGGTATATATATATATATAAAAAAAAATCAGAAAGACACACATTCACTGGATGATGTCATCAGTGATGTCATTTGAGATGTCATCAGTGATGTCATGAGTGATGTCACTGACTATGTCATGAGTGATGTAATATGTGACATCATTAGCAGTGCTTTGCGGGAGCGCCAGTTATAGTGAGTACAACTAACCATAACGTGGGAATTTCAATGGTTTTGTATGAGTAAATTGTCCAGCTAACTATAACTGATATAAAACCTATGGGTTTTTTCAATGAATTTGCTATGTTTTTTTAATTGCTAATTCCTAACTATAACGTGTGTAAAACCTATGGTTTTTTCAGTGAATATATAATATGTATATATATGTATATATATATATGTGTGTGAGAGAGAATATTTATAGTTATGCACCTGTAGGACTATGGAATTACTAACCTGCAGACTAGCCAAAAAAATTCCCTTTTAAAGGTAACATGTGGCAACAGCTTAAGCAGGTCCTACTCAGTGTGCCAGTAGAGTAGCTCCATAGATTGCCTTTGCTAGACTTTTAGCACTGTACGTACCTATAGGGGCTCAGAAGAACTGCCTTGAATATTATGAGAAAAAAGGTAATCGCTGAGTTAGACTGAGACATAGTTAGAGCAACGTTATGGATATTACCTTTGCAGGAGCGTTTAAAAAAATCAAAACCTCAAATACGAATAACTAACCTGAAATACCCATAACTTTATAACTGCTGACGCTTCACCCTTACATGGTGCTTGTAGTGTTATAACAAACTCTTTGTACTAGCCTACTCCATTCCACAATAATTCCTATCAATAATTTTGCTATCATGCACTGAATCTGTTTTATGACCACTTAGGATTTGGTTTAATGATCCTTTGTAAATAAGAAACTCATAACAAATATTTATACAATTAATCTAACCGCAAATCGTTTACATAGTCAGCGATTGGCCAAGATCCAGCTCGATGATAAACACCTCTGTGAAGTGCCACTATGATGGCTTCATTTACGGATGCATGCCATGATGAACATAAGCATCACTTCTTCCGCGTCAGGGCTTGGGTGGTAAATGCCGTGCACTGCAAGCATTAACCCTGAGAGCCACAGCTCTCATTCCGATTTGTTCACTTATTCCGCGTCAGGGCTTTGGTCGTAAAAGTTGTCCAATGCAAGGATAACCCTGAGAGTCACAGCTCACATTCTGCTACTTTTACTTCTTCCGTGTCAGGACTTGGGTGGTAAATGTCGTGCACTGCAAGCAGTAACGGGGAGAGTCGCAGCTCCCATTCTGCTCCTCTCACTTCTTCTGCATCGGGGTTTGGGTGGTAATTGTTGTGCACTGCAAGAATTAACCCTGAGAGTAACAGATCCCATTCTGTTCCTTTCACTTCTTCCGCATCAGGGCTTGGGTGGTAAATGTCCTGCACTGCAAGCATTAACCCTGAGAGTAACAGCTCACATTCTGCTCCTTTCCCTTCTTCCGGGTCAGGGCTTGGGTGGTAAATGTTATACACGGCAAGAATTAACCCTGAGAGCTACCGCTCACATTCTGCTCCTTTCACTTCTCTGCTTCTGAACACTGTTTTCTGACCACTTTCACTGAGTCATCACTGTTGTATGAAATGACCAAACACTACAATCAGCTGTGAATATTCTGAGGTGTGCTTATTAAATTAGTTCTTCCTGCAGGGACTCAGTCAGAGTGTGTTGAGTGTATAGGTTTTAGCACTAATCCTTCCAGTTACCTGAAAATACCCTTCTTAGCCCAAACATAGTTCCCAGTGCTGCTTTTACAGGTAGCATGAACAGGAACCATTGGATGTTTTTCTTTTTAACTCTACTTCATCAAATAAAAACCACAAGTGTTTCTTTTCTTTTATGCCACATTGTGCTAGTCTCCCAGTGGATTTCCTAGTAAATCATGTTGTTTTGCTGTGTGCTCAAAAGTGAGCAATCACTGGGAACAGACAGTTTTATAATGTTACAAATATCATTATTTGTTTTTCTTCTTTCCTTTTAGTTGAGTCTTCCTTCAGCAGGAATTTGAATAGTCCTCATAATTATAATTATCTTTTTTCTGTAATTCCTTCATCTCACAATAACTGCAATGTTCTGCTCCTGACTATGTCCTTAGATGGATCACAATTATTGTTAATTTAATAAAGTACTTTCAGATTTCAATTTCTAGGATTATTTCTAAGTAAGTTAAATGAAGGTATGTGTTCACGGAGGCCTGTGTAGCATCGAAAATTGACAAAAGCTCTTCACACTTTCGGTGCACTTGTAAGGTTTTCCCCTTGAGTTTTCGCTGATGACTCTGGAGACCTGATATTTGACAAAATCTGTTAAGACATTTATTGCAATATCATTTTTCCTCTGTGTGTGTTTGTTGATGTATTCGTAGGTTTAGTAGCTGACAGAAGATATTCACACATTCACAGCAACTGAAAGGCTTTTCCTCTATGTGTGTTAACTGATGAATTCTTAATGTGGAAGATGCACTTAAGGTTTTCCTACATTCACTACAGTTGTATGGTTTTAACCCAGTGTGTGTACGCTGATGTCTATATAGACTTGATAATTGACTAAAGCTCTTCACACATTCACTGCACTTGAATGGCTTTTGTCCTGTGTGTGTTCGATGATGGGTGTGTAGGATTGATAATTGACTAAAGCTTTTCACACATGCAGTGCATTTAAATGGTTTTTCCCCTTCTGAGGTCGCTGATGATTCCTTAATGCAGAGGAGTCAGTAAAACTACTGCCACATTCATTGCAATGGTATGGTTTTTATCCCGTTTGTGTTCGCTGATGTCTTTGTAGGTCTGATAATTGACTAAAGCTATTCATTCACTGCACTTAAATGGCTTTTTCCCTTTGTGAGTTAGCTGATTAATCCTTAATGCTGAGGACTCTATAAAACTCCTGCCACAGTCACTACAAAAATATGTTTTGCCCCATTATGTGTTCGCTGATGTCTTTGTAGGTTTGATAATCAACTTAAGCTCTTCACACATTCACTGCCCTTGAATGGTTTTTCTCCTGTGTGTGTTCGCTGATGAATCATGAGATTTGAGGAATCACTAAATCTACTTCCACAATCATTTCTCTTAAATGGTTTTTCCCCTGTGTGTGTTTGCTGATGGCTTTGTAGGTTTAATAATAGCCTAAAACGACTTCCATATTCACTGTTCTTGTGTTTTTTCCCTTGTGATTTTTTTGCTGATGTCTTCGGAGATTTGATACCTGACTAAAGCTCTTCCCACATTCATTACACTTGAATGGTTTTTCCCCTGTGTGTGTTCGTTGATGAGCCGTGAGATTTGAGGAATCACTAAATCTACTTCCACATTTACTGCAATTGTATGGTTTTTCCCCAGTTTGTATTCGCGGATGTTTTTGGAGGTCTGCTAACCGACTGAAGCTCTTCACACATTCACCGCAATGGTATGGTTTCTCCCCTGTGTGTGTTCGCTGATGTCTTCGGAGGTTTGCTAACTGACTGAAGCTCTTCACACATTCATTGCAATGGTATGGCTTTTCCCCTGTGTGTGTTCGCTGATGTGTTTGGAGGTGTGAAAACCGACTGAAGCTTTTCACACATTCACTGCAATGGTATGGTTTTTCCCCTGTGTGTGTTCGCTGATGTCGTCGGAGGTCTTCTAACTGACTGAAGCTCTTCACACATTCATTGCAATGGTATGGCTTTTCCCCTGTGTGTATTCGCTGATGTCTTCGGAGGTCTGCTAACTGACTGAATCTCTTCACACATTCATTGCAATGGTATGGCTTTTCCCCTGTGTGTGTTCGCTGATGTGTTTGGAGGAGTGATAACCGACTGAAGCTCTTCACACATTCACCACAATGGTATGGTTTTTCCCCTGTGTGTGTTCGCTGATGTCTTCGGAGGTCTGTTAACCGACTGAAGCTCTTCACGCATTCACTGCAATGGTATGGTTTTTCCCCTGTGTGTGTTCGCTGATGTGTTTGGAGGAGTGATAACCGACTGAAGCTCTTCACACATTCACCACAATGGTATGGTTTTTCGCCTGTGTGTGTTCGCTGATGTCTTCGGAGGTCTGTTAACCAACTGAAGCTCTTCACACATTCACTACAATGGTATGGTTTTTCCCCTGTGTGTGTTCGCTGATGTGTTTGGAGAAGTGATAACCAACTGAAGCTCTTCACACATTCACTGCAATGGTATGGTTTTTCCCCTGTGTGTGTTCGCTGATGTCTTCGGAGGTCTGTTAACCGACGGAAGCTCTTCACACATTCACTGCAATCGTATGGTTTTTCCCCTGTATGTGTTTTCTGATGTATTTGGAGATTTGATAATTGACTGAAGCTATTTACACATTCAGTGCATTGGTATGGCTTTTCCCCTGTGTGTGTTCGCTGATGTCTATGTAGGATTGATGATTGACTAAAGCTCTTCACACATTCAGTGCAATGGTATGGTTTTTCCCCTGTGTGTGTTCGCTGATGATCTTTTAGGATTACTAACTGATTAAAGTTCTTCACACATTCAGTGCAATTGCACGATTTTTCTCCTGTGTGTGTTTGCTGATGGTGCTTTAGTAGTGATGACAAACTAAAGCTCTCGCTGCATGTGTATGATTCTTTTTTCTTGCTTAGTGTTTTTGGGATGGATATATATTTGTCTACATCACATGACCGTGTTTCCTGAAGGGCCAACATGGTTGATAAGCTACTTGCGTTATTCTCACATTCCCTGTATGTCTGTGGTGTTTTGGATGCTTGATTTCTGATTGAACAATAAAATACAAGACTCACTAAATACCTATCGCATTCATAGTAAAAGTAAGGCGCCTTTCTGGGTGATTGCGTCCTTACATTGGATGGTGGCTTTGCGTGCTTGTGGGTAAAGATTTGTCTTCCTTCTGGTCGGTGCAAATTGGGACAATACTTTGTGCTTTAGAGAGCAGGACCCCTCTTTTCTTTAGCCTTCAGTTGTTTGGTTCCACTTCGTTGTGCTTCTCCCTGGTTCCTGTGGTTTGGCTAGAAAGAGTTAACAATACACTGAGAGCACTGTAATGCAACTTGTAATGTTTACAGCTACTCCGAAGAGTGTCCCTGGGCCGAGAACAGGTCTGAAGAGAAAGTAAATCTGGTTGTTTCAAACATGGACAGATAGCCAGGTTTTCAATCTTTTTTTAAACATTGTCATGCTACTAACAGCGCAAAGCTCAAGAGGGAGTTTTTCCAAGCTATGGATTCCAAATAGACACAAGACCTTCCTCCAACTTTCATACCGACCTCATGATCGAAACAGGTGTTGGACGCTTGTTTATACAGCAGGTGGTTTGTCAGTGTTGTTGCCTTAATTCTGTAGAGGGCATTTCTTCTTCTTGTGGCGTGGAAGAGTAGAGCTCAAACTTGTATTCACTGAATTGCCTTTGACTGTTTCTTCCTGGATCTGTCCTCTGTCTCTGATTTCACTGATATTTTCTGAGCTCCTTATTTTTGACTATTTTTGCTGATTTGCTGTGTTATCTTCATTATTCATAATCAATCCGGCCATTTAGGCTTATTTTCTGTTGGATGTAAAGAAATTAAAAATTACTAAATGCAAATGTAATGGAATGTGAATACACAATATTTATCTGGGCGTAGAAGAAAGACATCTCTGCTTTACCATATCTGAAACTTAACAAGGAATATTTCACCATACATGGATATTTCACTGAAAGTTCTGTTGAGCAGGTCACAGCTTATTTACTCATAAAAAGGCAGTGATTTACCATGGTTCACAGAGTAACATACTAAAGAAAGGGAAGCCACTGAGCCCTCACATGCTACAAATACAGTTTTAGCTAGATACACATGGAGATTTAGCTAGATACTCATTTAAACAAGAACAGATTGTGAAAAAGAGAGGAAGCACAAAGCATTGCAGTTAGGTCAATTTCATGAAGTTTCTACCAAAGGGTCCTCAGGACTGTCTTACTCGTGGTGGCGGTCTGACTGACACCACGCTGGCGGTCTGACTGCCACCACGCTGGCGGTCTGACTGCCATAATATGAGTGTGGTGGTGGAACCGCAACGAGACCTCCACCTCCACCTGAATCAGGTATCCTGCATCCGCGGTGGTCTGCAAACGGCCTGAATATACGTGCGGTACATATTCTGGCCCTGCTGAGCCAATTACAATTTGCATATCCACTGCCCGTTTCATGGTGGGGACACCACCTTGAAAAGGGCAGTGGACATGCAGGTAAAGGGGGCCTAGCAGGGCCTCCTGACAAGTCTGAGCCTAGGGTTGCATGCGGGGTGCACATGTTGTACCTCTCTGGAACTGCACCCTCATTCCTGCATGGTGTGGCATGCAAAACATGGTGCATGCCATACAGTGCAGGAACGTGCTGCAGGCCCTCTCAGGGCGGTGGTATGCTGTTTAGGATCTCCTAGGGACCTAACACAGCCGCTGCCATGAGACTGCAGCTGCACCACCCGCCCTGGATTAATGTCATAATCTGGTGGGCGGGCTCAACAGGGGCTTGGCGATCTTCCTGGGAACACCATGGAGGTGGTCCCATTGGAAGACCGCCAAACTCGTAATAAGGCCTTAAGCCACCTTCAACACTTTCCACAGCCCTCCTGGTTCAAGCATTTCTGGATCCTTCTAACTTGGAAAACTGAAGCATTATCCTGAGTTAAGGTGGATTTTCTATCGGCATAATATATATCAATCGCCCTTAAACTAGTGTCTGATTCTGAACTGATTGACAACTTAAACAAGCATTGGCATAGCCAATAGGTCTCGCCCACGGGACCTATTAAGTGTTTAGCCATGCAGGAGAATAGGGTTTGGGGGAGTGGGTGGGTTTGCTTAGACTGGGCACTAATCTTTGAAGCTACTGTATGTGGAGTCGTTCTGTTGCAACACAAATCAACTACAAACAGAACCAAGCATATCCACACACACGTACAAGCATACACACTCATGCAAGTAGGCAGTGAAGAGGGAGCATGCGGGCACCTGATCTGCCAACCAGAGTCTGTCCCCAGCTCCTTGTGCTGCCCAAGCAGAGCCCCCCGCACACTGCACCAGATGCCTTAGGCACGTCTCTTTAATTATCCGGAGTGACTAAATCGATGATATCATGGATACTGTGACAGTAAGCACTGTGGCACTGTTAATTGTAATGTTACTGATGCTAAATAATAAATAAAGTTTTTTTTAAAAAGCACGTCTCTTTAAACAAAAAAACAAACAAAAAAAGTTACAAAAAGAAAAATATTTTTAAAAAGGTGCCAACTTGGTAGACAATGTAGGTCCTCAGGCAGTGTGTCTTTTTGCCGGGTTTAACATAATTCCAGCCGCGTCCAAAGGTTTGAGAGTGAAGGGCAGGGGGGCTAGACATGACAATCTGGACTTTAGTGAGGGGTGGGGGTTGATGTGATGAGAAAGACAAGAATTGGCAAGATTTTGTTCCAGCTCGACATTTAAAAAAAAAAAAAAAATCGCAAATTGCTAAACTGGCAACCAGTGTCCATGGCGGGGAGAGATCGCCATGCTAGGCATATATTGGCTTTTACAAAAGAGACCCGGTCTCCATCAAGGGAAGAAAGAGAGAGATGGGTCCTGCAGAAGAGTTGGCGATTTTTGATATCTTTTTTCCCAGTCCTTCCCCTCCCCCCTCCTGCTCCTCACCGGATCCGTTACCCCAACACTGATGCCCCTCGTGTATTGGCTTAGCAGACAAGCATTGGCAAAGCCAATAGGTCCCACCTTTTGGCTTTGCCAATGCTTTTTGCTGACTCTGTTCAGCCTTTTAACAAACAGTGGTGTGCCGTGGGGGGAAGGGGTGAGGGAGCACCTCACGGGCCACCGCAAGTGGACGGAAACAAAAAAAATGCAGACAATGCGAGGAGGGTGTAGTGTAGTTCCTATATTCCCAATAGGCTCTGCGCATTGGAATAATATAAACAGCAGTGTGGACGTAGGACTGAGGTCGACTAGGTCTCTACTGACTATATTAGACTTAAGGTTTGCCAGCTAGCTCAGAGGTCACTAGAAACTTTCACGAATAAACAAGGAGGAGTTTAACCTCCCTGGATAGACAAGAAGGGATTAGCTTCTGACAACCATAAAACATGACAACTTTGCTCTCCCAGAATAAGAGTGTATCTCTAGAGTCGTGTGAAAACAATAGACAGCTATTTCACTCAGTCAAATGTGCGTACTTACTTTCACCAGATTGCAGAGAAAAGAGAGACGGGCGTTTTCAATAAAAGGTGTTATTTATTGAGCAGTCTTCTTCCTCATGCAAGAGAAATGAATTGCCACAATTGCAATACTCATAGTAAAATAAAGTGCGTTCAGTAAAAGGAGGATTATAAAATAATACTGTAAAAGCATTGATATGGTTTCTTAGCCATATGATACTTTAAAATAGATAAAATATATACATACATATATACATTGACTAATCGTACTCAACTGGTGCTTCTAAATACGCCTACCCCGGTGTACCTGACCTAAGCCTAATACGTGGGAAGGAGTAAGTAAGTAGCAGTTTAAGTTAAGTTTGTTTTGCCAAGAATCTGACTCAAGAATTCTCTTCTAAGGGTTTAGTCAGCTCCGTACCTGGGTAAATAGAAAGCAGGAGGTCTTGTATCTCTCTCTCAGGACTCGATATCCCAGTAACCCGCGAAGGTATCTGGAAACACCGGAGCTGGATTTCTCGGCAGGAGAAAATACAGCGTCTCTCTCAGTGCGTCAAAGAGGAGGGGCAGGGTCCGTGGGCTCTCGCATCAGCTGGGCTCTCGGGCAAGTAGATAGCTGCTCTGCTCCAAAACCACCACCGTGTCTTTGCTTAAGGCAACATTGGTATATTTATACCTGAAAGGTGCCGGGTTTGA